>NC_142588.1:96741488-97044702 GCF_965207765.1 Zootoca vivipara | reverse complement strand
TCCTTCCTTCCGTCCTTCCTTCTTTCCTTCCTCCTGCCTGCTGGGCTCTGCTTTGCTAACTTGCATGCCCCCAGGGGTTGGTGTCAGTAGCGACGAGGTGAGGCGGGAATCCCTGTTCTGCCCCGATGAGCTAGATTCACTCTTCTCCTACTTTGATACTGCCTCAAAGCTGCGGAGTAGTAAGTACCTCCCTCTCTTTCTCCTTCCCTCCCTCCCTCTCTCTCTCTCTCTCCCTCCTTCTCTCCCTCTGAGCTGTCCTTGTGCCTCTTTCTCACCTGCCCAGTGTCCTGCTTAGCGCTTCCCTTTGCCTGTCCTTCACCTGCTTGTTGTGTACACCTTGGAAGGGAACCTGAGAACAAAGATGAGCCTGCAGGATCAGGCCAGTGGCTCCTCTAGTCCAGCATCCTCTTCTCACGCCTGTGGGAAACCAGTAAGCAGGATCTGACTGCAAAAGCAGCTCTCCCAGAAGCATCGCTGCCTCCAGCTGTGGAAGCAGAGTTGAGCCACCCTGGCTAGGAGCCTTTGCTAGCCCTCCTCCCCCTCCTCCTCCTCCTCCATGAATTTTCCTCCTCCTCTTTTAAAGCCATCCACATGGATGACTGCCTCCTGCGGGAGGGAGTTCCACAGTTCCACTGTTTTCTGGGTGGGAAAGGGCTTATTTTTCTCTATCCTGAATCTTCCAAGATTCTCCTTCTCATTTATTGCCCACAATCTCAGTTACGAGAGAGGAAGGAATTTTTTCCTCCATTCTCTCATGCAATGCATAGTTCTACAAACTTCCATATCATTTCTCCCCTTACTCGCCCTTTTTCTGAACTGGAAAGGGCTGCAACCGTTCTTCACCGGGGAGTCCCGCCATCCTCTTCCTTGTTTTGGCTGCCCTTTTCTGAAGGGGAGACGGAGCCGAGAGCCGTGGGGCTTCCAGGACTGTGCTTGTTTTTCCACCGGGGGTTGGGGAGGCGAGGCCCCGCGGGGGTGTTTGTGCCGGGCTGCTCTGTGGGTTCCTCACGGCCGCGCTGCTTCTCCCCACAGTGCGCAGCAACGACAGCGGCTTCCAGCACAGCAGGGAGCAGCTGGCCTCTGCCGTCTCGGCCAGCACCTTATATGAGCCAGGTGGGTTTTGCGGGCGGAACGCCAGTCTGTGCAGCCTGGCCATGACTCAAGCGTTGCCTCTCCCCTCCCCTCTGTGTCCCAAAGGTCTTGTTCCCTGTCTGCCACTTCCAGTCCAGACTCCAGGAGTGTAGAATCATAAAAGCGTAGAGATGCCACCACAAGGGTCCTCCAGTCCAAACCCCTGCAATGCCAGAATCAAAGGAGCACATGGAACGGACAGGATTTGCTGGAGAGGTCCTTTTGGAGCTCTTCACAATCTGAATATTTTAGCGTCACAGCAAACTTGTCCCCCTCCCTGCTCATCCCCAACTCTAGATCCTTTATGAACCATTTAGAATAAGCCCAGGTCCCAGTCCTGATCCTTGGGCAACTCCGCTTTCTCTCTTTGGATTCCTACTCTCTGCTTCCTGAAACTCAACTCACGAGAGGACTTCTCTTCTTCCTCGTCTGCTAAGCTTCCTGGGGAGTCTTGGGTGAGGTGCTTTGTCCACCGGATCCTCTCTCTCTGTGAAGGGTGTTTGGGGAATCATGCCTCCTCCTCCCCCCCCCCTTTTCCAGAGGCTGAAAGGCCTGAGGCTGCTGCTTCCACTTCCCGAGACCCCCGGCCAGATGTTGTTCCGGGGCTGCAGCTGTACTTGGCCTCCTTCCAGAAGAGCCTTCCTGGCATGGCCGAGGCGCTGGCGCACGGGGCAGACGTCAACTGGGTCAACACAGCGGAGGGCAGGTCCACGCCGCTGATCCAGGCCGTCCTGGGGGTGAGCCTTGCTTTCTTTCTTCCGGGCCCCATAGTGCCTGCTGGTTGGGGGGAGGCGTCTGAGGCCTTCTGAGGCTCAGCTGTGGTCTTCTCCGCAGGGCTCCTTGGTCACTTGTGAATTCCTGCTCCAGAACGGGGCCAATGTGAACCTCCAGGACGCCAAGGGCAGGGGCCCCCTCCACCACGCCACCGTCTTGGGGCACACTGGGTAGGTGCACTTCTCGTTGCCCTTCTTGTGTGTGGGGGGGAAGGGCCTTGAGAAGCCTCTGCATGTTGCTTATTTTGAAGGGGACTTTTCTGTGGTGGCTCCCCGTTCCTTTGTGCGATGCTCTCCCCAGGGAGGCTCACCGGGCTCCTTCGTTGCATCTCTGCATTTTAAACTGAGGGGGAGGCATTGTTTTGTTTGTTTGTTAGTTACTATGTTGTGTCTTTATATTGTAAACCACCCTGTGGTCCTTGGATGAAGGGCAGCATAGAAATTTAATGAACAATGACATTTAATGAGTTAGCAGAATGAAGGGGGGTGGCCAGGTCTGGAGGAGAGCAAGGGGTGTCCTGCTTTGTGGGAGAAGAGATGGCAGGCAGTGAGGGAGGGGCAAGTGGGGGAGACGGTCGTGGAAAAGAGCTGAGGAAATGCCGGGATGGGCTTGTGTTCCCCCCTGGGGGGCTGGGGGGGGCTCCTTGTTCCTCTTTGCCTCCTGCTTTGCTTTCCATTCTGCTCTCCCTCCAGAGCTCATCCAGTGTGCTTTGAACAGGGGGAGGGAGGGGAGCTACGGAATATCGCTTTGTCTTGGATCCTACGGGAGAAAAAGCTGCTGCTTGCAAGGACCCCCCCCCGCCCCCTTCAAGAGGCTTCTGTTGCTGCCTCCCCCCACCCCCACCTTTCCAGGCCAAGCACAGTGCCCCCTTGGCAGAATCCTTGCAACGGAGTGTGATTCCTTTTTCGGAGAGGATTAACTGTTGTTTAAGGCTAACTCAAAAATGACTTTGTAAATAGCATTTAAATGCAAAATATTTTATTTCCTGTAGATACATTTGCTTATTTCCTATGCAGTAGAGAGACAGTGTGGTGTAGTGCTTAAGAGCAGTGGACTTGTAATCTGGGGAACCGGGTTCGCTTCCCTGCTCCTCCACATGCAGCTGCTGGGTGACCTTGGTCTAGTCACACTTCTCTGAAGTCTCTCAACCTCACTCACCTCACAGGGTGTTTGTTGTGGGGGTGGAAGGGAAAGGAGAATGTTAGCCGCTTTGAGACTCCTTCGGGGAGTGATAAAGCGGGATATCAAATCCAAACTCCTCCTCTTCTTCTTTTTCGCAGGCAGGTGTGTTTGTTCCTGAAACGGGGCGCCAACCAACACGCCACGGACGAGGAAGGGAAGGACCCCCTGAGTGTGGCCATTGAAGCTGCCAATGCGGATATAGTGACGCTGTGAGTAAGGCTGGCACCCCAGCTGGCACCCCAGGGGCCGAGCTGCCCTGTCAGACCAGAGTGGGGCACAGTGGCTGGGGGGGGGTGTCTCTTTGCCCAAGGCCTCCAGAGAAAAGCAGCTGGCAATCCAGATATGATCTCTTCCCAAATGGTGGCCCAAGGCGGGATGCTGTCCGCTCAGCTGGGAATTGGTCAACCCAGGGACACCTGGAGGGCACCCCCTTTCCCATCCTTGCTGGGGCTGGAAGAGCTCAGAGGGGCTGCCTCCCGGGTGGGTGGTGGTGGGTGCTGCAAGGCCACCCGCTTCAGATCCCCCCCCCAAAAAAATCTGTGTCCTCTTCCCTCTCCTTCTCACAGGCTGCGCTTAGCCAGGATGAACGAGGAGATGCGGGAATCCGAGGGACTCTACGGCCAGCCAGGTCAACCTTCCAGTAACCCCACTGAGATGCAGTACCGAAAGTGCATCCAGGAGTTCATTAGCCTGCAGCTGGATGAGGCCTGAGCGGAGCCTGCGGGGCCCTTGCTGGTCTGGTGGGAGGGGGGCCCCCTGCCCTCTGGCATTCTACTGCGCCCAGAGCAGAGCAGGGAACGGCCCTGAGGAGGAAGCTGCCTCCTGCTCCAGCAGCCCCTTCTCCTCCGCTTCCCTCTCCCACGGGGCACCAAGGCCCACAAAGCCCCTTTTGGCACAGCCCTGTCCGTAGAAATGCAGGGTGGGGGGCACAGTTTGGGCACACTGCAAAGCTAGCCTTCCCCTGCTTCAGAATCGCACCAGAGAGCTGAGGGGATGGGCTGTGAAAAGCCCCGAACAGCGAGTATATTCCACCGGGGGGCGCCATTGGCTACTGTATGTGCTCTTCAGAGAATTGGGGGAGGGTGGAGAGAGGTCAGCAGCCTGGGCAGGATCAGGCCTGTTGCCAGGAGGAATCACCTCAGAGCATTCCAGGAACCTGGGCCAAGAAAAGTCAAATTCCGTCCCTGCCTGATTCTGCCTCCAAGTCTGCCTGCCTCTGCCTCCCTTGCGCTGCTTTTGCTGGCTGGGGTGGGGGGAGCCCCCTGCCCCTCTCTCTCTCCTCATCCCTCCAGCTTGGGACCTTTTCCCAGGTGCTGCCTGGGACCTTCGGCCCTGAGCATTTTGGTCGCCATGTGGGCCAGGAGCTGACCACCCAAAGCAAGGGAGGGGGGCTGCCCTTCAAGGGCTTGGCAGGAGCAGAGAAGCTGGACTTCCCTTCACTCTTGCAAAGGTGGATTATGACATGTT
Source organism: Zootoca vivipara (assembly GCF_965207765.1). Classification (NCBI taxonomy): domain Eukaryota; kingdom Metazoa; phylum Chordata; class Lepidosauria; order Squamata; family Lacertidae; genus Zootoca; species Zootoca vivipara. Next base: position 97,040,148 of record NC_142588.1, on the reverse strand, counting down.
GCCCGGGGGGGGCAGAAAGGGAGTTCCCCACCAGAGCCCCATTGTCACTGCAAGAGAGCAGAGTTGGGCTGGAGGCCAGCCTGGCAGTCCAAGCCCGCTGGCCTGGCTGAGTCTTGGCTCTGGCAGCTGTCCTCCTGCTCCCCTCCCTGGGGGCTCCTTCCCTCCCCCCCCCCAAGTCTTCCTCTCCCCTCCTGGCCATGCCTCGCTGGCAGATCCACAGAGTCCCTGGGAGCAGTGGCCCTGAGGGGAGCAGGGCACAGAGGGGGCCCTCCCAGGTGCACGGAGCGGCACGCACACCCATGGCGGACATTCGGCACACGCTCGCCTACGACTGCCAAATGTCACCCCCCCTTAGCCTCCTGTGTGGGCGCCATTCGCACCCGCTGCTCTCCCTGGTTGGTGCCTTTTCAGTTGGGTTTGGGAGTCAGGGCTGGAGAGCAGCGAGTCATTTTGCACTATTAATGCCCACTGGTCCTTTGAATGTGTCTGGCTACTGAGACTCGAATGCAGCACAGTGTGAAATTCAAGGGCACTTTATGTTTCCTCTATTTTCATACGGAGTTTCTGTTTCTCGAGTGGCCAGAACTTGAACCCAAAGAGAATGTGCCCCCCAACAGCTTCTGCTTGGCAGCTGAGCTTGTCTGTCTCGGAGAGAAGCTGCACCTGGAATGTTACCAAGCAGCACCCAGGGGTGCCTTTGGTGGGGCAACGGAAGCCCTGCCAATGAGGCCTGGGCCCCTGGGGGGGTCTTTTCCCAGGCGCACTTCAGTCCACGTAATACAAATGCCCAGCAGCAGCAGCTCCTCTTTTTCTTGGGGGAAACTGGCAAAGGGGGTGTTCTGGCTGCCCAGTCCCCAGAGAAGCCGCTGCAGGCCCTCCTGGGCCCCTCTGGCTTGTGCCTGTTCCCCCCCCCCAACTCTCCTGGGGCTGACTTGAATGTATTGCCAGCCTGCTCTGGCCCCAGTTGCAGTCAAGGCAATTTCAAGGCACGCCAAGAAGTGGAAAGGGCTGGGCACTCCCTGGCAAAGCCAGAAGGCCAGGGGAGACGGCCCCACCCCACGCACAAGAATCCCAGGTCTTCCCTGGCCGCTCCTGATTCCCTTGCTCAGCGCTTGGGGTCAACTTTGGGGTGTTCTTCTTGCCTGGGTTTGTGTGAAGCTTCTTTTTCCTTCCTTCCTTCCTTCCTTCCTTCCTTCCTTCCTTCCTTCCTTCCTTCCTTCCTTCCTTCCTTCCTTCCTTCCTTCCGGCATCTTTTGTTTCTCTAACGTTGAGCTTCCTCTCTCTGGCTGCCTTTGAGGTTCTCTCCTCAGGTAGAGTCTAACTTTTTCTCAGTTGCTTTTCCAGGGTTTGTGAGCAGATGCAGGGCAGCTTTTCTGGAACCCCCTTTCCCCCTTGTGGGACGGGCATTGCTTTGCCCACCTTGAGCACATGGGGAGTCCCGGCCGGGCAGGGGCAGGATTTCTGAAGGATTGTGGAAGCCCTTCTGGGCTGGAGTAGTATGGTCTGGGAGGACCAGAGTCCAAAATGAGACCACCTTCAAGCGGTGAGGCTTTGGAGGGGACAGGAGGCCTCAGTGCCTGGGCCCACTTGGAGGAGCCACTTTACAAGTGAAGTTTGCAGTGGAAGTTTTAGGCAAGCAGCAGGACGTTAGTTTTTTGGGGTGTTGGAATAGTGCGAGATGCTCGCAGTGGGAATGCTACCCAGCTGAAGCCTTAGATGCTCAGCTTTTCTTGGGAGGGGCATCAGGTGGCTGTGCAATTCTCCAATGTCCTTCCCCCCTCTTCCTCTTTCAGGAGACGAAACCTACCAGGACATCTTTCGAGACTTCTCACAAATGGCGTCCAATAACCCGGAGAAGCTAAATCGCTTTCAGCCGTCAGATGTGCAGAAGCCCTGAAGGCTCTGGGGCTGGGGGGAGACCAAGACTAGCCCCCACCCCCCCTCCTCCTTGAGCTCACCCCTCCTTTTTATACATAAACGCTGCTTTGAGTAATAGATGCTGTTTGCAGTTTGTTAGCAGTTGTATCACCTGGAAAATGCAACCAGAGTGGCTGGGGAGGAAGAGAAGGGGGGGTGTCCATATGCTGGGGGGGGGCAGGCTGCAGGAATCTCTTCCTCCCTGGATCTCCCCTCCCCACCCCTCTTTGAGCTGCCTTCCCTCCTTGGGTAGGGAAGAGCTTGTCTTATTTATGTGCCTCACAATATTTATGTATCACTTGGCTGAAATGAAACTTCAAAGCAGTTTTCTCTTGTATCTTCCCTAATAGTAACTTCCTTCCTCCCCCCCCCCAATCATCTGTGTCCTCAAACTGCCCTTGGTACCTAAGGTACCTCTGGGGGCAGCAGTTCCCAGCCAAGAGCAGCTTGTGGGACCATCCAAGGCTTGCAGCTACTGACCGTGGTGCCTCAACATTGGAATGGTGGAGACTGGCCAAGTCACTGGGCTCACTCTGGCCCCCAGCATGTTCTAACACCCATTTTTAAAAATGACTGTCCCAGGAAAACTGGTGGAAAATATTAGTAAATATTTTATTTTATTTTTAACCCAGCTTTTGACAAAGCTGAGCTTACAAAGAGGAAAGGTCCTGTTATGGGTCGGGAACTGGTTTTGCAAGAAGAGAAGGAATATGGGGAGTTCTCCAAATGGAGAAAGCGGAGTCCCCCAAGGATCGGGATTGGGACCTGGGCTTTCTAAATGGTTCCTAAAGGATCTCGAGTCGGGGGGTGAGCAGGGAGGGGGCCGAGTTTGCTGGTGATGCTAAATTGATCAGGGTGGTTGAAAGAGATTGTGAAGAGCTCCAAAAGGACTTCTTCAAATGTAGCGAAGGGGCTGCAAGAAGGCAAGTGCAATTCAATGAAAACAAGTGTAAAGCGATGCATGTCAGGACACAAGAAAATTCACATACATGCTCTTGGTGTCTGAACTGGCAGTGACTGACCAGGAACAAGACCTCAGGGCCACAATGGACAGCCCCATGAAGATCCTGACCCCGTGTGCAGTGGCCGTGGAACAGGCAGATTCCATGCTAGGGATCATTAGGAAAGGAACTAAAAACTCCCCATCTCACAATGCTATTATTATACAAATCTATGGTGTGACCTCATTTGAGGTGTCAAGTACTGTTCTGGTTGCCTCACCTAAAAAAGGATATTGTAGAGTTGGAAAAGGTTCAGCAAAGGGTAACCAAAATTATCAAGGGGTTGGAACAACACCCCATGGAGAAATGTTGTACTGTCTGGAACTTTTTTTTAAGAGAAAGTGGAAAGCGGTTTTCCTTATAAAACTAGAACTCATGGACATCCAATGAACCTGAATATTGGAAGATTCAGGACAGATAACAGACAGTCCTTCACACAGCACAGAGTTAAACTCTGGAACTCCCTCGCAGGAGGCAGTGAGGGCCACCAACCTGGGTGACTTTAAAAGACTGCAGGAGGGGAGAATGCTCTTGTGCCAATTGGGTAATAAGAGTATTAAAAGAACTGGCAGAGGTGATTTCAGAACCTCTGGCAATAATCTTTGAAAATTCCTGGAGAACAGGCAAAGTTCCAGCAGACTGGAGGAGGGCAAATGTCCCTATTTTCAAAAAGGGGGAAAGAGAGGACCCAAACAATTACCGCCCAGTCAGCCTGACATCAATACCAGGAAAGATTCTAGAGCAGATCATTAAGCAAACAGTCTGTGAGCACCTAGAAAGGAATGCTGTGATCACTAAAAGTCAGCATGGGTTTCTGAAAAATAAGTCATGTCAGACTAATCTGATCTCATTTTTTGACAGAATTACAAGCCTGGTAGATGAAGGGAACGCTGTGGATGTGGCCTATCTTGATTTCAGCAAGGCCTTTGACAAGGTGCCCCATGATATTCTTGTAAAGAAGCTGGTAAAATGTGGGCTAGACAATGCTACCATTCAGTGGATTTGTAGCTGGCTGACTGACCGAACCCAAAGGGTGCTCATCAATGGCTCCCAAGGGCGTACCCACCACGGGGCAAGTTAGGGCAGCTGCCCTACTCTAGAAGCAGGGCTGGTGGGCAGAGGCGGAGCACAGCCCGGCGGAGCGCGAGTTCACCATTCCTGCCGCGCCGCGCCGCACCCTCCCTCCAGCTCCCCGTCGCGCCCTCTGGCAAGGCCAAGCGCGGCGGGGAACCAGGGAGCGCGGCGCGGTGGGCGGGAACGCTGAACTCGCGCTCCGCTGGGCTGGGCTCCGCCTCCACCCACCAGCCCTGCTTCTAGGGAGGGGCACAGCCCGGCAGAGCGCGAGTTCGCCGTTCCCGCCCACTTTGTGGCCCCTCCCCTTCCATGCCTTGGCCCCTCCCCTTGCCCCCCCTAGTTTTGATCCTGGGTACGCCCATGATGGCTCCTCCTCATCCTGGAGAGTAGTGACTAGTGGGATGCCACAGGGTTCTGTCTTGGGCCCAGTCTTATTCAACATCTTTATCAATGACTTGGATGATGGGCTTGAGGGCATCCTGAGCAAGTTTGCAGACGACACCAAATTGGGAGGGGTGGCTAATACCCCAGAGGACAGGATCACACTTCAAAATGACCTTAACAGATTAGATAACTGGGCCAAAGCAAACAAGATGAATTTTAACAAGGAGAAATGTAAAGTACTACACTTGGGGGGGGGGATATGAAAGGCACAAATACAGGATGGGTGACACCTGGCTTGAGAGCAGTACATGTGAAAAGGATCTAGGAGTCTTGGTAGACCACAAACTTGACATGAGTCAGCAGTGTGATGCAGCAGCTCAAAAAGCCAATGCAATTCTGGGCTGCATCAATAGGAGTATAGCATCTAGATCAAGGGAAGTAATAGTACCACTGTACTCTGCTCTGGTCAGACCTCACCTGGAGTACTGTGTCCAGTTGTGGGCACCACAGTTCAAGAAGGAACATGTCCAGAAGAGGGCAACTAAAATGGTCAAAGGCCTGGAAATGATGCCTTATGAGGAACGGCTTAGGGAGCTGGGTATGTTTAGCCTGGAGAAGAGAAGGTTAAGGGGTGATATGATAACCATGTTCAAATATATAAAAGGATGTCATATAGAGGAGGGTGAAAGGTTGTTTTCTGCTGCTCCAGAGAAGCAGATTCCACCTAAACATTAGGAAGAACTTCCTGACAGTAAGAGCTGTTCGGCAGTGGAATTTGCTGCCAAGGAGTGTGGTGGAGTCTCCTTCTTTGGAGGTCTTTAAGCAGAGGCTTGACAGCCATCTGTCAGTAATGCTTTGATGGTGTTTCCTGCTCGGCAGAGGGTTGGACTGGATGGCCCTTGTGGTCTCTTCCAACTCTACGATTCTATGATTCTCCTCCATCCCTGTCTCCTTCCATCCGAGGCTGGCTCGGGCTACACGGGGGGCCTTCTTCGCTTGGCAGGAGCCCCGCCAAAGAAGCCCCCAGGCCAGAGCTCTCCAGGAGGGAAGAGCGCAGCGCAGGCACACATTCCCGCCAGGGGAAACGAGCAGGAGGAGTGTGTTGGATCCAGCATCCTGTTCTCGCAGTGGTGGCACAGCTGCCCGTGGGAAACCTGCAAGCAGGATCCGAGCGCAAGAGCAGCTCTCTCCATTAATTTTCCCGTTCCTCTTTTCAAGGCATCTCGGTTGCGGGGGGTGGGGTGTGTTAAATCTGCGTTGGGGCCCTTTGGAGAAGAAGTCCTGTCTTTGGTCCGCCCTGGATGTTTCCTTGCTCATCTCCGCGGGATCGGGATGCTGGCGCTGCGCCAGGGAGGGAGGCGCCCCGCCAGGAGACCCTCCTCCTGCGCTGCCGGATCCGCCTCTTCTCGTCCCTCTCCTCCTCCTCTTCCGCTGCCGCCGCCGCCGACCATGGCGCGTCTGGTCGGGTCTCCGGCGTCTCTGCTGCGACCCCCTCCGTGCGCGCTGGCGGCGGCGGCGGCGCTGGCCGTGCTGTGCGCCCTGTACTACGCGCGCTCGCCCGCCTCGCCGGAGCCCCGCGCGCCTCCGCCCGCCGCCTCCGCCGCTGCCCCGGCCGCCGCCTCCTCCGCCGGGGAGAGCAAGGCCAAGGCGGGCGAGGAGCTGCTGGCCTCGGCGGGGCTGGCGGCGGCGGCCGGGGCGGCGGGCGACGCGGAGCTGCACGTGCTGCTGCTGCTGACCAAGGCGGAGCGCAACGCGTCGCTGCGATCCAAGGCCGAGGCGGCGCTGCGCTCGCTGGCGCGCTTCGCCAAGCTGGGCCCGCGCCAGGCGCTCGTGCTGCACCTGCTCAGCGACGCGCCCAGCCGTCCCGTCGGAAAGGCCGTCCTCCGCGACGCGCTGCGCAGCGCGCAGTTCCAGCACAAGGTGCGCCCCCTCCCCATTCCTCGAGGGGAGGGTCGGTCGGTCGAGGGCAGCTTCCTCCAGGCCAGGCGCCCCTCCGGCCACCGCGCTCCCCGCCCGGCCACGGAGGGCGAGGCGGGGGCACAGACCGGCGCCGCTTTCCCGTGCGCAAAGCCCCTTCGGTCCTGGCCGGGGCTTTTGTGCGGGCAGCCCTTTCCCCGACGCGCATCCCTCCCCCTGACGGGTGTTTCCCTCTCCCTCTTCCCGCAGGTGGTCTTCCACGACGTGGACGTGGTGGCGGAGAAGCTGCTTCCCCTCGTGGAGGCCATGCAGAAGCTCTTCAGCGCTGGCGCCGGCACCTACTATGGCGACTCGCTCTTCTTCCTCTCGCTGGCCATGCACCGCGTCCTGCCCAAAGGTCAGCAGGGAGGTGGGCAGCACCCTCCCCACCCCCTCCACCTGCCCCCTCCCTGCACCTGGCTGCCATCCTTGGTTCTCCTGCTTCAGCATGCCTGGCGCTTGGGGTCAAGGGGGTGAACTGGGCCAGGGTGGCAGCGCCAGGTGAGATTGCCAAAGTCAGACTGAGTAGAGGAGCTGCCCCAGGGCCTTGCCTTGCCACTTGCCTTGCCAGAAGGGGCTGTGCCCACAGCCACCGCCAGAGGATGGGGAGGGGCTGGCAGCAGCAGGCTTCTCTCTCTCTCTCTCTCTCTCTCTCTCTCTCTCTCTCTCTCTCTCTCTCTCTCCCTCTCTCCTCTCTCTCTCTCTCCCCCCTAACAAGGGAGGTGTTCCATGCTGGCTCCCCCCTGCCCCGGAATGCACCACAAAGACTGCCCTCCTTCCATCTCACTGCAGCAGGGAGAGGGGAGAAGGTGCAATATACAGTCATTGAGCCCCATGACCCACCCCCTGCCCCATACCTGACTGCCTTGGTTCCCGGCCCCTTCCTCTTCCTCTGCTGAATGAAGCCTCCTTTGCGGGCTGGAAGCTGGTGCCTGAGGAGGTCCAAGCGAGCAGTCAAGTTGCTCCAGGGGATCCTCTGGTTCCTGACTCCCCTCTTTGCCCCTCCCCCACAGAGATTTCGCGGATCATCCAGGTGGACCTTGATGTGGAGTACAGGACCAACATCCGGGAACTCTTTGAAGAGTTTGACAACTTCCCGGAAGGGGCTGTGATTGGCATTGCCCACGAGATGCAGCCTGTCTATCGGTTGGTACCAGCAGTGGGTGCTCCGGAGGGTGGGGTGGGGGTTACTTGGGGCCCTAGCAGAAACTGCTCAGGGGTGGCTTCCCAGAATCCCCTCCCCACACACTCAGGACAAAAGATTTGAGAAGGGAAGTTGGCCGGAAAGTCTGTGGGGAAAGTGAGCTCTTGGGGGTAGAGATTGGGGGCCCAGAGTGTGAAACTCAACAGGAGTCCCCATCACACATTTTTTTGGGGGGGTGGTTGTCAATTTCATTGGTTGCTTACAAACACCTGGTAGGACGTGGGACACATGTAGCAAGAGGGGCAGGCTTTGGGGGGGGGGCACTGCTGCTGTCACATGGAGCCTGGGGAGGAAGGGGGCCCGCTCAGCCCTCTATCTCCTCTGCTGGCTGGGGAGTGTGGCTGCTCTCCAGATGTTTCCTTCCTTTGCTCTTGCCAGCTGTTTGTAAGCAGCTCTTGCCAGCAGGGGGCCTGGGGTGGGGCTGGCCGTGTTCGTGGCCCCCTTCCCTTGCACTGCCGACTTCCCTTCCTGGCTTTGTTTGGAAGAGACAGGAGGACTCTGGCCACCTTGGCTGTCCCTGCTGGAAGACATTGCAAAGTGCCCCCCCCCAATGCCACCAGCATGGATGCCTTGAAAAGAGAATTAGACACATTCATGGCTCTCCGTGACTGCTGGCCACAAGGCCTGTGCTCTGCCCTTCAGAGTCGGAGGCAGGAGGGGAGAGCTGTTCTTGGGTTCAGATCCTGCTTGCGGGTTTTCTAATACAGTGGGTACCTCGGTTTACAAACACAATTGGTTCCAGAAGTCTGTACTTAACCTGAAGCGTACTTAACCTGAAGCAAACCTTCCCATTGAAAGTAATGGAAAGTGGATTAATCCATTCCAGACAGGTCCGAGGCGTACTTAAACCGAGGTATGACTGTAGAAGCAGAACAATATGCTGGGCTGTTTTGCTGCTCTGACTTGCCTTTCCTCTTGTGTCCCCCCCCCCTTGCAGGCACCTCTTCTGGCAGTACCGCCAGGAGCACCCGGGGACCAAGGTGGGGGAGCCCCCACCGGACGGCCTCCCTGGCTTCAACAGTGGGGTCCTCCTGCTGAACCTGGAGGCCATGCGCCACTCGGAGCTCTACAACCGCCTGCTGGAGCCGGGCGCCGCCCAGCACCTGGCGGACCAGTTCCACTTCCGGGGCCACCTGGGCGACCAGGACTTCTTCACGCTGGTGGGCATGGCTCACCCGGAGCTCTTCCACGTCCTCGACTGCACCTGGAACCGGCAGCTCTGCTCCTGGTGGCGTGAGCACGGCTACCGCGATGTCTTTGACCGCTACTTCCACTGCGACGGCCACGTCAGGATCTACCACGGCAACTGCAACACGCCCATCCCCCAGGAGTAGCCCCTGGCTGGCCAGGGGGAGTTTGGGGGGGCAGCAGCTGTGCTGTGGTCACTGCAGGGCTCTCGCCATGTCTCTTCGCCTGATGCTGACTCCCACCAAGTGGAGGCTGCTCCCTTTCCCTTGCACACAGCTGGGGTCTACCTGGGAGGAATCCTTTTGGGCCTTGCAGGAAGGATGCTGAGCCAGGTGTGTTCTGCCAGCAGGCAGCTATTGTTGTTTTGGGACACAGACGCTGCAGGGAGACGGAGGCCAGCCCAAGGCCTCTTGGGGCTGAGACCTCCTGCTGGGCATTTCCCTGGCAGCTCCCTGGAGACTGTGAACATTTCCCCCTTGACTGCAGAGTTCAGATCTTGGCTGCAGCACACGTGCCCAGCAAGGCAGCAGGAGCGTGGCCCCTGCAGCAAGGACAGCTTCTTGCGGACCAAGCCTGCATTCTGCAGAGATCCATTGGCCCCCAGTTCCACTAGAGTGCTCAGCCCTCTGCCCTGGCCGTCCTCACCAACATCCTTTGGGGCTGTGGGGGAAAGGCCCTGCTGCCCTTTGGGCCAAGGGGAAACTGTGGGGCTGAGAGGCCTTGTCCTGGGGGGATGGTGTGGCTCTTCTGCCGCCAGGCAGTGGGGCAGGGGGAGAGACCTGGAGGGCGAAGGAGAGGGTTAGGGTTAGGGTTAGGGTGCCAGGAGTCTCTTGTCCCTTCTGCAGGGGCAGAATAAAATGCATTCCAACAGGCCCAGCATGTCTCTCACCTCTGGGGAAAGCGGGCTGGGGGGGAGAGGGGTCTGCAGCAGGGAAACGAAATGGCTTGCTGGAAGTCAGACCTGGCTGCCGCCTCATGTGGCTTCCAGGCCTCTTTTTGATGAGGAATGGAAAGCTGTCCAAATGGAGAGAAGTAGAAAGCGAAGTCCCCCAAGGAACAGAATTGGGGCCTGTGCTTCTTAAGCTTAAGGATCTAGACCAGTGTTTCCCAAACTCGGGTTTCCAGCTGTTTTTGGACTACAACTCCCATCATCCACAGCTAGCAGGACCAGTGGTCAGGGGTGATGGGAATGGTAGTCTGAAAACAGCTGGAGACCCAAGTTTAGGAACACACAGAGCCAGGGGTGAGCAGGGAGGGGGGCAAGTTTGCTGGCGACACTAAATTGTTCAGGGGGGTTCAACAAAAAGAGATTGTGAAGAGCTCCAAAAGGATCTCTCCAAGCGTAGTGAAGGGGCTGCAACGTGGCAAGTGCAATTTTCTGTGGGAAACGAGTGTATGGTGTTTTGGGTTCCCACAGAAAATGTTGATTTCACATCCACACTTGTGGGGCCTGAACTGGTGGTGAAGACCAGGAGTGGGTCCTCTGGGTTGTAGCACAGAGAGCAAAAGAGATTTTGGACCCATGTGCGACAGCCATGAAAAAGGCAAATGCCACGCTAGGGATCATCAGGGAAGGAATTGAAAATAAAGCTACGGACATAGTGCTATTTACAAATCAGTGGTGTGTCTGCATTTGGAATCCTGTGTCCAGTTCTGGTCGCCACACCTCAAAAAGGATATCGTAGAGCAGGGAAAAGTTCAGAGAAAGGCAACAGAAATGACCAAGGGGTGGAGTGACCATCCCCTGTCCCCAGGAGGAAAGGTTGAAAAATTTGGGACTCTTTAGAGAAAAGGTGAGTAAAGGAGACATGATAGAAGCATGACACAGGTTGCCTGGCATAGAGAAAGTAGGTGAAGAAAAGTTTTTCTGTGGTTTCCAGCAACTGGCAGGGAGAAGCATTGGTGCCCCCGTCTGTGTATTTGGAAGCAGAGCCATCCTGGCTAGGAGCCACCGACAGCCCTTCTCTGCTTCACCTCCTCCTCCAATATTTTTTTCTGATCCTCTTTTAAAGCCATCTAGGTTGGTGGCCATGGATCATGGCTTCCTGGGGATGTGAGTTCCACAGTTCAACTCTGCAAAGGTGGGCTTCCTTTTATCTGTCCCAAATCTTCCAGGATTCAGCTGTTATTTACTTATTTAGCTATTGCCTGCCCTTCACCCAAATGTCCCTGAGCAGGTTAACAGCATTAAAAGCAATCGAAAACAACTTCCACTTCATTTGGATGTCGATGGATTTTGGTGTCATAAGAGAGGAGGAAACTTTTCTCCCTCTGCTTTCTCTATGCCAGGCATCATTTCACATCCTTTCCCATTGCCTCTTCCTCTCCTTTTCTCTAATCCTAAAAAGCCCCCAAGCTGAAGCCGGACCCTTTCCTCTGGGTCAGGCATAGGCAAACTCGGCCCTCCAGATGTTTTGGGACTACAACTCTCATGATCCCTAGCTAACAGGATCAGTGGTCAGGGGTGATGGGAACTGTAGTCCCAAAACATCTGGAGGGCCAAGTTTGCCTATGCCTGTCCTGGGTCTAGGGGAGTCTCTCCATCCTGGGTCCTTTGCATTGCCCTACTCAGAACATCCTCCAGAGGGCGCTGCTCCCGTTCTCAACCAAGGAGGCAAATTCTCCTTTTTTAGGCGCCCCTGTAAGGCTGCTGTCTCGGCAGCGTCGTGGAAAGCAATTGGCACCTCGATACGCAATACTCGAAGCAGCGGGCGGGCGGGCCTGCTCCGTCCTGGCCGGCTGCAGCCTTGGAACAGGATCCCCCATCAGCTGGCGTTGGGCTGGTGCAAAAGCGGCCTCTGGGTGTCGAACAGGAGTGACCGAGTTGGGGGCCAAACACAAAACGCTCGTGGCGGGGAGCTGTGGAGAGCCTTCCTCGGGGCCGCCCATCTCCGCTCTGCCTGCTTTTGGGACCAAATGACGGCGAAACAAGGTCACAGAATCGTCGAAGGGGAGGGAATCCCCTGCCATTCAGGATTCTCCACTAAAGCATCCATGGCAAGCAAGCTGATGAGGCTGGGAAGCGGGCGAGAGAGCGGCTCGCCAGACGTGCTGCGTGAGGACGCGGGTCTTCCAGGAGCCCCTTCCTTGCTCCGTGAGAAGATGCTTCGTTATGGCCCTCCAGGTCTCGCCCCTCGTGCCTGACCATTGGTCCTGCTGGCTGGCGCTGGTGCCCAGCAACCTCTGCAGGGTGCCGTGTTGGTTACCCCAGCAGCAAAGGGGTTCCTACATAAAATATTTTTGGGGTGCAGGATCCGGACGCTATTCTGCACCGGTGGCAAGAGGAGAAGGAACCACTTCCGCTCCCCTTCTGGTGTGTGTGTGTCTGGGGGGGGGGCGTTTCAGCTCCACACCCCCTGGGACTGAGTCCTCCCCTCCCTGGTGCCCTCCTGGCTCCCAGCTGCCAGCCTAGCCTCATGGTCGGGGAGATTGGGAGTTCGAATCCAGCCCACCTCACTTTACCAGGACAGCCGTGGCCCCGGGAACAGGGCAGCTTCTGGACTATAGCAGAGAAGATGGGAAGCCCTTGACCCGTTTCTCTACCACGGAGCAGCAGAGGACCCCGGAGACGACCAGCCCTGAACTGGGAGGACTGAACAAGCGGCTAGACTGAGGCACGGAGCGGTCCCGTGCTTCAGGTCCCAATTCCCTGCCCCGCCAGGTCCCAATTCCCAGCCAGATGCTTCTGTTGTGGAAATTGACTGGCAGGTACCCGCGGGAGGCTGTGCCAAGGATCCAGAGGGGTCTTTCCCCTGGGTGCTTGGCTGGGACTGAGTCACGCACAGCCCCTTGCGCCTCTTGCGCTGCTGGAGCCAAGGCACCGTCCTGCAGTGACAGCTCGCCCAGGAAGGCGCGTCTGTCTGTCTGTCAGTCACCCACCCCTCCCCCGGCTTGCAGTTGCGCGATATTTTTAGCCCGGGCGCTTCTGGAGAGAGGCCAGGTCCCGCAGAGCCGCCAGTCAGAGCCGCCTGCCTCCTTTCCTCTTCCTGCAGGTTCCAGGTCGGCAGGAAGTCGCGGGGGATGGAGCTGAGTCCCACGAAAGCCTTGCGAGATGGGGAGAGAGAGAACTGGTCTGGCTCTGCCCCACATTATGGGGAAGTGGAGGGCGCAATTGCCTCCCCCCCCCCAGTGCAGATCCGCAGGTCCCTGTGGGGTTCCGGCCCCCCTTGGCAAGGTGCAAATTCTGGCGCTGCCCCCGTGGCTCAGCCTCTGCAGAACCCACGTCGGTCCCATAATCAATGTATGGGGCAGGGAGGAGGAGGAGGAGGAGGAGGAGAGAGAGCGAGCGAGAGAGAGAGCGAGCGCAGGGGGCAAGGCTGGGTGGTGTGGGGAGGCTTCTCAGCCCGCCTCGCCCTGTGAATCTCTTGTCACCCCTGAATCTCCAGTCAGGCAACTGAGCGGAGTGGCAGCCCCCCGCTCCAGGTTCAAGGCATAGGACGGAGAAGCCCCTTCGTTCCCCCGTTTGTCGCAGCAACGGGTCTCGGTTTCAAGGTGCTGCAAGAGAGCGAGAGCAAATCTTTTCTCCACCCGCTTTCTCCAGGGCAGGAGAAATGCTCTTCCCCTCTCCCCTGCCTGCCTCTTCTCACTCGCTTTTCTCTCTCAGCGAAAAAGCCCCGAGCGCTACGGCCGCGAAGGGAGTCGCTCCAACCCCTTGATCCCTCGGACTGCCCTTCTCGGAACGTTTTCCAACCCTGCCACCTCCTTTTTGAGGCGAGGAGACCAGAACTGGACACCAGGGAGCTGGGCACGAGATGGACAGTTTTCCCCAGCTGCCCCTGGCGGCGTGCAGGATGCCTGCTGCTTTCACGGCTCCGACACACACCGGGACCCCAAGAGCCCTCTGAGCCAGGCTGGGGGTTGGTGCCAGGAGGCCCCTATTTCTCTGCCTGCCTCGGCCCTTGCATCCCTCTCTGTGAGCCTCATCCTGCCCAGGAGAAATCTGCCGGCTGAAAAGGAAGCTCCGGCCGCCTCTGCTGCCCACAGCAGCCAAGGGGTGGGTGGGTGGGGGGTGGGAGGCGTTTTGCTTTCGCTCCCCTCGCAACCCTCCCCAAAAGGGCAGAGCCCCCCCCCGCCAGTCCCCGCTGACGTCGCTCCCCAGGGTGCCACCCGGGGAGCCTGGCACTTGACATTTCCCGCTGCGCTCAAAATAGCTTTGCTTGAGCAGCTGCTGCTCGCCTCCTGCTCTGACTGGCGGCATCCGAGCCCCCCCCCCCCTCTAGAATTGGATGTGCCGCAAAGGCAGCTGCTCTGCTCTGGCCTGGCAGGTTGCAAAGCCTGTTCGCGCGGAGCCTCCTGCTCCGCTTCCTCGTGGCCGCCTTTGCAAGTCCCCTCCCCGCGGCGCGACCCCACGAGAGGAACGAGAGGGAGCAGCAGCCCCTCCGAGGAGCCGCAAGCTCAAGACTCGCTTTCTTCCGGGGGGCATCGTGGGCTGCTGCGCCCTCTTTCCAGATGCCACTCGGAGGAAGAGCGTGTTTCGCAGGTTGATCTTTGAAATGGCCACCCCGCCCGCCGCATTCGCACCAAAGGCGCTTCAGGTGGCAAAGGGCAGCAATAGACTCTATTGGGAAACTCAGCAGCGAAGGGGCGCGCGGGCTTGCGGCAGATCGGGATCCTGTCCTTGCTGCGTGTTGAGGCCCGAGGGCTCTCTGAAACTGAGCTCTGCCGTGCCCCCTTATTTTATCCCCCTGGTCAGGGAGAAACCCCCCCCCCCGCACTTGGCAGGCAGCCGCTGAGCTCTGGATGCTGTCCATGGTACTTACTTATTTGATTTATTTTCAAAACTATTTATATGCCGCTGTGCCATAGAAATAAACACAATATAAAAGCATAAAACTATACAATAAAATCACGAAAAGCCAAAGAATTGAAAGCAGACATCAAGTAGCCACCGTGGAAGGATGCATTCTTCTCTCCTGCATAGGCCTGGCAGAAGAGAGATTTTTTCAGCAAGTGGACACAGAAGGCACCTGCTGACTCTCCTGTAGCAGGGAGTTCCACAGGACTGGGCCAGTGACACTAAAGGCTCGGCTCCTCCTGGTCCCGGAGGGCTCCCTGGTGATTCCAGCTGCCCATGGCATGCCTGGGAGGGTGAGCAAAAGAGCTCAGGGGCAGAGCACCTGCTTGGCATGCAGAAGGTCCCAGGTTCAATCCCTGACACATTCCCAGGAACAGCCAGGAGAGTCTCCTGAGTCTGAAGCCCTGAAGAAAGGCTGCCAGTCATGCAATCCTGGAATTGTTGGAAGGGGACCCCCAAGGGCCATCCAGTCCAACCCCCTGCAATGCCACAATCCCTGTCCCTGTTCCTCTGCTGCTCTTAAGCACACATTTTCACACCATTCTATTTTTCAAAGGAAATCTGCAGATAGTCTTGAGATGACCTGCAGGACAAAAACATTGCAATACAAAATAAACAGATTGAAAACAACAAAAAGCACCCAAAATCACCATAGACAAAACATCAGGCAAAAATGCCGATTATTATAATTTATTCCATTTATATCCTGCCTATGCCTGCAAAGGAGCCCCGATTAAGGCAGTCCTGATATGGGTGGATGAGATGTATGAGTGGAGACAGGTGGGGGGGGGCAAAGGGGCCTGGGAGGAGACTCCCCACCCCCACCCGCCTGCTAGAGCCCAATGCCAAGGGCAGCTGCCTTGGAGAAAGCCATGACACTTTGCTCTTTCCAGAAGGACAATAGTCCTTCCCTGAGATCTCAATGGCTCACTGCTCAGCCTGAAGGGCAAGGGGTGTGCACAGCTAGATTGCTATGTTCCCATCTAAATTGCAGCCTCCAAATCTCACCCAAGGGGCAGGTTTATTTTTAGGAAAGGTTCTTTGTGGTGGAGTTCTCTGCTTGACAATGAGTTTGCTTTCGGCTGCCAGCCCTGGCCGAAATTCTTTCCCCAGGCAATGTGGTCCTTCAGAAAAGGTGCTCATTTGCAGGGGGTAGGGTGGGGTGGGGTGGAGCTGTCGTCATGGGATCACAGAATTGTAGAGTTAGGACCCCCAAGGGCCATCTAGTCCAACCCCCTGCAATGCAGGAATCAGCTGAAGAATCCCTGATGGATGGCCATCTGAAGGAGGGTCCAGCACCCTCAGGAAGCTGGTAAAGGAGGTGAACAATCTATGAAATGCACATGGCTGCTAAGTCAATTCAGAGCACACCAGAACCTCGCAGGCGGAGAAAGGAGCCCCCTTTCCTCTCCTCACTTTCTGCAAACTAACTCTACCAACTGCCCTCTTCTTCTGCCCATTTGAGAGGAACAAAGGAGGTCAAAGTTGCTTAAGGAAAGGTTGGAAAATAACAAGATAACAGGCAAAGCATGGCGGGGGAGGGACGGGCATGGAGGGACGGCTGCCCTCCTGAGTTTTATATAAGTTCCAAAATCAATTTGTTCAGCTTCTAGCTGACCCCTTTAATAAAGTTTTATTAAAACAGACAATCCCTGGATCATGGAATGAGGCAAGAACTATTGCGTTACCTAAATCACGAAGGATGCCGCAGGGCTCACTTCACTCCCCCCCCACCCCCCTCCACAAATGAACAACTGGAAGAAGCAATGGTTCATTTCACCATCCCCACCAATAGCGTTACTACTTTTTTCTGGTTTGCCTTGGAAGAAATAAGTCCCCTCAACCCCCAGCTGTCGGATAACAAATTACACCAGTGTGGTGTAGTGGTTAAGAGTGGTAGACGGTAGACTCGTAATCTGGGGAACCGGGTTCGCGTCTCGGCTCCTCCACATGCAGCTGCTGGGTGACCTTGGGCTAGTCACACTTCTCTGAAGTCTCTCAACCCCACCCACCTCACAGAGTGTTTGTTTTGGGGGAGGAAGGGAAAGGAGAATGTTAGCTGCTTTGAGACTCCTTAGGGTAGTAATAAACTTAAGGTGTGATATCAAATCCAAACTCTTCTTCTTCTCATAGATTTCTTCTGCCTGTGAGAGATTTCCAGCCTCTGTTGAGACTCTGCAACTCTGAATTCCTGACTGATTTGCTTTCGTGTCTTCTTATACTGTACTGCTGTTTCATCGAGTTAAGGTTGTATTTTTGTTTTAACATATTAATGAGTTTTGAAATATTAAGCGGTTTATATTAAATGCTTTTGAGTGCTATAATACAAATGAATGAATAGCTGGCCTTAAAGTGTCTGGTCATAAATGAAGGAATGAAGACAATGGGAAAGCTATGAATTATAATTCATCAAGAAGCTCAGCGCTCTCACTTAGGGACTGAATTGGCCTAATGCATTTTTATATTTATATTATTTATATTTATATATCTTTATATCCTGCCTTTTTTCCTGGTGGAACTCAAGGTGGCTTACAGACAAAGAAGAGAAAACAATTATTTAAAAAAATAAACAGTGATAGAATTAAAACTCTCCCTCTCTCTAAAAAAATGTGTTCATTAGGCCTAGCAATGCTGGGACCTCTGTTTTATCAACAAACAACATTTTCTGAATAGTCATTATTAATTACTTAATTATTACTTTCTACCTGCTTTCCCTGTTTACACTTCCGTCTCCACCTGGCAAATTGTTTGTTGCAGAGACCAGTCGACCACACCTCCCTCTGTTCCCGTCTGCTCTGAATATATCCCGTCTGTTCAAATATATAAAAGGATGTCATATAGAGGAGTGAGAAAGATTGTTTTCTGCTGCTCCAGGGAAGCGGACACGGAGCAATGGATTCAAACTCCAAGAAAGAAGATTCCACCTAAACATTAGGAAGAACTTCCTGACAGTAAGAGCTGTTCGGCAGTGGAATTTGCTACCAAGGAGTGTGGTGGAGTCTCCTTCTTTGGAGGTCTTTGAGCAGAGGCTTGACAGGCATATGTCAAGAATGCTTTGATGGTGTTTCCTGCTTGGCAGGGGGTTGGACTGGATGGCCTTTGTGGTCTCTTCCAACTCTACGATTCTATGAATGTCTCTTCTGTGCTTCCTCTCAAAGAGTGGCAGGCACCTCCATGATAAAGCCATGCCATTCAAAATAAAATAAAAACCATTTAAAAACAATTAAAAGGTCTCAAGCAACCGCTGACTTTTGTCCGTCTTTGAGGTGCCACAAGAGTCTTTGTTGGCTATGCTGCAATTTCAAGGTTGTAGCCAACTAAGATCTACTTGTGAGTAGACCCACTGACATTAATAACCCTGGTTAGCCATGTCCATTCATTTCTATGGAGCTGCTATGGCGGAGGTTGGAGACAACACTCCCTTGCAGAGCGGGGGCCCTTTGGCTCTCAAATGTTGCACCATTAAATCTCCCCTCAGCCCCTAGGAAGGATGACCAGGAGGGAGGCTGGGAACTGTAGTTCAGCAGCACCTGGAATGCCACAGGTTCCCACACCTGTGAGAATGTCAATCCCGAGGGAAAGAAATGTCCTCTGGCAGAGAGCAAAAACCCACAGCAAGCAATTCCAAAATCTGTTTGGCCGACATCTTTCCACATTTGACGTCTCTTTCAGTCTATAGTCAATGCTTCTTTTTCATGTCACAAACATTCAAAAGCTAAGCAACAACATGCTTAAAACGAGAGAGAGAGAGAGAGAGAGAGAGAGAGAGAGAGAGAGAGAGAGAGAGAGAGAGAGAGAGAGAGAGAAGAAATAGTGTCCTTTTCTAAGGAAGAGGAAAGTGAGGCCCAGCTGAGGAGGAAAGGGCGAGGTGCCCAAGCTCTTCCTTCCTCACTAACAAATAATCAGAATTAAGCAACACAGCAGAGAGGCAGGAAGGTGACGTTTTCATACGCAGAGGAGGATTTTTGTCAGTCTGCTCCAACAGAGAGCAGCTGGCAACACCTCACATTCATGGCTTGAATCAGACCAGGGGACCAAGGAAGGGAATCCTCAGAGATTACAGTATTTGCAGGGAAAGCAAATCTGAGCTTGCCAGAAACCGCAAGAGGGGAAAGGGCTGCTCCTGTGCTCCTGTTCTGCTTGCTGGTCCCCCACAGGCATCCAGTTGGCCACTGTGAGGAGAGGATGCTGGGCTGGATGGATCCCCTTTGGCCTGATCCAGAGGGCTCTTTGTATGTCCTTACGACCCTCGGGTCCCTTCCAACCTTGCAAAAAAAATGAAAGGCACAAATACAGGATGGGAGACACCTGGCTTGAGAGCAGTACATGTGAAAAGGACCTAGGAGTCTTGGTAGACCACAGACTTGACATGAGTCAACAGTGTGATGCGGCAGCTAAAAAAGCCAATGCAATTCTGGGCTGCATCAATAGGAGTATAGCATCTAGATCAAGGGAAGTAATAGTACCACTGTATTCTGCTCTGGTCAGACCTCACCTGGAGTACTGTGTCCAGTTCTGGGCACCACAGTTCAAGAAGGATATTGACAAGCTGGAACTTGTCCAGAAGAGGGCAACCAAAATGGTCAAAGGCCTGGAAACGATGCCTTATGAGGAACAGCTTAGGAAGCTGGGTATGTTTAGCCTGGAGAACAGAAGGTTAAGGGGTGATATGATAGCCATGTTCAAATATATAAAAGGATGTCATATAGAGGAGGGAGAAAGGTTGTTTTCTGCTGCTCCAGAGAAGCGGACACGGAGCAATGGATTCAAACTACAAGAAAGAAGATTCTACCTAAACATTAGGAAGAACTTCCTGACAGTAAGAGTTGTTTGGCAGTGGAATTTGCTACCAAGGAGTGTGGTGGAGTCTCCTTCTTTGGAGGTCTTTAAGCAGAGGCTTGACAGCCATCTGTCAGGAATGCTTTGATGGTGTTTCCTGCTTGGCAGGGGGTTGGACTGGATGGCCCTTGTGGTCTCTTCCAACTCTACGATTCTATGATTCTAAGAGCTTGTCTATGACACCCACAGAAAACGGAGGCCGGGCAACAGGGAGAAGGGGCCTGGAGCAACAGAGGGAGGGGGGCATGTGGGATTTCTGGTCCTCAACCTGCCCATTTGTCTTTGGACAGCGACACATTTACAACAGCCCCCTGCTGTGCTTGTTCTCCTCCACGACCTTTTAATGAGGCCATTAATATTTGTCTGGTTGGCCCAACTTCCCTTTTCTCATGGGCTGGCGTGAGAAAAACTGTGGATCAGGCCAGCAAAGGTGTGTCCAGGGGCCCTGAGACCACAGGAGCTTCTGTCCAGCAGGTCACCCTGTTAGTTGGCCAGGGACAAAATCCTGCCATGGGGTGCCCCACTGGTGGTCTCCTCTCTCTCTCTCTTTCAGATGGAGCAACATCCCTGAGCTGCTTCTTGGGGAATCACAGCACAGAAGCTTTCCTTCTCTGCAGTTCCATTGAGGTGCAGTCAGAGAGGGTTAAATGTGTTCAAGGTGGGGGTGGTGGTGGGGGGCGAGGATAGGTTTTTCCTTGCAGGGAAAGGGGGAGTTTCTGCTGCAGCAGGAAAGGAAGGAGCCAGCCGGGTTTCCTCTTTGGAGAGAAGAGGCTCTGCTCTCCCAGGGCTGCTGCTTCTGTGGAATGTGCGGAAACGGCTGTCTTGGCACCAGGAGTCTGTGTCCACAGCCCCCTTCCTCAGGCTGGGGGGACGGGGGGACACACATGCTCTCTGGCCCATGCAGAGCCCAGACCCCCCATCTCCTTCTGGCTGGGGGGTAAGACAGTTGATGGGGGGAATCCTGGGGTGCGGATTTACTCCCCTGCCCAGCTCGTTGGGCTGTCACTCCCCATGGGACCCTCCAGTCAGCAAAAGGAGGAGTCTCCCGTCAAGTCACAGAAGCAAAACAGTGGTCAGTAGACCTGATCAAGGTTCAAACACAAGAAGAGTAGGAACCCCGAGCATGAGGTGGCATGAACATTTGGGGTCTGCCTGGACACTGAGGTCCAGTGCTGAGGGCCTTCTGGCAGTTCCCTCGTTGCAAGGAGCCAAGTTACAGGGAACCAGGCAGAGGGCCTTTTCGGTAGTGGCACCCGCCCTGTGGAACGCCCTCCCACCAGATGTCAAAGAGAAAAACAATTACCAGACTTTTAGAAGACATCTGAAGGCAGCCCTATTTAGGGAAGCTTTTAATGTTTAACAGACCATTGTATTTTAATATTTTGTTGGAAGCCGCCCAAAGTGGAGGGGAAGGAGTATGGGACCTTATTTATGCTTAAGGGATTATGGAGGCAGGGGAGAGCCAAATTCCTCTCTCCAGAGGAACCAAGGAAATCGGTCAAACCGTTGAATTCTGGAGATTATTTGTGAACTTTCTACAGTTTTCTATATTGGATTGTCAGAGGAAACAGTTCGATACATGGTACCTGCTTATTGCTACAAATCTATAGACTGCTTTTCTGAGCCTCTTTGCTGTTGTGTATCTATGGTGCCTGTATCAATGGTCATTGTCCTGGCCTTAGTTCAAGGATTTTTGGAGAGTCATTTAACTGCCCCCCATTCCTGGTTTTAACACTGGAAAGGCCTCCTAGCTGAGCAGAGAGCTGGAACTGGGGATGGGGGAAAGCTCTTGCAACAACAACAACAACAACAGCAGCAGCAGCAGCAGCAGCAACAACAACAACAATTTTATTATTTATACTCTGGGCGGCTTCCAACAGAAAAATAAAATACAGTACTCTATTAAGCATTAAAAGCCTCCCTAAACAGGGCTGCCTTCAGATGTCTTCTAAAAATCTGGTAGCTGTTTTTCCCTTAGACAACTGATGGGAGGGCGTTCCACAGGGCAGGCGCCACCACCGAGAAGGCCCTCTGCCTGGTTCCCTGCAACTTGGCTTCTCGCAATGAGGGAACCGCCAGAAGGCCCTCGGTGCTGGACCTCAGTGTCCGAGCTGAACGATGGGGGTGGAGACGCTCCTTTAGGTAAGCCTGGAGTGAGCCAGGAGAGTCCTTGTGGGGCAGAGCATGGGTGGAGGGAAAGCGCCACCAGCCACGGCCCCTGTGTGCATGGATGGATCCAGGCCAGGCGCGTGACAAGGAGGCCTCCCCGGTCTTCCTCAGCACCAGCGCAGCCGGCCAAGCAGTGAGCTAAAGATAGCCTGGCCCCAGAGGGAGAGCGAGAGCAGGACTGTCTGATGGAGGCAGTAGCAGGCAGGGAGCAGCCTCTCTCCCCCGCCCACATCAGGCAGAACAGGCACTTCCTCAGATGGAGGGACAGACAGAGCTCTGAAGAAAGGCTGGGGTGGAAAGGGGGCTGCCCCCCTGCCAGGCAGGCACCCAACCTCCTCCCCCCGGCCTTCTTTTGGCCTCCCTCAGCACCCAGCTGCCCAGAGGAGTCTGCCCTGGTGGTTTTCCTTTAGCGCCAGGCTGGGCCAGATCCTGCGCCTAGAGGGTCTTCCCTGGGCTCCTCTGTGCCACAGAAGAGAACAGGGAGGAATGCTCCTCCACCCGGTGGGGTCTGGTCCTTGCAGGCAGGGGGGTTGGCCAAGGGGATCCTTGGGGTCTCTTCCAATTCTGTGGTTCTATGAACTGTGGGGTTTCCTGCAAACAGAGGGAAAGTCTAGAGAGCCAAGTCTGAGTCCTGCTGGAGCTCCATGCCAAAAGGTTCCTTTGCCTGAGAGTGATGGAGGGAGCAAAAGAACAGAGCCAAGATCTCCACCTGGCGCTCCCTGACTGTCCCAAGCAAGAAGGGCCTCCTCCTCTTCCTCCTCAGCCACTTCCCCAGGAGGCTGAGGTTTTGCCCCCCCCCACTAGCAGCAACTGCATCAGACATGGGGGCGGGGGGGGGTGCAGCAAGCGGAGAGAGGGCTGGCTGCAGGAGGGGTGATGAGCTCAGGGGGAGGGGGAGGGGCTTGTTCCTCTGACTGCCAAGGTGCCGTATCCGTGGCTCCTGGGCCCCTTCAGAAGGGAAGGATGGCCAGCCATAGGGAGTTTCCTGGCTAAGGCATGATGGTGTGGGGGCTGTGAACAGTCCTGGCCTGGCCAGCAGCCCCTCCCCTTATGCTCCCAGCAGGGGCTGAATGGCTGGTCTTGGGCTGCCCATGCTTCATCCTGCCCCCCCCCCCGCCCGAAGGTCCACTGTACACCAGACATTTCACATCCCCCTTGCTTTAGTGATGTGCACCAGGAGGTAGCAGGGGGTGCAGATTTCCCTGGCTGTGCTCAATGCTGACACACACACACACACACACACACACACACACACACACACACACACTGCTGCACAAGATGGATCTGTGGCTGTCAGAGGTGCAGCCAGAGAGAAGAATGGGCAAATCCATCCATCTGTCTCCAGGAGAGAGACGGAGCTGGTGATGCAATCATGGAGAATATGTTCTGACTCTGACTCTCCCTCTGCCGCCCGCCTCCCCCAGCGCTTCCTCAGCCTTCATGTGACACTTTTATTTTGCAACGCCTTGGCGGGGAGGGCTCTTGCCAGGCACTTGGGGCTGCTTGCGGCTTGCCTGCTTCCGACCAGGCCTTTCCTGTCTGCTGGCTGATGGGTTCAGCTGCTTGGCATGAAGGCTGGGGAGGCTGCCCTGTTGCACTGTGTTGTAAACAAAACCTGCCGCCCTTATTCCCTTATGGGGTACACAAGAGTCCTTGAAGAGTCCTTTGTAGGTTCTCCATCAGTAGGAGAAAATAACAGAGGCCAACCAGAGAATACTGAGAAGCAAAGCAGCTACCGGTAGTAAGCTTGATCTTTATTGAACTGTTGCAACAGGGTGCTCCCCCCACATGCAGGAGAGAGGAGGAGGAGGACCCAGGACCAAGGTGTGCCTGCCCTTATGTAGAATTATCAAATTGCCCACCCTCAAACTCCAGACCAACCCCAGAGACATCATACATACATCACAGAAGGGGTGTAGCCAAAGACCAGCCCCCAGATACTGTCGGCATCCAGAGGGTCGAAAGGCCAGCTGGCTAGCCCCCAGCTGGATCGTGTCCTTCCAGCCGTCCCGCCGCGAAGACCCATCAGCCTCTGCTCCGAACTAAATCAGCGACCCAGGCCTCCCAGACACTGGGCACACTTTATCAACAGAGCACACTGTACAAACGGAATAGGCGCGAGGCTTGTGGAAGCATACTACTACTACGGATTTATTATTCATAAATCAGGACAAAAGAAACATGTCATCTCTCTCTTTGTCTTCTCGGCGAGAGAGTCTCAAAAGCAATAACCCAGCGGAAGTTCCCAGCATACTGCTGGAATGTAAACAGGCATGTGACACACAAGAATCCTATGTTTGCAACTACTGTAAAAGTGAAATGGAATTTTCCAACATCCTCCCCCTTTCCATGTAATCTGTGTTGCAGTGTTTTAACCTAACTGCAACTGCTGTACATAAACCTGAAGTTGTTCCCTGTCAGGGCCAGCTCTAGGTATAGTCCCGGTGGTGTGGGGTGCTAGGGCGCCGGGCCGGCAGGCGGGGTGATGCACGGCAAAGCCGCACGGAAGCCATGCTGCGCGCTGCGAGGGCGGGGGCGCCAGAGCGATCTCCGCGTCTCAGTGCCAGGGCGCCCGACCTGCTTGAGACTGCCCTGTCCCCTGTTAAAATCTTTAGACAACAGCTCTGCAGGAATTTTGTTTCCTGGCATGTAGGACACCTGAATGAGTCATTTCTGGAGACACTCCCTTGCACCATGTAATTCTATCTGCAAGTACTTGGTTCTTTGCTTGCAACTCTCTGAAGCCAGCAAAGCCAAACAGGACCTGTTGTCTTGCTACACCTGTATAGGACATTTCACATTAACCCTGACGTCCCGAAACAGTTGCAACAACCATTCACAATCCATAAGTGAATATGACATAATGACAGTGCATTGAGTTCAGCTTCACAAGAACTTAGGCTCACTGTCGTCTGTGTCAGGAGTACGGGCTTTGCAGGACTGGGGCCCTCCTGAGCTTGTTCTGGAGAAGCAAGGTGCGGCCGCTCAGGTGAGGCCACTTGGTAACTCACTGCACCTGGTGGCAAGAGCCGGGAGGCATATAAGCCCAGCATTTCCCTTCAGATCGTTGCCACAGCAACACGACCCCCTGCCTTGTTGCATCTGGCCTCTTGCTCCTTGACCCTCAGACCCTTGCCCTTGTCCTTGTGATGCCTTGCTGCTCGACCCTCGGACCTAGTTTCTGACGGGGGCGAGGACTGGGGAGACTGAGTCGTGCTGAACCGTCTTCTCAGCTCAGTTCCAAATATAAAGTGTAATTGGGAATGGGGAGCTGCAACCAATAATAATGCCATCCTGCTTAGCAAGGGTCCCCTTTCCTGGACTTAAAGTCTCCTGAAGTGCTCAAATGAGTTCACAGCAGCCAGGCAGGCAGTGCTCCAAGCACACCCACCCCCTGCTGTCCTGGGAATGGGTGCAAACTGCCCCTCCTGCTGCACCCCATTCCCAGTCACGCCTCTGACATGGGCCTGATGCTGCTGCTGCTGCTTCTCTCCCGTGCAGAGAAATAAATTCATCGGTGCTTCCTGACCTCGTTGTGTTTGGCCCCCTGCCTGTGCTGGAGAAACCCAGATCGAAATGCAATTTTTAGAGGACAAGAACCAGCAGGTATCAATCTCCCCTCCCTGCCCCGCTAATTTTTAAAGCCAGCTTTTTTGCTGGGGAGGGGGTGGAGAGAGAGGGGGAGGGAAAGAGGCAACTCATTATCAGCCCCACCAGGAAGCTTTCTGAAGGAGGCTCCTCTCTGGACCGGGAAGAATCCACGGCCACCAGAGGGGACTTTGTTTTTCTGCAGCATTACAGACTCTTAATTGATTTGTTGTTTAGTCGTGTCCGACTCTTCGTGACCCCATGGACCAGAGCACGCCAGGCACTCCTGTCTTGCACTGCCTCCCGCAGTTTGGTCAAACTCATGTTCGTAGCTTCGAGAACACCGTCCAACCATCTCGTCCTCTGTCGTCCCCTTCTCCTTGTGCCCTCCATCTTTCCCAACACCAGGGTCTTTTCCAGGGAGTCTTCTCTTCTCATGAGGTGGCCAAAGTCTTGGAGCCTCAGCTTCAGGATCTGTCCTTCCAGTGAGCACTCAGGGTTGGTTTCCTTCAGAATGGATAGGTTTGATCTTCTTGCAGTCCATGGGACTCTCAAGAGTCTCCTCCAGCACCATACAGTGGAACCTCGGTTTATGAACACCTCGGTTTATGAATTTTCGGTTTATGAACGCCGCAGACCCATCTGGAACGGATTAATTCACTTTCCATTACTTTTAATGGGAAAGTTCGCTTCAGTTTATGAACGCTTCAGTTTATGAACAGACTTCCGGAACCAATTACACCCATGTTTCAGTTTATGAACGCTTCAGTTTAAGTACTTCGCGGACCCGTCTGGAACGGATTAATCCACTTTCCATTACTTTCAATGGAAAAGTTCGCTTCAGTTTATGAACGGTTACTCCGCGGACCGTCTGGAACGGATTAATCCACTTTCCATTACTTTCAATGGGAAAGTTCGCTTCAGTTTATGAACGCTTCAGTTTATGAACAGACTTCCGGAACCAATTGTGTTCATAAACCGAGGTACCACTGTAATTCAAAAGCACCAATTCTTCGGCGATCAGCCTTCTTTATGGTCCAGCTCTCACTTCCATACATCACTACTGGGAAAACCATAGCTTTAACTATACGGACCTTTGTCGGCAAGGTGATGTCTCTGCTTTTTAAGATGCTGTCTAGGTTTGTCATTGCTTTTCTCCCAAGAAGCAGGCGTCTTTTAATTTCGTGACTATCTTAATTGATAATAAGTGATAAATACTAACTGCCACACAGCTTTAAGAAGGTAATGAATGGGCTGATGACAACAAAGCCAAATGCAGTTGCGTTAGAGCCCCCGAAACGGAGGTCTATGCACAGCCCCTGCCCCAGAATGACTCAGGCCCCAAATACCCTATGGCTGCCTCCTTCCCTACAGGCCCCCTTGGGTGCCAAGGCTGGCAGGGAGACCTCTTGGCAATCCCTCCACCCTCAGAGGTCCAAGAGGGGGGGTGGCCCAGGGGAAGAGCCTGCTGCTGGGCTCTAATGCAGCCTTTGCACTCACAAGCCCAGTTGTGAGACTTTTAGCGATTGTTTGGAATGGCTCCATTTATCTACAGCCACACAGCCTGTCTCTGTGTGTTTGTGTTCCAGACGCCTCCTTTGCTTTGGGATTGAACAAGAGGAAGTTGGGCAAAATGAGGATTAAATGGCGTGAGAACTCCAGCAGAGTCTGAAGGCTGGGAAGTCCAGAGATAAATGTGTCAGCAGCAAGCAAACGGCAGCTGCTCTCCTTTCCAGGTGCCCCAAATGCCCCAGAGCCAATGGAGGAGGGCCTGGTCTCCGAAGCAGAGGGAGTCAGACCATCTGCTCCACTGCCTGCACTGTTGCCTGCACTGACTGGCAGCAGCGATCCAGGGAGGTGGGGTGGGACTCTGTCTTTTGAAAAGTATTAAGAGCAGCCTCTGGAGGCTTTCCTCACATGCCATCTTCCCACTCCAATGTTCCCCTTCCATAGCTGCTGCTCCTTGTCCTGGGGAGGAACTGACCACAGTGGCTACAACCCAGTCTAATGCTCCAGCCTTTCTGGAATGGCCAGGCAGACTGGCTTTCTGCTTGCTTTATTCATCATCCCGACATCTGCTGTGATGAGGCTCCCTGGCGGTTGTCGCTGGTGGGGTTCAAGACCCCAGAGGATCAGAATTTTGCCCTCACAGTGGGGAAGGAGTTACAAGGAGTAGCCGGGATGGCCCAAGGCAGAACCCCAAAGGCAGCCTCCCTGGGGGGCCAACTTGGAACATTAAGCATTGCTGGACCATGCGGATCCCAGGACCTTCCTTGCCGGTTTCTGCCACATTGTCCCTGATGCAACAGCAACAGCTTAGTGTGGGGTTTATACTGGGCCATCCACACATCATCCCCCTTGCTGGGTGTGCTAAATAGGGAGGTGACATTTCCTTCATTTCCCCCACCCCCCACCCCACTGCAACAAGCCCAATGGGTCACACTTTTTCTCCAGCTCAGACAATTTTGTGTCTTCTGCCTCCTTCCTTCCCTCGCTGGGCTCTTAAACTCTGGCTTAAAAGCCCCTGTTACCTGGAAGAGCTCTCCTTACACATCCTGGGAGCTGATGCTACTCGGCACACCTAGAAGGGGCTGGCCTTGGCAGGGCCAGCTGGAGAGAGGATCTCATGGGCTCACCTGACCGGGGGCCTGGACAGCGTCCACCTGGGTGACTCACACCCGGGTCCAGGCGGCAGAGGATTTGAGAGAACAATGCTGTATGTCCCAAATCAACAGCAGAGCGGCCACCTGACACTTCCTTGTTGACCATCTATCTCCCACTTTGAGTCAGCAAAGCCTGAGCCAGATCCAGACACCCTTTGTTGTGTTTTCAGATCAGGACTCTCTGCGTTCTCTTTATTAGGAAACTGTCATGTGGAGGAAGAGATTAAACCCGGAGTTCCTTTAGAGAGGCCCCAGAGCTAGGATCAGGTGGGGCGAGGCAAAGGGGTGCATTCAGCCCTCCAACCCTCCCCCCACTTGCAGAGCTCGTCCCGGGTGGGCTGTGGGTCATTCCTCTTCTCAGGTATCCACCACCCAGTTTTTGATCCTGGGGAGGCTCTGGCCAAGGGCTGAGAAGGCAAGGAGCTTTCCTGGGGTCGCAAAGGGCTATAGTCCTATGGGGCAGGACTCAGTGCTGGAAATCCAGGCTCCTGGCCCACAGGGCTCTGCAGTCCAGAGGAGCAAGGAGGTCCTGGGTGGATCCACAGCCCAAGCGGGAGGAAAGGGGTAGCG
This sequence comes from Zootoca vivipara, assembly GCF_965207765.1. NCBI lineage: Eukaryota > Metazoa > Chordata > Lepidosauria > Squamata > Lacertidae > Zootoca > Zootoca vivipara. The sequence continues at coordinate 97,011,801 of NC_142588.1, read as the reverse complement.
ACATGCCAAGGCACCCCTTGCTCTCCCCAGCCCCACTGCTGCAGAACAGACAGGGAGAGGGGCTGTTATAGGAGCAGAAGGCAAGCGTGCTGGATCAGGCCAAAGGGGACACATCTTGTCGAGCATCCTGCTCTCACAGTGGCCAACCAGGTGTCCAGGAAGAGAAGCTTGCAAGCGGCTTCCGAGCACAAGAGCCCCCACCCCTCATACGGTCTCCAGAAAATAGTTTCCAGATGCATCTCTGCCTCCAACTGGGTGATCCTGGCCAGGAGCCACCCAGAGCCATGGATAGCCCTCTCCTTCTCTTCCATGAATTTCTCTGCTCCTCGGCCATCCCTGCCTCCTGCAGAAGGGAGTTCCAGAGTTTAACTACGAGCCGTGCGAAGAAACGTTTTCTTTTCTCTGTCCTGAATCTCCCAACAGTCGCTTTCATTGGATCGTCCTGAGTTCTGGTATTACAAGAGAGGGAGAAATGTTTTCCTCCTCCCGCTTTCTCCACACTGCACATCATTTTGCAAGCTCCTCTCTGTCGCCTTTCGCCTAAATTAAAAGCCCCACCTTTCTTCCCAGGAGAGTCGCTCTTCCACACCATCAGGATCCAGACCCCGAGGAAGGTCAAGGCGCTCTGCTGGGTGTCCTGCTCCCTCCCTCCCTCTCTGCTCCCTGTGGAGCCCGAGATGAGCGTCTGGCCTTCCTGCAGGGATCACAGCGAGAAACTGGAGCGAAAACAGCCAGGCTTATGTAACCAGGCCAGGCTCTCTGCCCTAGGAGGAGAAGAAGCAGCAGCCGCCGCCGCCGCCACAGCCTTGGCTGCTTAAATAGGGCAGAGCAAGGACTTGGGCAGTGAGTCAGTTATTGAATACACACACACACACAAAGGAAATTGACATTCGACTCTTGCACAAGCCTCTCAAGAAATTTGGGGCAGGTAACATTCAATCGATTGGAAAACATTTTTTGGATGTAATCTAGAGCCTTTCATTCTCGATCCTCCTTGTGCCTCTGGTGGTTTCAGTCACAGGTTTATGTTTCTTGCAAGACAGGTGTGCCTCACCTCTCGGTCTCTCCTTTCTTATGACGCTCCTCTCCACTTACCTGTCTGCATCCTAGGATGACTAAGCTAGGTCCATACATTTCAGTAGGTCTACTCTGAGCAAAATGTGGCTGACTCCCGCCCGCAGAGGGTGGTTGCTGTTGCTGCTGCTGCTTCCGTGATGCACATTGCACATTCCTAAAGCACAGGCAGCGTCGTGTAGTGGTTACAGTGAAAGACTAGGAGCTGGGAGACTCGGGTTCAAATCCCCACTTGGCCACAAGGCTCACTGGGTGTGTGACCTTGGGGGGGGGATGGACAGTCACTGCCCCTCAGCCTGACCTACCTCACAGGGTTGCTGTGCAGATTAAATGTGGAGGGGGAGAAGTCTTTTCACCACCTTGAGTGCCTTGGAGGGGGAAATATGGATCTAAAGGCAAATAAATAAATAAATAAATAAATAAATAAATAAATAAATAAATAGGAGTCAAACCTGGTTTTGAATCCTGCCCCCTGCGTTCTGACAGCTCACACTTCTGAAACACCAAAAGCCACATCCTGAAGAAGGCTGGGAGGGGGCTGGGGGTTCCATCCTGTGATTTTTTGGCAGGGGGGCCCCGCTCCACGGCTTAATCTCCAACTGTTTAAGTGGGTCTTCCTGTTTTGAGCACAAGGCAGCACTTCCTGCCAGGAAAAGGCATCTGGCCGCGGAAAAAAAAATGCTCAGGAAATCTCCTCTGGAAGATTTGAGAGAAGCTGGATCAGGCGCTGCCAAAAGGGGCTGGACCTGTAGGGAGCCCAGCAAGGATGGGGTTTGTGGGGAGACGGGGGCTCTTCAGTGAGCCTCCAGCGCCTCTTCCCCCACAGGACCAGCATCCTTTGCTGCACAATGGGGGGAAGAACTTCCCATGGATGAGACGCAGTGGGGAGATGAGGCCCCCCCAAGCCCCTCTGGGCCGCTGGGGATAAAGGCATCACAGCGCAGCAGAGAAACCCTGCGGCAGGAGAGGGGGAGGCAAGGAGAGCCTGTAGGGATGGAACTTGGAAGGGACCCCGAGGGTCATCTAGTCCAACCCCCCGGCAATGCAGGAATCTCAACTGAAGCATCCATGACAGAGGGCCGTCCAACCCCTGCTTAAAAGGCTCCAGCGAAGGAGAGCCCACCACCTCGCAAGGAAGCCCGTTCCACTGCCAAACAGCTCTTACCGTCAGAAAGTTCTTCCTGAGGTTGAGTCGGAATCTCCTTTCTTGTAACTTGAAGCCATGGGTTCAAGTCCTACCCTCCGAAGCAGGGGAAAACAAGCTTCCTCCCTCTTCCATGGGACAGCCCTTGAGATATCGGAAGAGGGCTCTTTTCCAGGCTAAACAGACCCAATTCCCTCAATGGTTGTTGTCCCAGGCACGCCAAGTTGTACACAACATTGGAGGGGGGCATCACCCGTGCATGACATCACACACATAATGCCAACTCGGCCTGCCGTCCACCCCCTCCCCACCAGCTGCCTTGCCTTTTGGAAAAGGATGCCTGGGGGGTGAAGCATCTTCGCTCTGCGCATCCCTGATAGAGATTGGCAGAGCACCTTCCTGGAGGGCATTCTGGCGATCTCCCAAGAGATGCACGGGGCTCTCCACTCGTCCCAGCCCCCACCTGGCTCCTGGGCACTCGCCTGGTGACAGCAGGGGGTGGCACCCCCTTCATTATTGGGAGGGGGTCCTCAGCCCCCTGCACACCAATACTCAGGGGCCTGAAGCACCTTCTGCCCCCTATACATGGCACCCCTGCCTGGGACTCTGGGGCCAAGGGTGCTGGGCCCCCTCCCACGTACCCCTGATCTGAAGATCCCTCATCACCCACAGGCCTCATTAGTGGATCCTGTTCTTCCGGCTCTGCCTGAAACTAGCTGTGACGGACTCCCCAAGATCCCGGGGGTGGCTGTGGGGCCATGCCCAGCCTTCTTCCTCAAGAAGCCAGCCCTGGGATAGACGGGTCAAGTGCCGCTGTTTCGAAAAGCTCAGGGAGGCCTGAAATGTAGCTCAGAAGCAAGAGGGCAGGTGTCAGCCTCGATCCTGGGCGTGTCCAGACTTAACACTGTTTTCGGGTGGGATCCAGTCACATACCAGCCGTCCGGGTTGTGCAAGGGAAGCGGATTTGCAGCTCTTGTGCCCCCCCCTGAGCCCCTCCCTTGAAAGATCAGACTCTTTTTGTTTTTTTTGCCACAAGGACTGTGATGGGGAAATGCTACGGGAAGTGTCGGGGGGGGGGAGTCTTGGCCTCGGTGCAAAGGTCATCTCGCCTTGGGTAGGGGGCTTAGCTGGGCTGAGGCATCTGCACAAACCTTGGCAGGCCGCAGCTGCCAGGCAGCCAGTTCTTCATAGAATCATAGAGTTGGAAGAGACCACAAGGGCCATCCAGTCCAACCCCCTGCCAAGCAGGAAACACCATCAAAGCATTCCTGACATATGCCTGTCAAGCCTCTGCTTAAAGACCTCCAAAGAAGGAGACTCCGCCACACTCCTTGGCAGCAAATTCCACTGCCGAACAGCTCTTACTGTCAGGAGGGCCTTCCTGGGCCAGCTTGGCACTCTGGCTGAGCCACTCATGAGGCAAGGTGAGGCCTCAGGCAGCAGGATCCACAGGAGCAGCAGATCCTGATGTAGAAGGTCTTCATTCCTCCCTTACTCCTGATGTAGATCTTCCTCTGGCCGCCTTCAGCAGAGGGATTTGGTTTGCCAGAGTGGAAGCAGCGGCCTCTCTGTGCCTGGCCCTCCTTTTGCTTGCCTGGGGAACCGGTTGTGCTTCCATGCTGGCTGGGGGAAGAGGGTGGGGCAACCTACATACCAGCCAACACACGTCCCTCCCAGAGCCAGCTGGGCAGAGCGGGAGGCTTCATCCAGGGCTGCCGTGTCCCAGGAGAAGAAGCAAAGAGAATCAGAAGTGTCTGCAGGATCAGGCCAAGGGTCCATCCGGTCCAGCATCCTGTTCTCAGAGGCCAACCAGATGCCCTAAGGCAGGCATCCCCAAACTGCGGCGCTCCAGATGTTTTGACCTACAACTCCCATGATCCCTAGCTAACAGTACCAATGGTCAGGGAAGATGGGAATTGTAGTCCAAAACATCTGGAGGGCCGAAGTTTGGGGGTGCCTGCCCTAAGGGGAAACCCGAAAGCAGGATTTGAGTGCAAGAGCAACTCTCTCCTCCTGCAGTTTCCAGATTCAGACACTTTGCTGCCTCCAACCATGGAGGCTGAGGATGGCTATCCCGGCTAGTAGCCGCTGGCCACCTTGTCTAATGCTCTGTCGGAGTCATGCATGTTGGTGGCCCTTGTTCTCTGCCCCTTCAAGGGCAGGCAGCCTTGTTCCCATCCGGAGAGGGAAAGGGATCTCATATCCCATCTGGCTGTACTGTCTCACTTCCCCTCCCATCATGCTCTGCCACAGTCCCCCCTTCAGAGCTGCCCGTTGTTTGTCTGGCCGCCTTGTGTCTCTTCCATTAGCCGGCAGGAGGAGGAACTGGGATTTCCTGTTTTGACAGAGATAGTCCCAGCTTTCCCTCTGTTATTGAGCGAGGGAGATAAAACCCAGGGCAGCCTGGAGACTCCATCCCGTAGGAAATTCCATTCCTCACCCGCCGGCCTCTTTGCGGCTGCTCTGCTCCCCGGGGAGTTGCTCGTGGGGCAGGATCAGGGCAGGAGAGAGCAAGCAGCCACTCTGAGCTGCGGAACTGAGTTCAGGGCTGGCCATGCGGCAGGAGGCCAAAGTGAAATGGGCCAAGGGCCGAGGGCGGGCTGTGGAGGAGAAGGCAGCGAGGGCTCTCGGGAAGAGCATGACCCTGGCACAGCTCTGCCTTGACGGTGGCCTTGGCGATGGCTGGCAATGGGCATCCTTCCATTTTCTGGTTGCTGCCTGTGAGGGTGGCCATGATCTTGGACCCCCCCCCCAAATCTCTTCCTTTGTAAGGCTCAATCTGGGGTTGGACATATACTGTCCATATGAGAATGAGCCTGCTGGATCAGGCCAAAGGGAGTCGTCTAGTCCAGCCTCCTCTTCTCACAGGGGCCAGCTAGATGCCCAAAGGGAAACACGCAAGCAGGATTCGAACACAAGAGGATTGTCCCCGCCTGCGGTTTCCAGCAACTGGGATTCAGAAGTGTTACTGCTTCCAACCGTGAAGGCCGAGCAGAGCCATCCTGGCTAGCAGCCCTCCGTAGCCCTCTCCTCCTCCTCCTCCTCCATGAATCTCTCTAATTCTCTTTTAAAGCAATTCAAGCTGGTGGCCATCCCTGCCTCTGGTGGGAGGGAGTTCCACAGGTCACATCAAGGGTACCTGAGCAGGCTTCTCAGGGCAAGAGACCTGAGCTCCTTCTTCTCAGAACCTGCCTGCCCTTGGCAGCATTTCTGCAGATCAAGGGGCTTTCTGGGGTGAGGGTGGAAAATGAGCTTCCCGGCTGCCTGCCTAGGACAACTCGGCTGAAGCTGCCACGGCCGGCTTTGTCCCAGGATGTAGGGGGCTCATTCCTTTTGCTGCAGGTCAAGGTGAGGAGGGAGGCAAAAGGTCAGAGGTCAATGGAGCCAGCAGGAGGAGGAAGAGGAGGAGGAGGAGGAGGAGAAGCAAGCTTGCTTAACAGGATCATCTCCAGAGAACAATTAACTCTGGAGGATCCAGGCCTAAGCTCATTACCCTTCCCAGGTGCTAAATTTAGCTCTGAGCTGCCTCAGGAACCCCAAGGCAGAAGAGCACAGGAGGCTCTCCTGGAAGAGGGTTTTGCCCAGGGACGGGCCTGGAGCAGCATGCAAGAATATTTCCCAGGGGGAAGAAAGCAGGCAGAGGGGTTTTTTCTCCCTCTCAAGGGATGCTGGCTGGCAGGAGGAGATTCGGGACAGGCCAAAGGGAGGACCTTGTTCCCAGCTGAGAGGGGGAGGAAGAGGTCCACTGGCCTCAGGGATGGGAGACATTCTTGGAAGAGGAAAGTCCATCATCAGAGGTGGTATGGAGACTCTATGGCCAGAGGCACTCTATCGCTGAGAACCAAATGCCCCCCTAGGCATCAGTGGGCAGCTCTTGCCTTTGGGCACCTGACTAGCAGCCGTCCCTTGGGACCACGAGATGTGCAGATGAGGAGCTCTAGCCTGACTGTGAGAAGGGTTCTCTTCTCCATCTTGGCCTTCTGCTCCCTGCTTATCCAAGGGGCTGACAGGGCAGGGGGCTGGCTGAGGGTGCTCCCTCCCCCAGGGAGCTGCATGGGGACCACGTTATGCAAACTCTTCCTCTGCCCTCCCCGCCCCTCCGGCTGTGTCACATACCTGCATCCCCAGGAAGGCTAAGGAGATCACAGGACATAAAGGCGCCTTGTGGCAATAGAAGCAAATGGCCCGTCAGGCCCTCTTCCTCCTTTGGAGACTCTGCTCAACTCACAGGGCGGCTGGGGGGAGAGGGTGCTTCTGCCTCGCAGGCAGCAGAAGGCGGCACCTGCTTCCCAGCCGGGCATCAGAAGCATCATGTTGGCAAGCTGCCAGGCACTTTGATTCCTGCCCCACATTGCAGCCCACGGACTCCTGCCTGCGACTCCTGCCTGCTTCAGGTGTTGTGGTTTTCTGCCCAGGAGTGGAAAACACTGGATTTTTTCAAAATGGGTTTCTGGGTGAGAGAGGTGGCAGCTGGGGCTCCCTGTTTGTGGTCTGAGTGGGTTTCCAGTGCCATGTTTCCTATGGAATTTTTTTTGCATGGAATAATTGCGGCACCAAAAGCGACTCGAAGCTTCTGATTGCCCCCCCCCCGCCGGATGTCCCTATCTGCCCCAGCTTCCCTCCTCCTGACACCAATTCTCTGTTTGCTCAGGAAACTCCCTTTTAGTCTTGTGTTGCACATTCCAGAACTGGAATCGCCAGCCGTGTGTCCTACTTGGGAGAGGCTGCTCCTTGATTTGAAGGCTTGTGGCAACGGAGACACAGTTTCGGCTGCTAGGGGGAGATGGATTTAAATTGCAGCTGCTGCTTCTGAATCTGTATCTTTGCATGCAAATAGAGACTTGCAAATATTACGTAAGTCCTTGTCACCTCCTGTCCATTTCCCCTTTGCGTATCTGTCCTTGCCATCCCTATCCAGAGCCACCTCCTCTGACAACCCCCCCCCCAGGCCAGATCAGCACCTGCTTCCCCATCACATCGCCATGAATTTTCCTAATCCTGCCTTCAAGCCATCCAAGTTGGTGGCCGTCACTGCCTCCTGAGGGAGGGAGTTCCATAGGTTAACTTTCCTTCCTCTGTCCCGAATCTTCCAACATTCAGCTTCATTAAATGGCTCTTTTGGGATCTCGCACTATAAGAGAGGGAGAAGCAGACAGTTCTCACAGCGGCATCGTAAGATAGTCGGTTACAGAAGACTGGAAGGATTTCGTCTTAAATCACACTCAGCCACGGGTTTTGGAGTCAGAAAAGTCCCCCCCCCATTTGCCACACCCTTCATCAGCCTCACCCTGCCATTTGGGTAAGAATGTTGCACAGTTTTTATTTTTGGCAAATGTCCATGATGTGACTGGCCCTTACAGGACATGTTGCATGACGAGGCTGCACTTCAGGATCCTTACCTAGCTGCCACCAACAAGCCTCCCGGGTGTAGATTTTTATCCAGCCTTTATCCGCATTAGACTAGATATTGTATTTATACATATTTTTATAGCTGGGATAAGCTCCTGGATGTTTCATGGAGCCCAATTCATGAAGGAAAATAAATAAATAAAATTGCTCCTAGTTACATTTGCTCCATATTTATACCCCACATGTTCATCAAATGTGCTTGAAGCACTGGCCTCCCCCCCCCCATTTCAGCTTCTCCCGCTGCCTCCCAGCTGATCTCTTCCCGGCAATCAAAATCCCCACCCTAGTCCATTTGTTTTGGAAATTAGTTGTTTTTCCTGAAGGGGGAATCGACACCCAGAGAGATTTTGTTGCTCTGCTTTTTCATGCTGCTTCATTTTTCATTTATTGCTGTTTTGTTTCAGGTTGTGTGTGTGGTGTGTTAGCTTGTGATTCTGAAATTCATATGAAAAAGCGGCTTATCGCTGCCCGATGCAAGAACGTCCTGAGTCAGAAAGGCAGCGTTTTGTCTCTTGTGGGAAGGGGGTGTCCAAAGGAGCCCCCATCTCCCTCCCTTGTCTCAGAAACAACTCAGAAACAACTTGTGGCACCTGAAAGATGAGGGCATTGATTTGTATGTGCAAATGTTCCTGCTCAGTCTTGAATGTGCTTCAAGATGGCTTTTACTAAAGCAAAGGTGTCACTATTGGAAAGGTTTCTTTAAGGCAGGCACGGGGAGCCTCCATCTTGGGCCCCCCAACCCAAATGGTCCCACTGGCCTCTTCATGCAGCAGTCCACCCGCCCTGCCATGGGGCTCCGCTCATCAGAGGGCCCAATGTTCGCCCAGCCCCCATTGCAGTGTCCTTTGGAGAGGAGGGGAGAGAAGAAGCCGTGCTGTGAGGCAGATCTCCTGTGCCAGGAAGGGGTGTGTGTGTGCAAATCCTGCCTCTCAGTTGAGGACAGGGATTAGCGGAGAGAGAGAGAGAAAGAGCCTCTCTCTAGGGTTGGGTCTGTCTGTGTGTCTGCGCTGCTCTCCCTCTAGTCTAGAACACTGTATTCTGCTCTGGTCAGACCTCACCTGGAGTACTGTGTCCAGTTCTGGGCACCACAGTTCAAGAAGGATACTGACAAGCTGGAACTTGTCCAGAAGAGGGCAACCAAAATGGTCAAAGGCCTGGAAACGATGCCTTATGAGGAACGGCTTAGGGAGCTGGGTATGTTTAGCCTGGAGAAGAGAAGGTTAAGGGGTGATATGATAGCCATGTTCAAATATATAAAAGTATGTCATATAGAGGAGGGAGAAATGTTGTTTTCTGCTGCTCCAGAGAAGCAGACACGGAGCAACGGATTCAAACTACAAGAAAGAAAATTCCACCTAAACATTAGGAAGAACTTCCTGACAGTAAGAGCTGTTCGACAGTGGAATTTGCTGCCAAGGAGTGTGGTGGAGTCTTCTTCTTTGGAGGTCTTTAAGCAGAGGCTTCACAGCCATCTGTCAGGAATGCTTTGATGGTGTTTCCTGCTTGGCAGGGGGTTGGACTGGATGGCCCTTGTGGTCTCTTCCAACTCTATGATTCTATGATTCTATGATTCTAAGGCTCTCTCTTCCCCTGCTTCTGTTCTAAGCAAAAATCTGCCCTTATTCCCTTATTGGGTTCTCCATCGGTCGGAGAATACAACAGAGGCCAACCAGAGAAGTTTGAGAAGCAAAGCCTTTATTTTTGCTGTTGCAACAGGGTCCTTCCCCTCAGGCAGGAGAACAAGGAAGGAACCCAGAACAAAAGAGAACCTCCACTTTTATCAGTTTCCCCATCACCGAGAAACACCCCCAATACATCATCCCTACATCACAGCTACATAATCAATACCTCACAAAAAGGGAGGGTTCAAGGTAGAAATCTGAGCACTTTTGACACCTCTCCTAGCCCTCCTCTCACCCCTCCCAGGTGTGAATTCCTAAACACTAAGAGAAATTAACATTTTCGTAAGAGTTGATCACTGTCCTTTGTTCGGAGGAGTCTTCCATTGTGAATGAGATGGCTAGTAGTCTGGCTAGTAGTCACTCCTTGATCACTGCAGATGGTGACAGCAGTCACGAAATTAAAAGACGCCTGCTTCTTGGGAGAAAAGCAATGACAAACCTAGACAGCATCTTAAAAAGCAGAGACACCCCCTTGCCGACAAAGGTCCGTATAGTTAAAGCCATGGTTTTCCCAGTAGTGATGTATGGAAGTGAGAGCTGGACCATCAAGAAGGCTGATCGCCGAAGAATTGATGCTTTTGAATTATGGTGCTGGAGGAGACTCTTGAGAGTCCCATAGACTGCAAGAAGATCAAACCTATCCATTCTTAAGGAAATCAGCCCTGAGTGCTCCCTGGAAGGACAGATCCTGAAGCTGAGGCTCCAATACTTTGGCCACCTCATGAGAAGAGAAGAATCCTTGGAAAAGACCCTGATGTTGGGAAAGATTGAGGGCACTAGGAGAAGGGGACGACAGAGGACAAGATGGTTGGACAGTGTTCTCGAAGCTACGAACATGAGTTTGACCAAATTGCGGGAGGCAGTGCAAGACAGGAGTGCCTGGCGTGCTGTGGTCCATGGGGTCACGAAGAGTCGGACACGACTACATGGCTAAACAACAACAACAGTAGTCTGGCACCATTGATGGGGAATTATGGCTCCCAAGTTGCTAGTCATGTGGAAATGTGTGCATATGTTGATCCTTAAGCCTTCCTTAAGGCGGGGTTGCGTCCAAGCAAGAGGAGTGAGGGTCTTTGAAGCGGAGACGGGGAAGATGGCGTTGAACAGGATTCTGGGTATTGCAGCTGTCAAATTCGGCCACCCCTCTCTGTTCATTAATAATGGTGTCCTGCTTCCCCCTGCCATGGCCATGGGGTCCCTGGCCTGTGCTCTTGTCCAGCCAGGGTCAGGGACCCCCACCCCTCTCTGAGCTGCAGTGAGGATGACACTCGACTGACCTCAGTGACAACAAGCATTGCTGCTGCTGTTGCTGCTGCTGCCGCCGCCACCCGGCCTCTCCTTCTCCCCCGCTGGCTGGCTTGGTTCCTATTTTTATCTCATCATTATCTGTTTCTTGCAGGTCTCACCCCTAAATCCCTCCTCCTGCTCCTGCTCTCAGCCGCTCTGACGCTGGCAAAAGCACAATCTCAGCCCCCCCCCCCGCCTTGCGGAGGTCAGAAATGTCCCAGGAGTCTTCTTCCTCTGAGAATGAGTGCAATGGTGTGTACTGCACACATAAATGTGACGGAAGCAAAACATAAATATGTGTGAACGCAGCAATAGAGAAAAAGTGTTCTGGAAAATCAAAGAAGGGTTCCTTCTCCAGGTGGCATATAAATAAAACCACAAGAACAACAACTCTAGGGGTGGGAAGAGCTTCCTTTGACGGTTCTCTGAGCCTAAGGCTACAAGAGGAGAAGGAAAGCCCAGGACAGCCGCTCACAGGGGTTGTCAGAACTAGAGCAGGGGCCCCATCTAGTCCAGCAGCCTGATGCCCCAAGGAGAAGCCCAACAGGAGCACCAAAGCCACACAGCTGCCCTCTTGCCCCTGCCAATCCCACAGGGGAGGGAGAGCAGGGCCTGCAGAGCTACCAGCCTCCTCTAGCCCTCTCCTCCTCCTCCTCCTCCTCCTCCTCCTCCTCCTCCTCCTCCTCCTCCTCCTCCTCCTCCTCCCGGAAATGGTCTCATCCTCTTCTAAAGCCATCCAAGTTGGTCACCATCCCTGCCTCCTGTGGAAGGGAGTTCCGTAGATTAACTCTGCGCTGCATGGAGGACTTTCTTTCATCTGTCCCGCTCCTGAATTGTGCAACATTCAGCTTCATTGGATCACAGAATCCTAGAATTGTAGAGCTGGAAGGGACCCTGTGGGTCATCTAGTCCAACCCCCTGCAAGGCAGGAAGAGGCAGCTGCCCCATATGGGGATCGCACCTGCAACCTTTGTGTGCACTCCAACCAACTGAGTTACGTCCTCAAATTGTTATGAGAGAGGGAGAGAAAAAATGCTTTTCTCTCTCCCCTTTCTCCTTGCCAGGTCTGATTTTATAAAGTTGTCTCACGTCGCCTCTTACTTGTGCTTCCTCTAAACTGAAAAATCCTCAACGCACTGCAACCGTTCCTCATAGGGGAGTTGCTCCACCCCCGGATCATTGGGGCGGGGGCCTTTTCTGAAGCTTTCCCAGCTCTGCAATATCCTTTCAGAGGCGACCAGAACTGAAGGCAGTATTCCCAGAGTTGTTTCACCATAGATTGGCATAGTATTTGCAGCTTTCGTTTCTCTCCCTGCTTCAAGGGCCTGGGCCAAGGTTCCTCCCAGCTGCTTGCACTCCTCCCCACCCAGCTGCCTCTGCTTCCAGGGTCAGCCTTCAGCTCTGAGGACAGCCAGCCGTGATCTTTCTCTGCCTCCCAAGGCTTCTCTGAGATGCGAGCACCAAAAAGGATGCCAGGCAGGCCTGATTCCAAAGGCAGGGAGCTGGTTTGATGTTTCCTTCCTTTGCTGTCCTCCCTTTGTTCAATCCGTAACCCCGTGGCCAGTTCAAACTGGGTGAGCTGGACTGGGGCAAGGTTGCCCCATGTCTGCTTCATTCAGAGTCGGGGTCCTCAGTCCAGGGAGCCCCCCAGGATGGTCTGTGCCAGCCTTTCCCAATCTAATGCCCTAGTCTGGGGTCAGGGGAGTCCAACCCCTTTGGAGCATGGTTTGGGTGCAGGTGAAAAATGGTTCCCTTACACCCACAGCTCCTCCAGAGAAACTCCATTCAGCAGCCAGCCCTGATTCACTTGCATGAAGTGTGTGAGATGGTCAGACAAGCTCCAGTCTATGCTGAGTCTTCTTTGGTAGGACAGTAACTACCAGTAACATTTGTCCCGAGGTGTTCATGGGGTGATTCTGTGTCTCCCCATTAAGTCTTCATTCCTCCCACACTTTCAATGCATTCCCATCTCACTTTGCTAATTGTAAAAAGTCATTTTTTTAAAAAAAGTGGATTTGTTGTGCTGGGGCGGAAGAGGGCATTGATGCATTTTAAATGTGCCAGTCTAAATTTCTGGGAGAGAGAGAGTCAAACACACAAGAAAATCCCTACTTCCAATCAACTCGGCATTGTTTTATTACACATGCGACATTGACGGAGCATGGTCATAGGCCAGGGGAGTCTGGCTGCATTTTATTTCATGGGAGGAGGAGAGAGGCTGGAATTCGCCTGCTGCCTCCATCACTCCATCCTGACACCTTCTGTGGGCCTTGGAAAGCCTGCTGTGGGGGGGAAGGCCCTTCCTGGCTCAGAAGAACCCCTTCCTGTTATGTGTATGGGGGATAACCATTAGGCTTAAGTCCAATTAATGCATGAAAGAGTTAAGACCATAGAGTCAGCTGTCATGCCAGGCTTAGCTCACCTTGGGAGGGACTAGGTCAGGCGTCCCCAAATTGCGGCCCTCCAGATGTTTTGGCCTACAACTCCCATGATCCCTAGCTAAGAGGACCAGTGGTGAGGGATGATGGGAATTGTAGTCCAAAACATCTGGAGGGCCGGAGTTTGGGGATGCCTGGACTAGGTAATCAAGGCTCCATTCCCCTCCAGTCTCCCTGATGAATTCAGCATGCAAAGAGGCTAAGCTGGTTGCTCCAGCTCAGACCACATGGCTCTCACAAGCCACTCTTAAGTTCCCATACCAATAATTTAGGGACTTTTACCACTTTGAAAGCAAGCCAAGTGTTCCTGTCTGTGCAACCTTTCCTGAAGCATGTGAGCCTGACCTTGAGAGAGTTTGTAAGCAAGCAATTTTTAACTTACCACACGTGGGGTCTTTTTCTGTGCTAGAGGAAGAGGGAAACCTTGAAATTCCTTGGAAAGAGAATGTTTTAAAGATCTATCAGTCTATATTGCTTCACTATATATTTTTTGTCTTCAAATCTCTGCTGGAATTCTCTCACCGAAGAATATTCATTCATTTGTTTGTTTTATTAAATTTCTATACTGCCCGTCATCTGAGCATCACCGGGTGGGTGTGTGTTACAATATAAAAACACAAAAACACATAACATAGTAACAAACAAAAACAATATTTCCCTCCCCACATAATTTTATGTCGTTTACTTGCCCCAAACTTGGATCTTGACATCGAGGAATTCTCTTTTTATACCTATTTTTTCCTTGAAGAAACAGGGGCAGGGTATGTACACGCAGTACAGTATCCAGCATGGGAAACAGTCCCGTGTGACTCAGAATCTTGCCTCGGCTGTTGAAAGGACACTTGCAGCTGCGTCAGGGCACTGCCCCTCTGCCTTTGCCATTTGGGCAAGGATGCCGGGGTGCCCCTCTTTCATTTGAGACCTTCCCTACCCGCGAGAAATCTTCTTTCTCCCTTAGAGCAGCCAGCCTGCAAATAGATCTCTCCTGGGCCCCACCGCGAAATTGGCCCCACTGCAAACTGGATTTCAACCCTGCAAGTCTGACCCAGTTTGGAACCCGCAGCCCCTTCCCGCCCGCCTGCCTGGAGTCCCAGGAACAGACCATATGGGCACAGCACTCCTGCAGCTGTCGCCATCCATCCGTCCAAACGGATCGGATCAGATTTCCTTGCTGGAATGAGACTGTCTGAGGAGGGCGAGAGAGACACCTTCTCCCCCACCTGAGCTGCCTGCAGGGAACCAGGGGGCTTGCAAGAGGGGGGCCGAGAGAGGGGGGAAAGGGGCAGGTGCTTCTGCAAAAGCAAGACTGGCAAACTCTCCCCTTCCTTGGCCTGCACCTCCAAGGCCTCATCCCGACTAGCACAGAAGACTCCATGCATGGAGCCCCTTCAGGGGAGTCCCCCCAGGGGCAGACATGAAACTATGAAATTGAGCACCCAGCCATGTGCTCAGGATGAGCATGGCCACCGAGGCAGCCACACTCTCTGCTCAACACCAGCCAGTCCACAACGCACCACAGGGTAGGGCAGGGGGGCTGCCAGCAGGGGCTGGGGGAGGCACTCGAATGTGGGGTGTCAGTGGGAAGGGGAGGGGGGTTGGCATCATGCTCCCCACTTCTGCCTCCTGCCTCACTCTGGAGTTCCTCTCTGTCTCAGGGGTTTCTTCTCTGAAGCAGCTGTGCTCCTGATCCGTAAAACACCCAGGACCATGAGAAGAACATCGGAAGAGCCTGCAGGATTGGCCCAGAGAGAGCACCTGAAGGCCATCATCCGCCCGCAAGCAGGATTCGAACACAAGAGCCCTCTCCCCTCCTGCGGCTTCCAGAAACTGGGGTTCAGAAGCAGCATGGCTGCCTCTGGCTGGGGAGGCAGAGCCCCCTCTGCTCCTCTGTGAATCTGCCTAATCCTCTTTTCAAAGCCACCCAGGTTGTAGAAGGAGAAATGTCTTGTGTGTCTGCCTTTCCCCGCCTGGTCTGCTTCCTGAGTCCTTCCAGAGGTGTTTCCTGTGAGCAGGCTGAGATCTCACACCCTCCTTCCTCCTCCTCCTCCTGGCCCAGCAGCTGCATTCTTGACTGGAAGAACATCTTGTTTTTGTTTTGAAAGGGCAGGGCTGGATCCTGCGCCCGGGGAGGCGGCAGCAGCAGCAGCACCGTCATCCCAAATGCTCCCCAGCAGCACTTTCCAGCTGCAGGGCCAAAGCTCTCCAGTTTCACAGGGCCAGGAGGTGGATCCGCTGGCTGTTTTGCCTCTGGCGGATCCAGGGGGAGGAGGACGGGAAGGAGCTCTGGGTTCAAGCACGCCCCCCCTTCCTGCATCTGCTCCTAAGGCAGAGGAGATGCCTCCTTGGGCCTGCCTCCTAGGATCGCAGCACCGTAGAGTTGGAATGGAACCCAAAGGTCATCCAATCTGACCCCCTGCAATGGAGGAAACCCAGCTAAAGCATCCATGATAGAGGGCCACCACCTCTCATGGGAGACCCTTCGCCTGCCAAACGGCTCTTACTGTCAGAAGGTTCTTCCAGATGTTGAGTCAGAATCTCCTTTCTTGTAAGTTGAAGCCATGGGTTCAGGTCCTACCCTCCAGATCAGGAGAAAACAAGCTTGCTCCCTCTTCTTTCCCATTTGGGGCAGGGGGATCGGGCTCCTGCATTGCTGAGAGTGGGGCTAAATGACCCTTTAGGTGATGGTTACCAGATTTTTTTTTACAATGAATCTGGGGACTTTTTTCTTTTTTTTGAAGCTGAGTAGCAACAGACAATCAGGAGTGGGGATGGTGAGGCCAAAGACCCTGAACCCAAGCACATATGCCTATTGTTTAAAGGTGCAAAGCCCTTCTTTCTCACCCTGTGAAACATAACTGCGCAGAGTTTTAACTGTTGCCCAGTTTTTAAAAAACTCTGCGCATTTATGTTCCACAGGGTACGAAAGAAGGGCTTTGCACCTTGCCTGGCAGAGAAACTGCGCGCCTTGCGCCCCTCCTGGGCAATGGCCACCCACTCCCGACTTCTGAGCCTCCCCTGATCGGTCAAAACAAAGGGGGCAGGAGATATGTACCACCAGACGCCCCTGGTTCCCCTTTGGCAGTGGCGGCGGCAGCGAGCAGCTCCTGTGCTCTCAGGCCGGCTGCTGAGACTGCCGCTGCCATGTTCCCCGGGGACAGATTTGCAAATCTGGGGACATTCCGGGGATGGAATATGTCCGGGGACAGTCTGCAAATCCGGGGACTGTCCCCGGGGACTGGGGACGTCTGGTAACCCTACTTTAGGTCTCTTCCAGCTCTCCCATTCTATGATTCCACCATCCTTTGTGAAAGGTGCAGAGGGGCTGGGAAGATCGTGGAAAGGAGAAGCCAAGAAATGGGATGATAATGGCTGTGGGCGCATGTTTCAGACACTGGGAATGTGGGCCTTGCCTCAAGGTGACAGGAGGACTCCTCAGGGTGAAGGTTTTCTCAGTGACCAGCCAAAACCATCTCCCCATTTCCCCTCCTCCAGGAACCAGCACCAAGGAGGGCCAGGAAGCTGTTCTACCAGTTAGAAAGAGGAGTTGGCTGTGCACAGGGGTGACTGGCAGGCATCAGAGAGGTCACTAACTCCTAGAATCATAGAATAGAATCCTAGAATCATAGAGTTGGAAGAGACCACAAGGGCCATCCAGTCCAACCCCCTGCCAAGCAGGAAACACCATCAAAGCATTCTTGACATATGCGTGTCAAGCCTCTGCTTAAAGACCTCCAAAGAAGGAGACTCCACCACACTCCTTGGCAGCAAAATCCACTGCCGAACAGCTCTTACTGTCAGGAAGTTCAATTCCCAATGCAGGTTTTGTCTTGAAAAAACAAGTTTGGGATTTTTTTTAGTAATATAGAAACAAACAGATGGATGGGTGCACAGAAAGGGTTTTCCCCCCCCAAAGGGGGTTGGGCAAGACTGGCAAATGAGCTTCTGCCACCACGAGTGCCTGCCATTTTTCTGGGAAGCCAGGCTCTGTCTGGCAACTGATGACTCTGCAGAGAGCACTCCTTCGATTCCTGTGTCTGCAACCGCCCAGTCGGAAAACCGCAAACATGTAGCTAAACTGGACCACTTTAAAAGAAGATTAGACAGATTCATGGAGGAGGGGGCGACTGACAGCTACTAGCCCCAAAGCCTATGCTGTGACTCCACCCTCGAAGGCAGCCATGCTTCTGCCAACTGCAGGAGGGGAGAGTGGACTCTTGGGTTCGGGGCCTTGAGGGTTTGCCAGAGGCCACTGGGGGAAGATGCTGGACTAGATGGGCCATTGGCCGGATCCAGAAGATGTTCCTCTTATGTTCCACTTGCCTTAACTTCCTCCCTAAGCTAAAACGAGAGCCGGCCCTCTAAAAAGTTTGTGCTCCTTCCTTGGCCAAATTTGACTCCCTCATCATCTCCACAAGGACTTGAGTGACATTTGTGGGCTGGCTTGCACACCCTCGCTCAACTTAGAACTCCTCAAAATAGAGGCCACGGCTATAAATGAAAGGCCAGACAGACAAAATGCAGGTTTTTAAATTCCATCCTGGAAGGGGGCCTTCAGATGAAGCAACGGGGAACAGCAGAAGAAGAGTCTGCTGGATCAGGCCAGTGATGTTGTTCTGGGGCTCAGAAAGAGCGGGGGGGGGCACTTTAGAAGGATCAAGAGACAACTGAGAAAGGGTTTTCTATCTTGCAATTGTTAGTTATCTTAAGAATCTACTTGTAATTCTGAATTGTTGCAGGGTGCCCTGCGTGGTGCAGAAGTGCCAGCAGAGCAAGGCAGAAATCTGGACATAACAATTCATCTTTAAGCTGTGATTCTTGCATTGCAGGGGGTTGGACTAGATGACCCTTGGCATCCCTTCCAATTCTGCAGTTCAGATGTCAAGGAAATAAACAACTATCTGACTTTCAGAAGACATCTGAAGGCAGCCCTGCTTAGGGGAGTTTTTAATGTTTGAAGTTTTATTCTGTTTTTAGTGTTCTGTTGGGAACAGCCCAGAGTGAACCCAGCAAGATAGGCAAAGCATAAATAATAATTCCACTTCATTTGCCCCCCCTCCATGGGTGCTTCATTCACATGCTCCCCAGTGGCCTCATGGGTGTTCCCTACAAGGAAGCACTTTGCCCACCACTCCCCCCCCCCAGCTTTTTCTCTGGCTTAAAACATGGGTCAGAGGCAGTTGGGGGCAGAGGCTTTGCTTATATGCACAGACAGACAAATCCTAAAAAGAAGCACACCAAGATTAAGTGGGGATAATCTCTTTGCTCCTCGCCATCTCAGAGAAAGGGATCAGGAAGGGAGCACAGCCCTTGTTTGGCTCCTCTGGTTGGCAGCAGCACCCCAAGGCGCCAGGCTCAGAGGAGGGCACCATTCCCCACCTAAGAATTGCCCTCTGGGTCAGAGCAATGGCTCCATCTGCCCCAGCATCCTGTTCTCACAAGGGCCGGACGGATGCCTGCAAGGAGGATTCGAGCACAAGAGCCAGCTCTCTCCTGCCTACCGCTTGACTGTGCTGAAATCTCTACAAGAGGTTTACCGAAAATATTAAAATTGCCACCCTACCTCACAGGGTTGTTGTGAAAATGAGGACCACAGACCCAGAGAGGAGAGGTGGGATTTAAATGGAAATAAGAGCAGATTCCCTGCAGGGCCCCAGCTGGCTTTCCCTTGAACCTGGCACCTCCTCCCGCCCTTCCTGGGAGCAACATACCCTTCCTGCGTATGTTTAGCCTGGAGAAGGTTAAGGGGTGATATGATAGCCATGTTCAAATATATGAAAGGATGTCATATGGAGGAGGGAGAAAGGTTGTTTTCTGCTGCTCCAGAGAAGCGGACACGGAGCAATGGATTCAAACTTCAAGAAAGAAGATTCCACCTCAACATTAGGAAGAACTTCCTGACAGTAAGAGCTGTTTGGCAGTGGAATTTGCTGCCAAGGAGTGTGGTGGAGTCTCCTACTTTGGAGGTCTTTAAGCAGAGGCTTGACAGCCATCTGTCAAGAATGCTTTGATGGTGTTTCCTGCTTGGCAGGGGGTTGGACTGGATGGCCCTTGTGGTCTCTTCCAACTCTATGATTCTATGATTCTAACAAGGGGGTCGCCTCTTCCAGCCACCTGCCTCTGAGGCTTCTCCCGCACGGCATCACTGCAGGCGGCAGAGAAACCAGGGCCATCGCTGGGCTCTTGGAGGCAGGAAGAAGAAAGGCAGAGCGGCAGCTGGCACTGGGCCGGTCTAGCAGGAAACTTGCCATCTACTGAATCCAGACCAATGGGCCCATCTTGCTCAATATTGCCTACACTGATCGGCAGCAGTGGTTCTCCAGGATTGCAGTCAGGAGGGCTCTGCAGGAGATGTCAGCAGGGGCTGAGCCCGGGACCTCCTCTGCTCTGCCGCGGAGCGACAGCCCTTCCCTGGAAGCCAGAGGTGTGTGGGTGCCAAGTGGGGCTCGCCAGGACTGCCCAGGACTCACCCTGGTGACACACGTCTTGGGGTTGCCTCCTCTATACCCTTCTTCCAAGAGGCACCCCTGGGTCTCGGTGACTTAGGAAGTAGTTTCTTGCTGGTGGCCTGGGAGAAGGAGTGATATGATAGCCATGTTCAAATATATAAAAAGGATGTCATATAGAGGAGGGTGAAAGATTGTTTTCTGCTGCTCCAGAGAAGCGGACACGGAGCAATGGATTCAAACTACAAGAAAGAAGATTCCACCTAAACATTAGGAAGAACTTCCTGACAGTAAGAGCTGTTCGACAGTGGAATATGCTGCCAAGGAGTGTGGTGGAGTCTCCTTCTTTGGAGGTCTTTAAGCAGAGGCTTGACAGGCATATGCCAAGAATGCTTTGATGGTGTTTCCTGCTTGGCAGGGGGTTGGACTGGATGGCCCTTGTGGTCTCTTCCAACTCTAGGATTCTATGATTCTAAGAGAAGCCCAGGGGAGCTGATGAACTTGCCCTGCTCACGAGGAGGCTCACCACACATCACCAGCTGATGGGAGTCTCTGCCTCATGCAGGCAAGAGCAGAAGAGCTTGGGGGAAATCCCAGGTGGGTGCAAGTAGCCACCACAGAGCCCCTCTCGCCACAGGGCAGCCGCTCAGTCCCATTTCTTGCAGATTCTGCCTCCATGGAGGGCCCATCCTGTTTAGTTTGAATCACTGGTGGGAGGCAGAACTGCAAGGAGGATGGAAAACCAGGGACCCCAATTCCTGACATTTACACAGCCGTCTTGCGCCAGGAGCTGCCTGCTCCCCACTTCTGCTCCCCAATGAGAGGCAATGAAGCAGCCCAAGCTCTTTGGGGGGGGGGAGCGAAGAGGGAGGGAGGAAAGTTTGACTCTTGAGCAGGTGCCAAAAAAGACAGAAGCCCGTTCAGGGGGGGAACCTGCTACCCAGAGACTTTCTCTACCGGCTCACCAGCCCCAGAGGATCCCTGCAACTCCCTCTCCCTTGCCAGGTATGTTTGAGCTGAGGAATCAGCTTGGCGGAGGGGGAGAAAGGGACCCCTCTCCCTACTAAGAGCTGCTGTCCAAGGCAATCCCCATTGAGCAAGAGGAACTGGGAGGGAGTCCCCCTTCCCTGGATCTGTTATATTGGGGGGGGGGGTGCTCCACAAACAGCCCCACCTGCCTGTTGCTGTCCCCCTTGGTGCACTTTGAACATGCCCCTGCCAGAGCTTGGAGGAGGCGGCAGCCGTAATCCCACAGGACTAGGATCTTGAATTAATCATGGGCTTTTGTCACTGGAGCTGCTTTGCCTGCAAAGGGAGCATTTCTGAGCTACTTTCTTATGAAATTCAAAACTTTCAGCTCCTGGTCAGTGTGGTACGTCCTGATTCTGCACCCCTCCTGCCGTGTAGGGCAGTGATGGGCAACCTTTTGAGCTTGATGTGTCAAAATCCACCAAAAAAACGAGCATAACTCGGGTGGTGTGTCACTTCGAGAAAAAAAACCATTATTTCGCGATATTTATAGTTTAAATAACAAAAATGTATAATTGTTTCCCCTTTAAAAAAAGGAAAAAGGAGAGGGGGGAAATCATTAAAGTTTTTTTTAAAATAAAATTAAAAAATATTTTAAAATGGAAAAAAATAAGGCAAAACCCAGAGGTCTTTCCCAGTGGGACTCTGGACTCAGGCCTTCTTCCAACGGGTCTGCTGCTGGGGAGGTGGGCTCGGGTTGGGCCAGCGGCATTCCGCCAGTGGCCAGAAGTGAGGTCTCAGCATGCGGCAGCATGTCACCAAAAATGGCTATGCGTGTCAGTGCTGACATGCGTGTCATAGGTTCGCCATCACTGGTGTAGGGTCTAAACCCCTGAGGCTGTGTGCTCGGGAGGAAGTGGAGTCCTGGCCTTATATGGGGGAGGCCTGGGCTCAAAGCCCACCCCCCTCTACCCTCTCTCTTGGAAGCGGAGAGGGCCTTGGAGGACATCTTCCCCAGGGACTCTGTGCAAAGGAGGCTGTCTGGGTCAGGGCAGCTGCCCAGGTTGGGCCTGAAGAGCTCCAGCGAGGGAGAGGCCACCCCTTTCCCTTTCTAGATTGCTCTTACCCTTCCAGAGTTGATCACCAAGGAAGCCCACCAGGCCTAGCCCGGGGGCATTCTGCTTCTGCAATAAAAGCAAGCCAAGGAAACTACCTCTCAGCCAGGTCTACCTCGCAGGGTTGTTGTAGAATAAAATGGGGTGGAGGCAAAGATCCTGCACGGTATGTGACCCTCCGCTCCTTGCAAGATGGTGGCAGAATAGGAGTGCAAGAGAGTGAATAAAATCAGTCCCAGCTGTTGCTTGAGATGCAGCCCGAAGCAGACCATTCCAGGGCTGGCCACCGAACCTGCAAAATGAGACTGAGCCAGTCCTGGTGGAGGAAGGAGACTGCAAGGCCTGCCTGGGAGAGGGGAGCAGCCAGGCAGGCTGCCCAAGGGGGGAGGTGGTGGGACAATTCCCAGGGGGCCAAAAAGTGGGGCACCCCATGAACCCTTTCTTGTAGCATCACGGAGGAGGAGGCAGGAGGCAGGAGGAGGAGGCAGCAGCAACAACAACAACGGTGAGATAAGCAGGGATGTCAATGAGCAGCCCCCAAAGCCCCATGGCCCTGGGCAGAGCTGCTGTCCTGCCTGCTGCCCTGGCCTGGGTGGGCAGAGAGTGTCTTGAGCATGTGCAAAGGTGCTCTGCTGCTCCAGAGGGCGGCTGGGAGGGCCAGGGCATGCAGAGGTCCCTCCCCTGCTGCTGAAAGCATTTCCCAAGAGGATGGGACTCTTGGCGCTAAGCCTGTGAGGTGGGACCCCTGACTCTCAGTGCTTTGCAAATGGGATTGGGCAGCAGCCCTGGAGAGGGGGGTGGTGGGGTTTAGCCAAGCAGCTAAACCCTGCCCCCTACCACGTCCCCTACTGAACCCAGCCACCACTTTCAGCTGCTGTTGAACCAGCTGGGGAAGGAAGGAAGGGCAGGTAAAACCCTGGCACCTGCTTCTCTCTGCCCTGCCAGCGCCAAGAGGAGGTTTCGGAGGGCAAGCTTCTCAACCCTCCTCCTTGTGCAGTTACAAGCACAAACACCCACCTGCTTTTGGATGGCAAGAGAAGGGTGCGGGGGGGGGGCAGTGGTGAATCTCCCCATCTAGTTGGGCCCAGAGATCCTTGCTTGGCTGGATATTGGAAGGTGGGGAGGGCTGAGCCATAAAGAGCCTGTTGGCCCTTCCCACATCTCTCCCTCCAGGATACCAAGGAATGCCACGCAGCTCTAGCCAAAGAAGATGTGACTGGGGGGGCACAAAGTACCTGACCAGCACCATGCAGTCCTGGGGGAGAGCCATGGGGGCAGCCTCCTGCTCAGCTGGCAGCAGCAGCTTCCACTGTGAACATCCCGAAATACGGGGAGCAAAACCAACCAAGGAAGCCAGGCTCCTGCTCCAGAAATTAAGAAAAATAACAACAGCAACTAAATGTATTAGATATACATTTGTGTTTTCTATGGGTTGAAGTGAACATCCACATGTACAGTTTCCTTTTGCACAGCAAAAGATATAATAATAATTATAATATATCTATACATATCTATAGAAACACTGAGACTGGAGAAGAAAATGGATTTGTGGGGGGGGAAAAATATTCGTCAAACCTCATAATTTAAAAAAACAACCACCCAAAAAGGTCTCCATGATCTTCACCACAGTGCAAAAAAATGATAATAATCTCTTAACACAGCATGGAATGGAAGGAACCATGGAGGGAGACACACTTTTTTTCTCAAAAAAAGGAAGGAGAGAAGGAGAGAGGCAAGCAGGGAAGGAGGGATGAAGACCCCCCCTCCCCCCTTCGGGATCTGTAAACAAGACACACCCCTCCCCCACCCCCAGGGTTACGGAAAAGCATTTGGCAAGTCTGGGGGGTCCCGAGAAGCTGGG
The DNA here is from genome assembly GCF_965207765.1 of Zootoca vivipara. Classification (NCBI taxonomy): domain Eukaryota; kingdom Metazoa; phylum Chordata; class Lepidosauria; order Squamata; family Lacertidae; genus Zootoca; species Zootoca vivipara. Next base: position 96,988,379 of record NC_142588.1, on the reverse strand, counting down.
GCGTCATCACACCATTCGGGAGCGGGTGGTCCTACCGGCGAGCGGGCAGCCGGACAGGGCTCCTTCCCCGAAGACCGGCCGCCGGGCCGAGGAGGATATGTGCCGGGGCGCGCTCGCTCCTTCTGCGGTTTCTGCCTCGAGGGGGAGGCTCCCGTGGTGGCCCCGGGGGGCAAGAGAGGGTCCCACCTGGAGGGGGCGAGCGGGGAGGGCGCCGGGAAGCGTGACCCGTCGTCCCTGCGGCTTGGCGCCTCGGCGGAGCCTCCCCTGCCTCCCGCTGGCCGCCCCTCCGACGGCTCCGTCAGCCGCTGTCTCCGGGCTCGGGGCTGTCTGGTCCGCGGCACGGCTGGAGCGGCGGCGGCGGGGACCCTCCGTCGTGGCCGTTGCTCTCGATGGACGACTCGCTGCCGGTGCTCTCGCCCGAGAGGAGCCTGGTGACGCGCAGGTCGGCGCGCAGCAGCGCCACGTCGTTGCCGATGGCCAGCTCGCCCAGGCCGCAGATGAGCTGCCCCAGGCTGGGCGCCGCGTCCGCGCCGTCGTCCTCGTCGTCGTTGCAGTCGCCCAGCGGCGCCAGCAGCTCGTCGTCGTCGCAGTCGCCCTCCTCGTCGTCTCCCTCGTCGTCCTCGCCGTCGGGGCCGCCTCCGTTGGCGAGGCCTCCTGCGCCGCGCAGGCCGGCGGCGCGCTCCTCCAGCTCCTCGCCTAGCGCGTCCTCGGTGATGGAGCCCAGCTTGGGCGCGCTGCGGCTGCGCTCGACGGGCGGCTTGTAGCAGCAGCCCGGGCCGTGCAGGAGCAGCTTGCGCAGCGGCACCAGCGGGATGGCACCGTCGGCCGCCGCACCCGCCTGCTGCAGCTGCTGGTGCCGCGCGTCGGCGCGCTTCTTCAGGCGGCGGAACTCGGCCAGCGCCGCCGCCGACGTCTGGTAGAGGAGCAGCGCCATGGCGCGCGCCTTCTCGGCCTTGGACACGAGCACGGCGTGGCAGCGCAGCAGCACGGCCTTGTGCTTCACCTCGTGCCGGTAGATCCAGGCGAAGAGTCGCGGCAGGCGCGGGTCAGCCACGCAGTAGGTGACGCGGTGCAGCAGGTACAGGTGGCCCGGGCGAGAGGCCGCCTCGGAGGGCGCGGCGGGCGCCATACGGATGCCCTGCGGCCCGATGGTCAGTTTCATCTTGGTGCCGTGGCGCCCGGCCTCGCTCTTGGCCCAGATCTTGCCCACCGCCACGTCCGTGCAGCCGTCGCCCTTGGCCTGCAGCGTGGTGGCGTTGCCCAGGTAGAGCACCGTGTAGGTGGGCGCCTCGCTGCTCACGCGGAACTTCTTGCGCTTGCAGCGGAACAGGTTGCCCATCCTGCTGAGGGCGCCCTCGGGCGGGCACGCGCGAGCCAGCGAGCCCAGCGCCGCCGAGCAGGGCAGGCTCCCCGCGCCCGCCGCGCAGTAGCTGCCCTTGCCCTTCCCCGACGGCGGGCCCGGCGCGGTTGGCGGAGGAGGCGGCGGAGGATGCCGCCGGTGCTTCTGCTGCGTCTTCTTGCGCTGCTGCGTCAGCTGCTCCTCTTCCACGGCCAGCAGCTCGAACTTGTGCCTCTTCCAGGGCAGCATGGCGTCGCCACCCGACGGCGCGGCCGGCCCGGGGCGCTGCTGCTGCTGCTGCTGCTCCTCAGCTGGAGGCGCCCGCCGCAGCCCCGGCCGCCCGCGCATCCCGACGGCGCCCGAGGGGGACAGCCGGGCACGGGCCCCCCGCCTGCCACCGCCGCATCGGCGCGCGCGCCCGCCTCCCCTCGCCGCGCCACCGCCGCTGCCCGACTCGCAGCCGCTCCGTCTCCATCACCGCCGCCGCCGCAGCGCGCTTCACATCCCGACCGCGGCCGCTGCTCGGGGGCTCCGCGCGGGCGGCCGCGCCGCTAAATATAGGCCGGCGGCGCCCAGCAGCCCCGCCGGGGAGGAGCGGAGGCGGCGCCGACGGAAGCGGAGGGAGGGACTGAGCGGAGGCAGGAGGAGCCCCGTCCGTCGCCGCTGCCCTCCTCTTTTCCCGGCCGAGGAGCGCGCTCGGGAGGGAGGGAAGGACGGGCCCCTGGCGGGGAGATGCGCGTGCGGCGGCTCCGGATCGACGCCTCGGTGGAAAAGGGGGCGCTCAAGGAGGAGGGAGCGACGCCCCGCAGAGGAAAGGCGACCCGCGGAGGGGGGAGGCTTCGCTGTCGTTCCCGGCTGCGTTTGCGGGTTGCTTCCTCTCCGCCCCCGCAGCTCGCATCCTCTGCTGGGCAGCCGTAGAAAGAGCAAAGGACGGGGCGCAGTGGGAAAGCAGCGGCACGAAAGAACCGCGATGCAAAGGGGCGAATTCGGGCAAAATCCCAGAGGGGGGCGATGGGGGGGGCAACGAGCGAGCCGGAGGACTGGGCGCAATACGGAAACGGGGAGAAACTGGATAGCAAACAGGAAATCCCCCCCCCCCCAATCTCTAACCATGCTAGGAAATGGAGCTCCCGGGTCCTGTTTTCTATTCATTTCTTTCCATTTTACTGCATTTATGTCCCAGTTTCCCCCCCTGTCCAAGGAGCTCAGAGCTCACGGTCCAGGGTCTCTCTCTCTCTCTCTCTCTTCCCGTTTAATCCTCACAACAACAGCCCTGTCTGTGAGGTAGCTTAGGCTGAGAGAGGCAGGCTCCCAAGGTCAGGCAGGAGAGTTTCATGGCTGAAGTGGCCACTTGAACCCAGGTCCCCCAGGTCCCAGTAGTCTGACACTGTAACCACTCTTCCACGCTGTCTTTTTATGCCCCTGATGTGTGAAGAATGTCGCATCTCTCTGGCCAAAGGGTCCAGCCAGGGAGCACCCCAGCGTCTTGACAATGACAAGGGGTCTCTGGGGCCTTGCGCTAGCACACGGAGGCCTCACTCAGGATAGCCTGGGGGCTTTCCCGTCTCCCACAAGCAGAAGCTCCCTCTGGCTGCTGCTCCCCTTGCCAGGGCTGACTGAGGGGTAGACTGCTGCGGAAGATGGAGGTTGCACAGAGCTGTCCCAATGATTAATGTCCCTCTCCTTTTAAGCCATCGGGAGAGCATGGTTTGGTACGGCTTCACATTTAGGCGATGTGTCAAGGAGCATTTTCTTCTGTTAGGTCTGCTGGCAAGGGCCGTAGTTCTATGGCAGAGAACCTGCTTGGCATGCAGAAGGTTGGTGGCTCCATCCCTGGCAGCCTCCTCAGGAGGGCTTGGGAGAGTCTCCGGCCTGAAACCCTGAGGAGCTGCTTCCCAAGAGAGATTCCAGCTGCCTCTCCAGCTCCTTGGCTTCACAGATCTCTTTCACAGCCCCAAGATCCCTCTATCGGTCAGCTGCTGCCACCACAGACCCTATCTGTGCATATCTGAGGTCAGGATTCTTTGCCTCCATCACTTGACACTTATCACTTCTTAAATATGTCTCCTGCCCTTCATCTGAAGATCTCAGGGTTAGGGCACAGCACAAAATACACATCAATAAAACCATGAAGTACCGTACAAAATGAAAACAAGAACAAAAGCAAAAGCAAAGCCATGTTGTTGCCCATTCACTCAGTTTGGAGAACTCCTTACAATCTGCTCAAGTTTTTGCTGCCCCAAATGCTGAGTTTTTCCCCTTATACCATCCTGGAGCGTGTCCAGAGGAGGGCAACCAAAATGGTCAAAGGCCTGGAAACGATGCCTTATGAGGAATGGCTTAGGGAGCTGGGCATGTTTAGCCTGGAGAAGAGAAGGTTAAGGGGTGATATGATAGCCATGTTCAAATATATTAACGGATGCCATATAGAGGAGGGAGAAAGATTGTTTTCTGCTTCTCCAGAGAAGCGGACACGGAGTAATGGATTCAAACTACAAGAGAGAAGATTCCACCTAAACATTAGGAAGAACTTCCTGACAGTAAGAGCTGTTCGGCAGTGGAATTTGCTACCAAGGAGTGTGGTGGAGTCTCCTTCTTTGGAGGTCTTTAAGCAGAGGCTTGATGGCCATCTGTCAGGAATGCTTTGATGGTGTTTCCTGCTTGGCAGGGGGTTGGACTGGATGGCCCTTGTGGTCTCTTCCAACTCTATGATTTTATGATTCTGGCACGGGCAGTGCAGAAATTATCTCCAATAATTTGGTGTTACGCAGATGTGAGCAGCAGGCCTTTGTAATGTGCCATTACTCACTTCCCTGCATTGTTCGGCGCCTGTTTACTCCCTTTCTCTCTCTGCCTCCGGTTGTTTAACTGACAACAGTCCCCAAGAGTTCCTGTCTGTCTTTGTCTGCCATGACTGCTAAGTTTTCCCTGGAGGCTTGGGGGGGGGGGGGGAGAACGGGACACAGAGGTACAGTGCAGTTGGAAGAAGGTTCAGAAAACGGCAACCAAAGAGTCCCCTACAAATAAAATCTGTAGCATTTGGGACATTTTTGTTCAGAGAAAAGTTGAGGCCCAGCCACACTTTCCCCTAAACCTCTTTGCCTCATTTTCCATTTGGTCTGCGGCACGGTGCTTCCACTTGTGTTTTTTGCCTAGGACCCCCGAAGCCCCACGTTTTCCTGTTTATACTTCCTACAATCAATAGTCTGCTTTTTGTGTTGTCTCTACCTTCTGCTCTCTCTCTCCCCCCCCCCCCCCATGGCAGAAAGCCAGAGAATCAGAAAATCAGATTATCAGAAAACCAAGTTTTCAGAAACCTGAATAATCAGACAATCATTCAACATATACAGTACAAAACACACGTTTTGCACATAGTCTACTGTTTGCTTGTGTTTTTTGTAAGAATGCTAAAGAGACAAAAGTAAAATAAAATTTAAAAATTAAGCATGCCAAGAAAACTGGAAGAGTGCCGCTGGAGAGAAGCTGCAGAGACAACTGGGGAAATTATCCTGCCAGGGAGAGAAGGAAAGAAAGTGGGAGCAGACTCTCCCCAACATCGCTTCCAGGAAAGCACAGGAAATCTCATTCAGGAGCTATTTTAGGACTGCTTCAGGAGAGGGACCATTTTTCCTTTGGGTTTTTCACAGCTTGATGTTTGTTCCAATTCAGCAGTAAACATGGGGGTTTTCCAGGGAAAGTGGTGGGCCAAAAGACAAAAACAAAACCATCTTGGACCCGATCAATACAGAATACTAGAAGGGCTTGAGTATTCATTTTGCGTGTTGGTTTCCTTCCTCAAAGCCTGCGTTGAGGTATAATCCTGATAGCCATCGTGGAGCATATTAGTCGGTGATCTGTCCAGCAATCGTCAGCAAAGATCATTAGTCTTCAAGCAATGATTCTTCAGCATCAACTTCGTTGGACTGGTTATGTTGTTTGGATGCCTGATGATCGTCTTCCAAAGCAACTACAGTACTCTATTCTGAACTTAAAAATTGAAAGCATAATGTTGGTGGTCAACAAAAGAGGTTCAAAGACTGTTTCAAGGCAAATCTTTAAAAATGTAGTAAAAACACTGACAACTGGGAAACACTGGCCTGCGAGCGCTCCAGTTGGAGAACAGCCTTGACCAAAGGTATCATGGGCTTTGAAGACACTCGAACTCAGGACACAAGGGAGAAATGTGCTAAGAGGAAGGCACGCTTGGCAAATCCACACCATGATCAACTCCCACCCGGAAACCAATATCCCCACTGTGGAAGGATGTGCGGATCCAGAATTGGCCTCCATAGTCACCTAGAGACTCTTTGTTAAAACAGTGTTTATGGAAGACAATCTTCCTCGGCTATGAGGGATCGCCAAAGAAGAAGAAGATCAGAATACTAGCGATCACAGGACAAGCAGTAGTTATGGCTGTGCCCTGAAGGTGACGTGATAGAAGTTCATAAAATTATGCCTGGCAGAGAGAAAGTGGGTGGGGAGAAGTCTCTCCCTCTCTTCTGACAGTAGAATTTTTGGGCATCCAATGAAGCTGAACCTTGCAAGATTCAGGACAACACAGGGCAAAAACTCCAATTGGTAAAAGGAGACAACAAGGAGAGTTAAATACTTTACAGGATAGCAATGTTTAAAAGTCTGGGGAAACTACCGTTCAGCGTCTCCTGGCAGCACAAGGACAACAAAGCAGGTGCCAGGAGAGCTTCCCGGGGTGTTGGGAAGGATGTTCCACGTGCAGGAGCTGCCACCAAAAAGGCCCCACCTGCTCACCTCCTGCTGTCCTTCCTGTGGCCAGGATAATTGCCTCCAGTGTCAATCTCAGGACATGGGGAAAAGGATATGGGACAACACTAGAATTAGGCAAAAAAGCTGGCCATTGCCTGATTCTCAGCCTACTTCCTAGATCTCCTTGGAGAAGTAAAGGAGTTGTTACTAAAGTGTTGTTCTTGTTGATACTGTACTATAATTTAAAGTATTAACATTCTTTTTTATTATCATTCTCATCACCTTCATTTCAATTCATCTGTTGCCTGAGGAAGACCCTATGCAACTTTTTAAACCTATAAAATGTTGTCATGTCCCAGTCATCCACTGAGGCGACAGATTTTTTGTAATACTGTGCATTTATTTGTCAGGAGAGTCCAGGCCATCTTAAGCACGTCGGGCGCCCGGGCGCCGTGGTGCGGAGATCGCTCCGGCGCCCCCGCCCTGTTTCTTGCCGCGCCTGGTGGGCGGGCGCAGCATGGCTGCTGCACGGCTCTCCCCTGCTGGCCCAGCGCCCTGGCGCCCTGGCGATCAGCCTTCTTTATGGTCCAGCTCTCACTTCCATACATCACTACTGGGAAAACCATAGCTTTAACTATACGGACCTTTGTCGGCAAGGTGATGTCTCTGCTTTTTAAGATGCTGTCTAGGTTTGTCATTGCTTTTCTCCCAAGAAGCAGGCGTCTTTTAATTTCGTGACTGCTGTCACCATCTGCAGTGATCAAGGAGCCCAAGAAAGTAAAATCTCTCACTGCCTCCATTTCTTCCCCTTCTATTTGCCAGACCAGTGGCCATGATCTTGGTTTTTTGATGTTGAGCTTCAGACCATATTTTGCGCTCTCCTCTTTCACCCTCATTAAAAGGTTCTTTAATTCTTTAATGGCCTGGTGTCCATCTGGACATGGCTATTGATTCAATAGTGGCTGGGGGAACCCGGCCAGATGGGCTGGGTATAAATAATAAATTATTATTATATTATTATAATTTGTCATTTATCCCCATAACTTCCTCTCGTTACTTCCATCTGACTCAAAACAAACATGGTCGCCAGTGTGAGTTTCTGAAGACTATCTTTCACAGTTAAGACCAATGTAAATGATTAATTCAGCTTCTCTGCACCCTTTGTTAAAAACATTTCCAGTAATCCGTTCATTCTTTTGTCACCTTAACAGTCTAATCATCTTCCTTCCTGGTTGCCTTCCTGCTTCTGATTTTTTCTTTCTTTTCAAAAATAACACGTACTGTATATTGTTTTTAGTGATACCCAGCTCAATGTTTTCTTTTGGCCAGAGGATACGCTCACTTTGTTCCTCTCATTTTGGTTAGATTTTCAGTTTGCAAGGAAAGCCTTTGGTTGGCCACTGTAAAAGCAGGACTTTGTAGTATACATCTCTTTCATTGCTTCCCTGACCTGACTCTGCTCCTTAACCATGCTGGCATCCACTTGGAGTTGAGGATGCCTTCTCTAATCTGTGGTCTGCCTTCTCCAAGCTGAGTGACGGGGGAGCAGGCCAATGGGGGCCCATCTTGTTCACCCTCCCAGCATCAAAGCAGATGCCCCAAAGGGAAACCCGCAAGCAGGATTCAAACACAAGAGCAACTCTCCCCTCCGGTGGCTTCCAGCAACTGGCCTTCAGAAGCATGGCTGACTCTCACTGTGGATACCAAGGAGAGCCACCCTGGCTAGGAGCCACTAAATTGGTCTAACCCAGGAATCCCCAGACTTCAGCCCTCCAGATGGTTTGGACTACAATTCCCATCTTCCCCGACCACTGGTCCTGTTAGCTAGGGATCATGGGAGTTGTAGGCCAAAACATCTGGAGGGCCGCAGTTTGGGGGTGCCTGCTCTAACCTCTCTTAAAGCCATTCAAAATAAAACATTTGATCCATCTCCTTGATCATTTGGGCTGCCCTCTTGTGAATCTTTTTGAAATCCACAGTATTTTTTGTGGGGGGTGAGGAGACCAGAACAGGACACAGCATTCGAAACACAGCTGCACCATTAATTTGCACCATTAATTTGTTTAATGGCCCTACGATTACCGGCAGTTTTATTTTCAGAATCATCAGCTCACTTCTAATTCTAGATAATATATGGGGGAAAAAGTTTAGAAACCCAGATCTCAATATAGGAACATTTCCGCCCAGGCATCTGGTCAGCCACTGTGAGAACAGGATGCTGGAGCAGAGGAGCCATTGCAATTTTAAATAGTCTCCAACTGTCCTGAAGAGATTGTGTGATCCTCTTTACTTTCCCTTTCATCTTCCTTTCATCTAATACTCTCATCATGAGATGTTTCCTCTTTTGTTAGCAAATGTGGCAACCAGACTGCGCTATTTAAGCAATGGACTGTCCAATTAGTTATCTAACATAGGAATAACTTTCTAATGGTAAGAGCTGTTCAACGGAGGAACAGGCTCCTTGGGGAAGTGATGGGCTCTCCTTCAAAAGAGGTTTTTAAGTGGGTGTTGGGTGTCTGTCTGTCAGGAAGTCCTTAACCAGGATTCTTGCATTGCAGGGGGTTGGACTAGATGGTCCTTGGGGTCCCTTCTGTCCAGCTGCTTTGATTACATCTTGCACTAGATTCAGAGGGGATCTCTGGCAACCTCTGCTCTAGTCAATATCATGGATATCTGTTCTAAGGCAACATCATTTTGGGGATCTGCCCAGTTGGCTCTGTTGCAAGGGCACTGCTCAGGCAATCTGGGGGAAGTTAGAGTCACCAAGTATTGCAGCACTTAGTCCCTGGTCTCTCTCTCTCTCCCCCCCCCCCCCCGGTTTCATTTATATTTGCAGAAGTTTTAATGGCCTATTTTCAGATCCCCCTTTGCCAGGTGCACAAAGTGTTCTTCTCGCTTGGTGGCACCATGTAAATCAGGGGTCCCCAAACTAAAGCCCGGAGGCCGGATGCGGCCCAATCGCCTTCTAAATCCGGCCCGCGGACGGTCCGGGAATCACCATGTTTTTACATGAGTCAAATGTGTCCTTTTATTTAAAATGCATCTCTGGGTTATTTGTGGGGCATAGGAATTAGTTCATTCCCCCCCCCCAAAAAAAATATAGTCCGGCCCCCACAAGGTCTGAGGGACAGTGGACCGGCCCCCTGCTGAAAACGTTTACTGACCCCTGATGTAAATGAACCTGCCTAGAGATGCAGCCAGTGCCAGATTTACGTATAAGCTAAACAAGCGCTAGCTTAGGGCCCCACACTCTTGCCCCCCCCAAAAAAATGTAAAGGAAAAAACACCTGGATGTACATTTCCAAAATATTGTTGTTGTTGTTTAGTCGTTTAGTCGTGTCCGACTCTTCGTGACCCCATGGACCATAGCACGCCAGGCACTCCTGTCTTGCACTGCCTCCCGCAATTTGGTCAAACTCATGTTCGTAGCTTCGAGAACACTGTCCAACCATCTTGTCCTCTGTCGTCCCCTTCTCCTAGTGCCAAAATATAAAAAAACAAATAAAATAAAACCTACATCCAGCAAGTGTTTTGTGTTGTGTAGGCTCCTATTATGTAAGCCATGGGCCCCGCCTGCCAGCCTGCCCCCTAAAATATCACTGGTTTGCTCATTTCTGTATATAGGGTGCCTACATTCTGCAGAGACTTTACATTCTGCATGGACTTTTCAACAATTGCTTTGATAAAATACATATTTTGTTATGTGCAAATGGCTTTAGATGCCTATTAGGTCCATAAATTACCATCTAGCATATATTCAACACAAGATAACAGAGACAATTTGTTGTTGACAAAGGACAGCTGGACATATAAAGGGCCCCATTAAAGGTAAAGGGACCCCTGACCATTAGGTCCAGTCGTGACCGACTCTGGGGTTGCGGCGCTCAGCTCGCTCTACTGGCTGAGGGAGCCGGCGTATAGCTTCCGGGTCATGTGGCCAGCATGACAAAGCCGCTTCTGGCAAACCAGAGCAGCGCACAGAAACGCCGTTTACCTTCCCGCTGTAGCGGTTCCTATTTATCTACTTGCATTTTGACGTGCTTTCGAACTGCTAGGTGGGCAGGAGCTGGGACCGAGCAACGGGAGCTCACCCCGTCACAGGGATTCGAACCTCCGACCTTCTGATCAGCAAGCCCTAGACTCTGTGGTTTAACCACAGCGCCACCTGGGTCCTTCATTAATTTAGGGCCTCATCAAACCTAAATCTGGCCCTGGACGCAGCCCTGGCGAGGGGGCTCCTCCGCATTATGTTCTTTTCCATTGCCTTGAGAAGATGGCAGCTGCGCACCACCGAGCTGTTCTGTAGTATGCTCAAGGCCAAACAACGTGTGACACAATGCTTGTCACTTAGAAGTTGTGTAAAACTTTTTGCAGCTGCAAACAGAAGTTGTGTGTGCCTGTGACCAAGACTGGGCCACCTTGTGTGAGGAGGGGCGTGGCCCTTTATCTCCGCCTCCATCCTGATGAAAATCTATCTGTGTAATGCTTGCTCAAAAGGCACATTCATTCAAGTCATTTCCTAAACCCACATGCAATGTTCTGACACGATGTGGTTCAGTGCTAGAATCTCAATCTTTGGCCAGAGGTCTCAATCTGGCTTTGGGAACTTTAATAATGATAATGATAATAATTACTATTTATATGCCACCCATCTTACTGGGTTCTCCCAGCCACTCTGTGCAACTCCCCACAAAACAATTGTAAAAACGCAATACACCAGACACTAAAAACTTCCCTGAACAGGGCTGCCTTCAGATGTCTTTTAAGAAACACAGCGTTTATCTGTTGACATCGGCTGGGAGGGTGTTCCACAGGGCGGGAGCGACTAACGCAATTGGCATTTACAGGTGTTGATGTTGCACTGAATTATTCACCGTCTTTTAGAACCTAGCAGAGGAACGATTAAACTGGCTTCTAAGGAAACACACAGTGGCTACACTTCTCAGCTCAGTGGTTCTCAAAGTGGGTGGTTCTGCCCCCTGCGGGTTGTGGTGACATCACCTAGGGGGGTGCTAAGAGGTTTCGCGTGTGTGTGTGTGTGTGTGTGTGTGTGTGTGTGTGCAGGGGAGCACTGGAGGTGTAAATGACTACCAGTCTTTGAAAAGCTCATATCACTGGATTAAGATAATCGGTTTTGTTGAACTGAATAGTTTAAACTGGATTTTTTTTGGGGGTGGGGGGGTGGGGAGTGCAAATAATTATTACTGTTCTGACTTTTACCTAGTGGCCATGCAAACCACTATTCTGGATAATGCTTTCTATAGGGCGGGGGCACTGGAATAACCAGATGCACAAATATAGGATGGGGGACACCTGGCTTACTAGCAGGACATGTGAAAAGGATCTCAGAATCTTAGTAGACCACAAGTGAACATGAGTCAACCGCGTGATGCAGCAGGAAAAAAAGTTAATGCTATTCTAGGCTGCATCAGCAGAAGGCTAGCTGCCCAGTGGCTGGGGAAACCCAGCCAGAAGGGCGGGGTATAAATAAATTTATTATTACAGAGTTGTTGTTGTTGTTGTTGTTGTTGTTGTTGTTATGTCCAGATCAAGGGAAGTCATAGTTCCACTCTATTCCCACTCTATTCTACCTGTGGCCAGACCACACTTTTAAATTCTGGGCACCACAATTTAAGAAGGATGTTCATAAGCTGGAACACGTCCTGAAGAGGGCAACCAAGATGATCCAGGGTCTGGAAACTAAGCCTTATGAAGAATGGTTGAAGAAGCTGGATATGTTTAGCCTGGAAAAGAGGAGATTGAGAGGAGATAAGATAGTGTTATAATTATTTATTTCAATAGCCATCTTCAAATATCTCAAGGGCTGTTACATGGAGGAGGGAGCATGCTTGTTTTCTCCTGCTCTAGAGCGTAGGTCAGTAAAAGGTAAAGGACCCCTGGATGGTTAAGTCCAGTCAAAGGCGACTCTGGGGTTGCGGCGCTCATCTCGCTTTCAGGCCAAGGGAGCCAGTGTTTGTCCACAGGCAGCTTTCCGGGTCACGTGGCCAGCAGGACTAAACCGCTTCTGGAGCAACGGGACTCCGTGACAGAAGCCAGAGCACACGGAAACGCCATTTACCTTCCCGCCAGAGCGGTACCTATTTATCTACTCACACTGGCGTGCTTTCAAACTGCTAGGTTGGCAGGAGTTGGGACAGAGCAACAGGAACTCACTTCGTCGCGGGGATTCGAACTGCCAACCTTTCAATCAACAAGGCTCAGTGGTTTAGTAGTGGGACGCGGGTGGCGCTGTAGGAGAGTGGAAGTGGTGGGCTCTCCTTCCTGGAGATGTTTAAGCAGAGGCTGGCCGGCCTTCTGTCCTGGATGTTTCCATTGGCATTCCTGCCTTGCAGGGGGTTGGACTAGATGACCCGGGGGGATCCCTTCCACCTCCAGACTCCTCTGATCCTGTGAGATGGTGCACGAGGACGGCCCCTTCCTTCCTGGAGCATCTCGGCCACGTGCGCAGCCCCGACCCGGCGGGGGGGGGGAGGTCACGTGGCCCCTCGCCCTCCCCGCCGCCTTTTCCCCGCGGCTCTGCCTCCCCCTGGCGGCGCGCGGAGAAAGCTGCCCGGAACTGCAGGTCGCCGCGAGATGTTCCCGCCGGAGCCTCCTCCGCGGCGCGCACAGCCGCGCTCTCCTACTCGCTGAGCCCGGCCACGTGACGCGGAAGGAGTCCCGCGAATCGCAGTCCCTTTCCGGTGGGTGGCCGAGCGGGCCCGACCAGCGCCAGAGGCGGCGGCGGCGGCGGCATCATGGGCAAGAAGAAGGCGTCGGCGTCGGCAGGGCTGGGCCGGGCGCTCATCCGGGAGCGCAGCCAGGGCCGCGGAGGCCGCCGGGCGGCAGAGGGATGGGTGAGCGTGGCGAGGGGGCTCCTTCCTTCTTCCTTCACGGCATCCCCCCCCATTTCCCCCTCCGAAGGGGCGCGCAGGGGGCTCGACTAGATGGCCCTGCCGCGACCTCTTCCGGCTCTATAGAGTTCCGTGACTCCCTGGCGAACAAGCACAACCACCCTGCGAGGTGGGCTGCGGCAGAGATAGACTGCGCCTGAGCAGGGAGGCTCCGCTGGGAGTGATCGCCGGTCTCTCTTGAAGCTCACCTGCATTAGGAGCCTGAGAAAGTCAAATACTGTACCATACAAAGTCTGTGTAAAAGAACATTGCCAAAACGTTAATCGGTTGGCAGGTATTGATTGAACTTCTGTAGGCAAATAGGATAATTTTTATAAAATATGAAGTATGGTAAGTTAAATAGTATGGAGAAAATAAAGTTAGGTGCGTATTCAAGAAATCCGATGTACAAAGCAAATATCAATTTAGGAACGAATGATTGTTTATTTTTATTCTATATTTTGTTTTCAACACTTACTGGTTATTTCTTTTATACATTTTTCCAACTAATAAAGCATTAAAAAGAGACAGTCTCTCCCCCTCCCCTCCCCTTCCTCCTGCTCCCTGCAGCTCAGCCATGAAGGGTGGAGGCTTGAGGAGGAGGTGGGGACGCCAGCCCTACTTGCCCCCCTCACCCCCTGCCACTCCTAGGCCCCCTTCTCTGCTCCTGGACCACGTGGGCTTCCAAGGCTCCTTTGCATGCAGATCTCCCCAGGCTCAGCCCCCAGCAGCATCTCCAGGTCTGAAACACTGGAGAGCTGCTGCTGCCGGCCCTTCTCAGTGGGAGGCAGCTTCCCGTGTCTGGCAGGCAGCTAAAGCAGAACCTCCTTGTGCCAAGGCAGTCTGCCGTTGGCTACCCAGCACTGAAGAACAGGCAGTGGTAGCCATCTTGCCCTGCTCAGAAGCTTCCTGGAAACATCTGGCCAGGTGCTTCTGGAAACATGATGCTGGCCTAGGTGGGCCCTGCAGCTGGCCTGGCGAGGGGGTTCAAATGCTCTGCTCTGATGACAACTCAAGGAAGTCCTGGGCTTTCCCCTCACAGCTGCACACCAGTGAATTGAACGACGGGTATGACTGGGGACGGCTAAACCTTCAGTCCGTCACTGAGCAGAACTCACTGGAGGAGTTCTTGGCTACCGCTGAGCTGGCAGGAACCGAATTTGTGGCAGGTGAGTACTTGGTGAGGATGTTCCTGAGCTCCAAATCCTGACACTTTTGCTGCTCTTGACAACTTCTGTCGCTCTGCAGAGAAGCTGAACATCAAGATTGTTCCTCCTGAGGCTCGGACGGGTTTGTTGACAGCGGAAGAGACCCGGAAGATCCAAGAGTTGCATGAGCAGAACAAGCACTTCTTGTCCATCCCGAGAAGGTGAGTCTGTCACAGAGTTCAGGGTGCTGGGGACCTTTCACGTCACCTGTGTTCTGTGCAGCCTGAGGGTGCTGCCGGTTCAGTAGCATTTCTGTCTTAGAACAGCCACATAAAACACGAGAGTGGAAAGTCCAAGAACCAGAGAGACACAACCTTGAGTGTGGTTGTAAGGGCAAGAGATCTCTCTGATTTGCAGTCAAAGCTGTAAAGGAGAACATATATTCATAGCTTTTGATATATCTGTGCTAATGAGCAGAGTATGGAAAATATGAGCTTGAAAACTTACTACAAGAAAGGAAAATGTGGCTTGCTAAGCTAAGCTCAGACTTGGTGGGGTGACTCGTGTGATTGGGATGTAGGAATTGAATCCTGTGACTTGATCAAAAAGAATGGATGCAATAGAAAGGGAGACAAGGGAAGAGTGATGTAATTAACATTTGTTTGTTTATTACTAGCCCTTCACTCTTCACTTGCAGGGTGGGATACAGCTTTATAAACACTATTAAAAACAACTTGAAACTATAGAAATATAAGATGGGTACCCTGGCAGGTCCTAAAAACATGCACCTGCACAGACTTCTGAGAGAGTGAACATGATAGTTCTGTGGCGAGCAGCTGGCTAAATTTAGAAGCAGAAGTAAAGACACAAAGGATATTGTGTCTGGAGCCTACCACAAACCACCAAACTAGGGTGTGTGTGTGTGTATCCTGCTCTCCTGAAACAAACTGCAGATGCTTCAGGGAAGCAAGAATTTATGGTAACGTGGAATTCCACTACCCTGATATCTGCTGGGAGGCAAGCTCTGCAAAGCATGAAGTCTCTTTTCCTCCACCCCACCCCCCATATACCAATAAAAACCCCATAACCTGTCTTTGCTGATGACTTCCCCTGTTCCTGGTGAGCGCAGGCCACGTTGGGACAAGCGGACCAGTCCTGAGATGCTGAACCAAGCAGAACGAGACAGCTTCCTGGAGTGGAGGCGGCGGCTCGCTCAGTAAGTGCCTCCTCCTGCTGCTTCCTCTTGCGGGGCCTGGGCCTCTGGGGGCTTGCATTTCCCCTGATGCCACCTGGGAGCACAACATCTCAGGTTTCTTTCTGCCAGGAGTAAGCATGGGTGGTTTGCTGGGGTGGGGTGGGCTACGGTAAGAATGCAGATGGGGTGATTTCCACAGGGTGGAGCCGTGAGCCAGTGTGGGCAGGGATCAAGAAGCCCACCTGGGGCAAGAGCAATATTCAACAGACGGTTACGTACACCTCACTCTCGAATGCTGTTGCCTCAATGAGAAAGCTGTTAGTGCGGATCAGAAGCCTCTGACCTGTGGAATCATCCTGGCCTCTAACACACTCCTGCTTCCTCCTCCTTTCCTGCCTTTCATTCCAGTCTGGAGGAAGAACAGAAACTCATTTTGACCCCATTTGAGCGGAATTTGGATTTTTGGCGTCAGCTGTGGCGAGTCCTTGAAAGAAGGTAAAGCTGGTCCTTGCCCTGTGCCCCCCCCCTCGCTTGGAAGCTGTTTGCTGCTGCTGGTGGTGGGAATGAGTCATAATCCTGTTCCAGAGACATGTAAAAAGATCAAAGAATATTGGGAAATGATTTATAATGAGTTGAAAAGCACGTTTACAACAACATTCCCAAAAAGTCCAGAGGCCTTTCTATTAGTAATAGTTCAGATTGAAGTTTCCAGGTGTCAGAAATTTTTTTTATGTATGCAACGATGGTGGCTCGAGTTTTGTTAGCCTGAAAATGGAAAGTGAGGGAGGTCCCAAGTATGGAGGACTGGCAGCTTAAGAGGATAGAATTTGCAGAATGAGCAGGTTTAAAATATAGAATCGGAGCAAGGAGAACATCTGTTTAAAGAGGAGTGGCAAATCTTTGCTGAGTACCTGGAAAATAACTGCACAGTTGAAGACACTGGCAGCATTAAGCTAAATCCAACAGTGTGGTTAATGTTTGAATGAAGTAAATTGGAGAATTGACTGAAATGGTTACAGTAAAATATGCAGGAATGATAGATAGGTAAAATGAACCATGGAAGGAGAAGGAGAGAAGTCATTGGATATATGGTATTATGTAAAATGTTTGAGATGTATGAAATTGAAAATTTAATTAAAAAAACTATTAAAAAGAAAAAGAATCCCGTTCCAAAGGCCTCAGTGTGAAGGCAGCCAAGACACCTTCTGGCCGCAAAAGGCTTTGCCAGGGGCTGCTGTGTGAAAGTGCCTGAATTGCAGGAGCTGGGATTCCCCCATCTGAAGAGCTCCATGCTATTGCTATGGGTGTCTCTCCAACCTGGGCTGCTCCTCCCTGATTGAGGCGAGGGGGGAGCTAGTGAAGCAGCCGCCCCTTCCCTTTCCTCTTGCAGTGACGTCGTGGTTCAGATTGTGGATGCCAGAAACCCCCTTCTCTTCCGGTGCCGCGATCTGGTAGGTGAAGTGAGCGGGGAACGGGATTTACTGGGCAGCTGCTCTGGGGGGTAGGGGGGTGGGTCATGTTCCCTGCTGTTGGGTCCTTTCTCTGTACTGCAGCTCAGCCTTGCAAGGTTAAATCGCTGATGGCATCTCCTGGGAGGGCTGGGAGAGAATCCCCTGCCTGGAAGCATGGAGAGCCGCTGCTGCCAGTCAGTGCTGGCAATACTGAGCTAGATAGACCAAGAGTGTGACTCGGGATAAGGCAGCTTCCTATATTGCTGTGTGCCAGCAAACCCAGACTCTGCCCAGACTCTTCAGGAGCACAGGAAGCTGCTTTATCCTGGGTGAGACCCTTGGTCCATCTAGCTCAGTACTGTCTACACTGGCTGGCAGCAGTGGCTCTCCAGGCTTCCAGGCAGGGGGCAGTCCCAGTCCTTATACTGGAGGAGACGGTTGGGACCTGGGAACTCCTGGTTGCAAAGCAAGTGCTCTGCTTCTGAGCTTCTGTTCTTTCCCAGAGGGGACCCCCCCCCCCCACAGGGCTCTCCTCCCTCTGCTTCTCTTTGCTGGCATTCCTGTGTGAGTCTGATGGGTGATTCGGCTGCCTCCCTGCCTTGCCTCTCCTTCCAGGAATGTTACGCCAAAGAGATCAGCCCCGAGAAGGAGAACCTCCTCCTGCTCAACAAGGCCGACCTGCTGAGCGAGGAGCAGCGCTGCGTCTGGGCCCGCTTCTTCCAGGACGAAGGGGTCCGAGTGGTCTTCTGGTCTGCCCTGGAGGAGGCCAGGCGCCTGGCAGAGGACAGCTCTCAGGTAGCAGACGCCTTGGGGGCAGGTGGCCGGGGGGGGGGGGAGCAGGTTCCACAGGGGCAGTGCTCAATGCTTTGGCTTTTCAAAATGTTCCTTTTTCTAAAGAGCCTTCCTGCCTTTGGGCACGCAGGATCCTTTCCCTGAAAATACTCCCAGGATGTAAGGGTGCTTGTTGGCTTCTCACGAGTGAGAGGCTTCAAACTCCGTAGCTGGTTTTTTTTTTTACAGAGTTTTGTTATATACATATGTACATGACAGAGCTAAAAAGTCCATGACTGCCTTAGTCCGAGTCAGTATCCGGAAGTGGCACACGTCTAGATCTGTGCCAACAAATGAACCTCCTGCTTTTGCTCCCGACGTTTGTCCCCCCTGCGCTCCTGGGGTGAAGGGGCAGGGACGTTGCCCCCCCTCCCAGAACTGCCCATCTGTTGGGCAGGGTCTCTGGTAGCTGATGCTTCTCCCTCTACAGCGCTCAGGCCCGACCCTTTGGACCTTCCCCACTGCTCCTGTGACCTGTCTGCATCCCCTGAGCTCTCCTCCACTGAGAGAGCTTCCACACCTTTTTCCCGGACAGCGCTCAGGACCGTCCCTTCAGACCAAAATCTCAGAGCCTTTCCCCTGACCCGGCGGGCTCCCTGCTGACCCCTGGTGGTCCCCTGACACAGGATCAAAACACTTTCTGTGGAAGAGAAGCGCTCAGGCTCTTAGAAAGGTACCTAGACATCCTGTAAGAAAAGAGAAGCTCAGCCTTCCACTTTAACCTCCATGGGGTATAAGCAGTGAGCCTGTTCTGTAATAGTCGCCCTCCAGCCGGAGGGCACCAGGGTGGGGGAGGGGGCTCTGTAGCCTCCCGTTCTTCTCCCTTCCAAGTTAGGCTTCATGTAGCTGCGGATTTTCCTTTGGCCTCCAGAGGGAGGTGATCTGTCAGGCATTAGTTGGTATTTCATAGAATTATAGAGTTGGAAGAGAGGGATCCCAGGAACCATCGTGTCCACCCCCTGCAATGCAGAAATCTCAGCTGAAGCACCCCTGACAGGTGGGCACCTAAGTGCTTAAAAACCCACCACCTCCCAAGGGAGACCGTTCCACTGTTAAACAGATCTTACCACCAGAATGTTCTTCCTGACGTTGAGTTGGAATCTCCTTTTTTGCCATTTGAATCCATTGATTCGGGTCCCACCCTCTGGAGCAGCAGGAAAGAAGCTAGCTCCACCTTCCAGGTAACAGCCATTCTGTGTTTCGTGCTTCTACATTCTGAATGTTTAATAATAATAATAATAATAATAATTTATTATTTATACCCCACCCATCTGGCTGGGTTTCCCCAGCCACTCTGGGCAGCTTCCAACAAAATATTAAAATACAATGGTCTGTTAAACATTAAAAGCTTCCCTAAACAGGGCTGCCTGTCCCCCCAAAACAGTACTTCTGTCTTGTCAGGATTCAACCTCAATCTGTTAGCTGCCATTCATCCTCCATTCTGATAATTCTTTTTGCTGCCTCTGCAAGTAGCTGTCTTACTACAAAAGAATTTCAGAAATAGACTGGAAAGAGAAGTTGCTGAATTACAACTTATCACCAAGCTCAAAACCATGGAGGGACCTGGTTTGAACAGAGACATAGGATTCTTATCTCATTATACATGATAAGCGATCTTCAGCCATCTCAACCCTTGCTTTTTCATGCAAAACCATTTGCAGTTGTTTTCAGTCATCAACAGCTATCAGTCAGTCAATCACCCACTTCCACCACCCTTCTGAGTGATACCCCCTCCCCTCCCCACCCCTTCTCCACATAAGCGCCTGGGGACTCCTATTTCAGTGTATCTGAAGAAGTGTGCATGCACACGAAAGCTCATACCAAAATAAAAACTTAGTTGGTCTTTAAGGTGCTACTGAAGGAATTTTTTTTATTTTTCTGCAAGAGGTGCGATTCCAGACTTGTTTAATGAAAACCAGTGTCTGGGGTGGGTGTGTTCTGCTGAGCCTGCAGGCAGAGACACCTGCCCTGAATTCTGTCCCATTTGCTCAGGGGTCAGAAGCTGCGCAAGATCCAGGCCTGGATGAGGACCATTCCAGCGGGGAGGAGATGCAGACCTCAAGCCGCCACATGGAAAGGGGACCCGGCGCTCTCTCGTGGCCTCCGGGGAACAAAGAGCCCGGCAGCGGCGAAGAGGAAGACAGCGACGTCTATGAGGACTGTGAAGAGGAGGAGGAGGATGCCTGGCTGACATGCTCTGAAGACGAGGAGAGCAGAGACCCTGTTGGGTCTGTGGGGCAGAGCCGGACTGATTCCCCTGAGAGCCAGAGGGGAGCAGGACCCTCTCAGGGCCGGCTGCTCAGGAACAGCAGCCACTTAGTGCAAAGGGAGGAACTCCTGGAGATCTTGAGGACGCTTCACTCTGGCAGGAAGGTCAGGGAAGGCGAAGTCACCGTTGGGCTGGTGAGTTGGGGGGCCAACTTGGAGCGGGGCTGCTTTCCCCTCCTCTGGTGCTGCAAGGAGGAGCTGTGCTCCAGGCCTGCCTCTGTGCCAGCCGCTTCCTCCCTTCCTCCTCCCTAGGTGGGCTACCCCAACGTCGGGAAGAGTTCGACCATCAACACCATCCTGGGCAAGAAGAAGGTCTCGGTGTCGGCCACGCCAGGGCACACCAAGCACTTCCAGGTACTGCCAGAGCATGGTTACTGCTACCAGGCCGTGAGGGGTAGGGGGGAGGGCTGGATCAGTCCTGCAGGGCCCCCCGCTTCCATGGGTGGAAGTTCTCTACACCTGCCAGGGCAGCTATGGCAGAGTAGATGTGGCCTCTTTGACCCCAGCCCCGTGGGTCTCCCCATCTCCTAGGAGCCCACTAGACTTGGAGGGCAGTGGGTGGAGTTGGGGTGGGCCTGCCCCAGAGTCTCTGCTCTTGTGCCCCCTCCTGCAAGGAGCCCTGAGTGCTGCCAGCCTCTCATCCTGGCCTTGCCCTCCTTGCTTGCTTGATGCCAAGGCACCCTCCAGATTTTGCTTTTACCTCAAAGAAGCAGAGCAGGAGCTGGAGGGGAGGCCAAGGAGAGCACCCAGTGAGTGGCGGGCACAGCATGGGAGCAGGGCCAGGAGCTTCCGGCAGCCCCAGCTGCTCTCACCTTGCTTGGCGCTGGACCTCCATAGATGCCTACTCTGCTCAGCGGACGCTGCTTGGGCTCCTGGGGGGGGGCTGGTACCTGAGGGGAGCCAGAGCTGAGCCCCTCTGTTGTTCCCGCCCCCTTGTAGACGCTGTACGTGGATCCTGCCCTCTGCCTCTGCGACTGCCCTGGCCTGGTGATGCCCTCCTTTGTCTCCACCAAGGCGGAAATGATCTGCAGCGGGATCTTGCCCATCGACCAGATGAGGGACCACGTCCCCCCTGTCTCTCTCATATCCTTTCCTTTTTTTCTGGGGGGTGGGTGGGAATCAACTTAGTCAGTTCTCCATCTGCGGAGGGCTGGCCAGGGGTCCTCAGCATCAGCCCTGCCCCCCCAGACAGGAGTTGGGGTGGGGGCTTCCGAGTCGCCTAGAGTTTCCATCAGTTGCCTTTGGGTAGCTTTGCCGGGAAGGGCAGTTGTTCAAACTGAGCTGGGCAGGAGATGGCTGGCTGCACCTGCCCCACCCCCACAAAGATAGGGCCCCTCCTGATTCGCTGCTGTTTCAGGAAAATGCCCCTCTTATTGCAGCGGAGGGGCAGGGCAGAGAGAGGCAGCCTGAATGAGAAGAGCTGTCTTGGGAGGTGAGGAGGGCAGCTGCCAAGGTGGGGGGCCTGGTCTCGCTTTGGTCACCCTTCTCCACCCTCCCCACCGGTTGCTCCTTCACTGGCCCACGTCTGCCAGCGCATCCCCCGGCCGGCCCTGGAGGCCACCTACGGGATCAACATCATCCGGCCTCGAGAGGACGAGCCACCCGATCGGCCCCCCACGGCTGAGGAGCTGCTGACGGCCTACGGGTGTGAGTTGCCACCCTGCGAGGGGCTGCGCGCTGGGGTTTCGGCTCCCTCCAAGGGGTTCCTCCTCCTTTGGCCCAGGAAGGGCTGACTTGATTATGGATGTAGAAAAATAACTTCTGTATAGCGTTGTCTCAACAAAACATAAAAACAGAACACTAAAAATCCTTTTACAAAGTTAAAAGTGGACAATGGGATCTCTTAGCCGCCTGCAATAGGCCTGGTGGAAGAGAACTCTTTTCAGCAGCCGTTAGGAGGTGGCACAAAATCCTCTGGCCCCAGAGAGCCCTTCGTCTGCCCGAGTTGCTCCGGCTCATTTCTATGGCAGCCTGCCCTGCCCTCTCCATACAAACACCAGAAGAGCCTGCAGCTGGATCAGGCCAAAGGGGACCCGTCCGTCTCATCCAGCAGCCTCTCCTCCCAGGGGCCACCCACAATGGGGAGCCAGGGAGCAGAGCATGAGCACAAGAGCAGCAGCAGCAGCAGCAGCAGCTGGTGTTCAGAAGCATGGCTGCCTTTAGCTGTGGACATGGCACCTAATGGCTGTGGCTAGGAGCCTTTGATAGGTGTCTCCTCCATGAATCCCTCGAATCCTCTTTTAAAGCCGTTCAAGTGGGTGGTCATCGCTGCTGCCTCCTGCAGCAGGGAGTTCCAGGGTTTCACACTGTGCTGCGTGAAGAAGGAGATTATTTTATTCAGTTTCATGGGATGCACCTGAGGTCTAGTGTTAGGAGAGAGGGAGGACACCTTTTCTCTATCTGTGTTCTGCATGCCATGCCTAATTTTATAGATTCCTATCATGTCTCCTGATACTTGCCTTTTCTCTAAGCTAAAAAGTTCCTTGTCTCTTTCCTCCCTCCTTTCCGCCTGGCCAAAGACATGAGAGGCTTCATGACGGATCACGGGCAGCCGGATCAGCCCCGCTCGGCCCGCTATGTGCTGAAGGACTACGTCAGTGTAAGTGCTGGGGACTCCTGAGCACTCGGCTCTAGGGACGAAGGGGTGCATGCTGGAAATGGAGTAAAGAAATGTGTCGTGGTGGGGGGGGTGGGGTGGAATCCTTCCCTTCTCCATGTCTTGACTTTCATTTCTCCCTCTCTTGCTGCCTGCCTCCCCCACCCCCATTTTCTCACAGGGCAAGCTGCTCTACTGCCACCCACCTCCTGGAACCGACCCCCAGGACTTCCAGTTGCGTCACGAAAGATGCCCCTTGCAGAGCAAGGCTGGGCAGCATGAGGCCAGGGGGCTGCCTGGCAGGACCCCCAGAGCAAAGCAGATCGAGAATGTGGTGGACTCTGCCTTCTTCCACCAGGTCAGGGGCTGTGTGTGTGCGTGCATGCAGTGGGGGGGGGGGAGAGCACACCAGGTACCCGCTCTGCTCCTCTGATGCCTGCTTGGCTGAAATATAGTGCACCTGGCCAAATCCTGCTTGGCTTCTGGGGCTGCCCCCTGCCTTCCTCTGGGCTCCCCAGGTGGGCCTGTGCCCCTCTGGACATTGCTCCCCGCCCAGGACATCTGGAGGCTCCCTCTTGACCTGGCCTGCCTCTTTCTCCCAGGAGAACGTCCGGGCTCTGACCCGAGGCAGCCAGTGCCTGATGGGCAGCCGAGCGGGAGGCCCCTCTTCCGCCCCCAGCGCAGAGGACGCCCGAGGCAAACCCTGGAAGAAGCACGGCAACAGGAACAAGAAGGAGAAGATCCGCCGCATCACCAAACACCTGGAGGCTTGACTCTGTGCGCCTCTCGGGGCAGGATCTCGCCTCCCCCAGAGAAAGGCAAAAAGAGGTGCCCGGCCCCTGTGGCTGAGCCCACTGGCTGGACTCCCCACCACCACCATGCAGGTGACTGTCCCTTGGCGGGCCATGTCCAAGGAGAGGCGCTCTGGCCCTGTGAGGCTCTCTGGTCAAAACGCCTGGAAGAGGAGGAGGAGCTGCTGCTTTGCACCAAGCCTGGAGCAGGAGACTGTTCTCCACTTAGGGGCAATAAATTTTTCTTACCTTTGCCATCCTTGTCTTTCTGCAAGTGTGGCAGGCAGATCGAGATGCGGCCCTGTCCTGTCCTGTCCTGACCATTCAGGTGCACTTTCTGACTCCCCCCCCCCCAATGGCACCAGATCCCCTCGCAGCCACTGTTTCCAGAACCCTTGACAAACTGCAGTTCCCAGGCTTCTCAGAGGGAAGCTCTGATTCTGCTTTGCCGGCCTGAAAAAGGGCTCCTTTCTGGGCACTGCCCATCTCTGCCTGGCTTCTGGGCAGGATTTCAAGTTCTTTGTTTTTGGCATATGAAGAGGGCCCCCTCTGCCACCCAGCCTTCCCCCCCCCAGCATCTTTTGCAACCTGCCAGGGGTCCTGGGCCCTCCTCAGGGGCAGGCAAAGCAGCTTCTGGAGGCCAGTCCTGGGAGAGGGGCACCTCCAGAGCCCTGTTTTCTACCAATGGATTCCAATGGCCAAAAAGGAAATTCCCACTAAACACCCTGAAGAAATTTCCGGTGGTGAGAGCTGCTCAACAGGAGAACAGTCTCTCTCAGGATGCGGTGGGCTCCCCTTCCTTGGAGGTTTGAAAGCAGAAGTTGGATGGCCATCTGTCGGATTATTTAGCTGGGATTCCTACATTGCAGGGGGCTGGACTAGATGATCATTGGGGGCCCAACTCTGCAATTCTGGGATGGTGGGCGCTTTGGGCAGCAGTGAAGAAAGAGGAGTGGATGCATCTCTCTACAGCTCGAGCAGACGAAGCCCTTCTCTGGCAGGAGGGGCTGCTGAAGGCTGAGGCTTCTGCAGTGGGGGGGGGGACAATCCTGCAGCCCTGCTTGTATTTGGGGGCAGCAGGGCTCCCCCGTTGATGCTCAGGGGCCAGGAGGGCAGGTTTGCTTCCTCTCCTCCTTGCCAGCCCTGTCGAGACTTGCACACCCGCCTTGGAAGCCCCCTTCCTTCCTTCCTTGCTGTGGGGGGAGATGCCTTCTGCGAGTTCTGCCAGGCCAGCTCTCCTCTCCTTGGATGCCAGGCATGGGATATGGAAGGGCACCCGGGTTTGGGGCAGCTGCTGCTGCTGCTGACAGAGAGCGGAGGAGGGAGCTGGTTCTGGGCCCCCCTCCCCAGGGTGTCACACACGCCAGACTAGACTATTTGGGGAGCAGTTTTAAGGAGCACTTTTCCGCAAGCGAGGGAGTGGCAGTGCAGAGGGTGGGGGCCCCAAGGAGATGGGGGGCTTGGCAGCATTGCCCCCTTTTCAACATGTGCCTTGGGGGGGGGGGCGGTTCTGTGGGGAAACAGATTTTTCCATTTTTTAAAAAACAGAACAATCTAACAGCAACCTTGGGAATCTCTTCCCATGTCTCCCTTGTGGGCAATTCTTTGCCTAAATCAGACTGGCATTTCTGCTGCAAAAACTGTGGCTGCCTATTTTAGCCGCTAGGAAGCATCAGTGGTTGTTGCTTTTTCACCACACGGGGGCATCTTTATGCAGGTATTAATCAGGAGAGAACTACAGAGATCTGCAGTGTTATGGGAATGCTTTGCGAATGAGCCTCAAAGCGAACTTCTGTTAATCCAGGGGTGGCCAACTCCCAAGAGACTGTGATCTACTCACAGAGTTAAAAACTGGTAGTGATCTACCCCTTTTTGGGGTGTTCAGGTCAAAATTGTTGAGCTTTTCTCAGGAAGGAGGAAGGCCCATTTTTAGGGGTTCATGTCAAAGTTGTCAAATGCTTTTTTTGTCAAAGGCTTTTTTTAGGGGGAAGAAAGCCACGTTTCTTTGGGGTGCAGGGCAAAAATGTTGAGCTTTTATTAAGGGAGCCAAAAGTTGTTGAGCCAAAGGGAGCCAAAGTTGTTGAGCTTCTTTGGGGGGAGCCAGTGATCTACCAGTGATCTACCACAGACGTCCAGTGATCTACCGGTAGATCACGATCTACTTGTTGGACGTGCCTGTGTTAATCGATCTGGAGTAAAAAGATGGGGTTTTTGTGTGTGTTAGCTTCCAGACCCACCCCCACTTTATGGCTGTTAACAGACACCCAGAGCAGGAGGAGATCTTGACCAGAACCGCTTCAGGGCTCATTTAATAGAATCCTAGAATGGTAGAGTTGGAAGGGTCCCAAGGGTCATCTAGTCCAACCCCCTGCAGTGCAAGAATCTCAGCTACCGGGGTGACTCTGTGCTTCTTCCACGATGTGCCAATGTGGACTGGCTTCTGGGAATCTCCATCGCAGCCTGTTGTGCTCCGGTTCTGGGCTTTCCCCCTTCGGAGCACCTGCCTGGTCACTATAACCAGAGGCTGGACTAGATGAGGTCCTGCTTGGCCCTATCCTGCTGCTTCTGCTTCTGCAGGGCTCTTTTGGGAGGTCCGCTCCCTTCCTCCTCCTCCTCCGCTGCACCCACAGCAGCTGGGCGATCCCTGCCGGATGCCCTCCCAAGAGGCAGGGCCGATAAGAGGCCCCTCCAGTCCGCACGGCAGAGATGGATGTCCCGGCCAGCGTCTCCCGGCAGCAGCAGCAGCAGCAGCAGCAGCAGCAGCAGCAGCGGGGGCAAGTGGACAATGGAGCAGTCGGGAGCCTCTCTGGAGAGAGGAAGTTCTCCTCCTGAATTGGCTTTTCCTATTGCGATAAGGGAGCGCACAATCTAGCCAGCGTCTCTAGGCAAAGCAGCCTCTGTGGCAGAGCGGTGGGTGGCTCTCTGGAAGGGGCGCAGGTTGAGGGGCGCAGGGGGGGCCTTGGGGGAGGATTTTGCTTGCAGCTCAGCACGACCCTAGCGTTGTGCTTTGCCTGGGGACTGTGAAACGGACAGAGCAGCTTGGTGGGTGGCATCCGTTTTGCTAGTCATACAATCGTAGAGTTGGAAGGGACCCCCAACAGTCATCTAGTCCAACCCCCTGCAATGCAGGAATCTCAGCTCAAGCATCCATGACAGATGGCCACCCAACCTCGGCTGCAACACCTCCAAGGAAGGAGAGTCCACTACCTCCTGAGGGAGACTGTTTCACAGTTGAAGAGCTCGGTCAGAAAGTTCTTCCTGATGTTTAGTTGGAATCGTCTTGTAACTTGAAGCCATGGGTTCGAGTCCTACCCTCCGGAGCAGGAGAAAACAAGTTTTCTCCCTCTTCCATGTGACAACTCTTGAGATTTGAAGATGGCTCTCCTATCTCCTCTTGGTTTCTCCTTTTCCAGACTAAACATGCCCAGTTCCCAGATCATTTTGGTTGCCCTCCTCTACACACCTTCCAGCTTGTCGACATCCTTAAATTGTGGTGCCCAGAACCGGACACAATATTCCAGGTGTGGCCCCGCTCCGCATAATGGGGTGTGACTTGACTGTTACGTTTCCTTGATCTGGATACCAGAAGCCTGTGGATGCCCTCTCGGGAATGTGTGAGCTTTTTTGCTGCCGCTTGAATTTAACCTCCTGAAAAACAGGCCGCTGTGCCTCCTTGCTGACCTGGACTCTTAATGTTCCCACTGGAGATGGGAACAAGTTTCGGATCTTCTGCAGGTCCAGGGGATCCACAATGAAAACCTGCTCCTCTTGCTCCCCACTTCCTCCCTCTTCCAGCCGGGGCTCCTCAGACAGGCTCTGCCCCTCAATGGGGTGTATACATGTGCAGAAACTGATTTGTTCCAGGGGAGCCTGGCTGGGGCAGAGCTCCATACCTGTGCAATGGCAAAACCGAGCTTTGCTGGGGGGGCGGGGGGCGGGCATGCTGAGCTGGACCACGGTTTGCTGGGGCATGTGATGTGCAATTGGGGAGGTGGACAAGTCACCCAGCCGCTCTTGCAGGGGGGGGGCAGAAGGGGCCCCGCTCTACTCTCCAGTCCAGAAGGGCCCCATTTGATGCTGGACAGCATGGACGGGCAAGATCTCTCGCTGCACCCAGCTCCATCTTGACAGAGGTCTTATCAGCTCTGCAAGGCTGGTGATAACTCATCGACCCCAAGGCCTGTGGCCTCAGGCCATTGTGTCTGCCCACTGGACAATGGGGCCGAGGGAGCCAAGGGAGGGGTCCCTGGTTTGCCCTCTCTGAGAGCCCACATGGCTCCTGCCCAGGGGAGGGGATGCACATGGCCCAGGACAATGAGCAGTTCTGGGGGGGGGGCAGCTGCTGAGAAGTCACGTGCTGAGCTGCAGTCCTTTTTGTCTCCCCTTCTGGGGTGGTTTGTTTCCCGCCTGATAAGATACAGGCCTGGGAGCCAGATAATCTTTTCCATGAGACAATACTCAACCCCCTCTTGTCTTTGCCCTTTGCAGAGTCCAGTGGGGACTTGAGGCTGGGCTGGGCTGTTGGGATCCTGAGGCCGGGGCTCCTGGCGAGATCCTTGAGTTGCGGCCCAGGAAAAAAAGAATTAGGCAAGGAAGCAGCAGGGGGTTCCACAATGCCCTGAGCAGGAGGAGGGAAGCCCATTGGGGCAAAACCAAATTGGGAGCTGGGGACAATCTGAGGCAAATCCTTGATCAATTCTCCTAACCCAAAGTTCTCAGCAGAGTGTTGGGGCTGGAGAAAGAGCTTCACCCCTGTCTGTCTGCTTGCGAGCAGCCGGTTCCCCCATCAACTACTCTGCTATGGGGCAAGAGGTCCCCCAGCTCTGAAATTTGCTCCACTACAAGAGAAGATGGCTCTGGTGGATCCTGCATCAGAGAAAGGCAGGCAAAGGGGAGGGATCCACCAGATCCTGGCAGATCCCTCGCAACACTTGCTAAATGCAGAAACCGGCACTGTTGTGCTCTGAAGGATACATGGACCTGTGCGTTATCAATGAGTGAAGCATGAATGGCTAGAGTTTATTTTTAAAAAGGGGATTCAAAATACATTTCACATCCCCCACCCCCAATTAAGAAGGAGACCTGCCTTTGGATGCCAGAGCCTCACAGCAGCCTTTGTCAGCTGGGGCCCTGGAGGCTGTGGCAAGAGGGAGCCACCTTGGAAGCCCAGGGCTTGAGGGCCTGGGCTTCTTTGCTTTGCCATGGCTTCCTCCCCTGCCTCCTCTTCCCTCCAGCTTCTTGTTTGGGCAGGTCTCTGCTGAGACACAGCAGGCAGTTCCTCAGCCAAGCCCGGATCCTGAACAGAGAGCTGCTTAGGAGTGAGAAGCCCACCTGGCGGAGGAGCAATGGCAGAGTGTGTGTCGCTTGCCTGCTCCTGAATCAGTCGCGGAGGAGGCCAGAAATGACGGTGGGTGGGCAAGGCGGTGGGCGAGCTCCTAGGTGCCATGGCCGGACTCTCACCTCTGAGAGGAGGGCATCCTACTCCTGGCTGGGAAGTGGCATGGCCCTGAATGCCTGCAGCAAGGGGCCCAGAGGCAGGTGGTGGGCCTGATCCAGCGGTGGGCCTGATCCTTGTCCTCCAGAGCCTTCTGGCAGGCAGCACCCAAGTTGCTGCTGGTGCCCCCTCAGCCTCCATCCCTGTGCCACGGGGCAGCACGGACAGAAAACCGACCCACTGCTTGCTGTGGCTCCTTCTCCCTTTCCCTCTTGGGGCCAAACTGTGCAGGGAGCAGCCCAGTTGGTGGCCGGGCACACGGGGCAAAATAGCCCGCAGGCGGAGTTTGCAGGCCACAGCGCAAGTGAGCTTGAGTGAGATGCGTCCCCACTTGGAATCGCCTTCATTGCAAAGATGGAGACTTGGCTTAGAATAGGAAAGCTGCTGTTTGTTGTTGGAAGTGCATTCTCGGCTAGGCAAGAAGGACCAGGCTGGCTAACGGGTTGGAGAAACAAAGGCTGCTGTGTTTGCCTGCTTTGTTCTCCGGGGGAAAGCGATCCAAGGTGAACTCCTCGCCGCTGGTACTCCAGAAGAGAGCAGGAGGCGGAAGGGAGAGAGGATGTGCCTCGGGCCGACCAGCCTCAACTTTGCAGGACAGGTCAGCACGGAGATCAAAGGACAGGAGAGGCAGTTGAAGAATCAGGGGGTTCCCTCCTCCAGCTGCTATTTCACCCAACCTTCCCCTGCAAGCCAAGTTTGCTCCTCACTTTCAGAAGAAAAGACCCACTTTAATTCTGAAAGGTCGGGTGCAGAAGCGCCACTTGTGGCCCCGGCGGGAGAGTTTCTCGTGTTCTGAGGTCCCTTTTTATTTCTCTGTGAGAAAAAGACGACATCAAGGAGCCCCTTCACAGAGAGTTTTGAACATCAATTAGCAGCCCAGCAACAAGGACGTCGTTTGTCCAACTTCTCTTTGCCGCTGAAAGACTTTGAGAGGAAGCAAAGAACAGTCTTGGAAAAGGAAAAACAACAACAACAACAACGTGGATTTGCTGGTTGTAACCCTTCAATGGACAGAACCATGTGAGTAAATATTGAAGCTCTCCATCGAAACCAGGCCCTGGCACTTGGGATGCCCCTGGGGGAATCCTTCCCAGGGCTTTTGAAAGGGTCCCTGGAGGGATGCCAGGGAAGAGGCCAAAGAGAAAACATGACTCTCCTGAGGACCTCTGGGGTGGTGGGAGGAGGAGGAGGCAGTGGCTGGGGAGGGGGGAGGTCTTGCTCCAGTGGACAAGACTCCATCCCTGGAACTGGTGCAATGCTGCAGGCCGACCGGGAGGGATCCAGCCTTAAGCAGCTCCATAGGCAAATTCATTCTCCACTGCTGCTTAACTTGCACATCAATTCCCTACCCAGTTTTAATTGCACATTACCTTCTCTGCCCTCAGACTAATTGATTTAGGGATTTGCGTATTCTTTATTTAAAAGATTATTTTTTTAGATATCACCCTCTCCTATGCACGAGAGAGCTTAAATTTACAGGGGTGCCCAAACTTTTTTCAAAGATTTGATTAAGTGAACATGCGTGGTTTAGGATTGAAGTTGTTGAACTTTATATAGGATTTAACCCCAATAAATAAACTGCCACAGGGGCCAGATAAAACCGGTCGGGGGGCAGCATTAGGCCCCCCCCAAAAGAGTTTGGACGTGCCTGGCTTAAAACAATTAAGATCACAACCAGCAGTAAGAATCTGCCTTATGCTCAGAGCAGCTTTATGGATCCCAGCATCGCTTCAGGGGGGAGCGTTTGCTGAGGGAAAGGGAAAATGCCCAGATCTGCCAGGATTTCTCCGGCCAAGTCTGAAGTTTGAATGGAGGTGTCCAGAGGGAGGCAAACATGATCTGTGTCTCCTTGCCTGAATTTCCAGGACCACCCAGACACTCCCAGGAGAGAAGAAAGGAGCCCCCCTCCCGCTGGGCATCGGGTTCCCTGGGAGAGGAAGCCCCTGATTTTCAGCTGGTGCCCTCCCCAGTCTCAGTGCTTGGAAGCTAATCTGAAGCAAGTCCAGCATCCTGGGAGACCTGTGGAAGACCAGCAAGCAGGATTCGAACCCAAGAGCAACTGGTTTTCGGAGGCCTTGCTGCCTCCAACTGGTCAGGCAGAGCAGAGCCATCCTGGCTAGTAGCCATCGATAGCCTTCTCTTCCTCCAGGAATCTGTCTAATCCTCTTTTAATGCCATGCCAGTTGGTGCCCATCATTCCTCCGGTGGGAGGGAGTTCCACAGTTAAACTCTGTGCTGTGTGAAAAGGTCCTTTCTTTTATCCTCCCTGAATCTCCTGACATCCATCTTCATTGGACGTCCACCAGTGTGTTGAGAGTGTGTTGAGAGTGTGCGGTCCAAGATTTGAAGGTGGAGAGGGGGAATGGGACGGACTGCTTTGTCTTGGCTGCCCTCAGAATTGGCTTGCTGAACCAAACGGCTGTTTTCACGGAGCTGCTCTCGACCTGCCTGCCCCAGGAGCCTTGGCAGAAAGAAAGGCGGCTCTTGTGAGATGGGGCGATGATGCCCTCCTTCCAACGCCAAGGACATCTGGCTCCCATTCGGCAGGCCGGATTCTGTATTGCCCCCAGGAGAGATCTGAGAGCTAACCTGGTAAAGAGGGGCTGAACCGGGTGAGGAGGAGCCGATGGTGGGAGAAGGCGGAAAGCCTTTGAGACTGGTGCCCACCCCCCACATAAGATGGGTCCCCCCCAAAAAAAATAACAACCCAGGCTGCCGAATGAGGATGCAGTCAGGCTGCTCCCATAGTGGGGGTTTCTATCCTGTCGGCTGAGCAAGGGACTGGGTGGGCCTTTGGGTGGGTTGGTGCAGATCTGCTGCTGGGGGGTCCCTGTCAGTGACTGCCAGCCCACCCCCAGAGCCCAGAGATCCCCCCCCAAGACTCTGCCACGGAGACAGGAGTTTGGCAGCTGGGGGGAAGCTGGCTGGGCTCTGTGACTCGGGGGTTGGTGTCCATTATTCTGCGATTCTGCGGACGGTGGTTGCCCTTGTGCCAGCGAGAAAGGAAGCATCCTGTTATCCCTTTTATCTGCTCCACAAAACTGCTTATGCAAGGACCTGTTTACGTGACCCGCTTAGCACAAGGAGAGTCCGTCCTTCTGGGTCAGACCACAGCAGGCCCTCCCAGCCCATTGTCCCGTTTCCAAGATTCCCGCCGCCCAAATCTTCACCAGATGCTGCACACGGAGTTTCATGTTTGGAGAGCGCAGGGAACCCGCGTGGGATCAGGCCAAGGCAGGTCCACCCAGCCGGGCAGCCTATCGCCTCCAGCCCCGCCCCGCCTGATGCTTCCAGGGAGCCTGCGAGACGGCCGTGGCCACAGGCACATGGCTGGCGTGCGGAGGGACAGGCCTGAGCACGGAGGACACACTGGATCACGGCGGGTCGATCGCGACTCGCGGCTGCTGAGAGCTGCAACCTCTTCTTCCTTGGGGAGTTTGTCTCATCCCCCTTCCAAGACCTCCAGGGCATCCTCAGGCCAATATTGGAGGGGCAGCAACTTGTCGAACCTTGTGGGGCAGTGGCATAGCGTGGGTTGCCAGCGCCTGGGGAGGCAAATGGAGAGGGCGCATGCATGAGCACCCCATTGCCGGACGGTGTGTTTTTTTTTTTATATAACATAATCTTTATTAAATTTTTTCATCAAGATAATACAGAACATTCCATTCATGGTTATTTCAGAATCAAGTTTTCCATAAATTATACCATAAATTCCACGAAAAAAGGTAACAAAAAAGAAAGGTGAGAAAAGGGGGAAAAAGGGGGGGGAGAAAAGGAAGGGGAAAGTAAGTAAAAATAAATAAAAATATAATAAAATAAAATAAAAAATATTGGTACTCCTTTCAAGTACATTTCTAATATTTTTATTCTTTGGCTTCCCTTCTTCTTCTTCTGCTTGTTACTTTTCTCATTTCCTTTGGTGTTGTTTCCTTCGCTTTCCAAATGTGAATTAAAATAATAATAATAAAAAAATCCTTCAGTAGCACCTTAAAGACCAACTAAGTTTTTATTTTGGTATGAGCTTTCGTGTGCATGCACACTTCTTCAGATACAGTGAAATGGAAGTTTCCAGGCACTTATGTAGAGAAGGGGTGGGGATGGGGAGGGGGGATCACTCAGAAGGGTGGTGGAAATGGGTGATTGACTGACTGATAGCTGTTGATGACCGCAAACGACTGCAAATGGTTTTGCATGAAAAAGCAAGGGTTAAGATGGCTGAAGATCGCTTATCATGTATAATGAGATAAGAATCCGATATCTCTGTTCAAACCAGGTCCCTCCATGGTTTTGAGCTTGGTGATAAGTTGCAATTCAGCAACTTCTCTTTCCAATCTATTTCTGAAATTCTTTTGTAGTAAGACAGCTACTTTGAGATCTTGTATAGAATGTCCTGGGAGATTGAAGTGTTCTCCTACTGGTTTTTCTGTCTTCTGGTTCCTGATGTCAGATTTATGTCCATTTATCCTTTGGCGTAGGGTTTGGCCTGTTTGTCCAATATAGAGAGCTGAAGGGCACTGTTGGCATTTGATGGCATACACAATGTTAGAGGATGAGCAATTAAATAGTCCTGAGATGGTATGTTGGATGTTGTTGGGGCCAGTAATGGTGTTGTCCGGGTGTATGTGGCAGCAAAGTTGGCATCTGGGTTTATTGCAGGCTCTGGTACCAGTGTCCATGTTAAGTCTGGTGGTTGTATTATTGTGGGTGAGGAGTTGTTTAAGATTGGGTGGCTGTCTGTAGGCAATGAAAGGTCTTCCTCCCAGAGCTTGAGAAAGGGAGCTGTCATTGTCCAGGAGAGGCTGTAGATCTCTGATGATGCGTTGTACTGTTTTAACTTGGGAGCTGTATGTGATGACTAGTGGTGTTCTGTTATTTTCTTTTTTGGGTCTGTCTTGCAGCAGGTTCTCTCTAGGTATCTGTCTGGCTCTGTTGATCTGTTGTTTAACTTCATCAGGTGGATATTTTAGTTCTAAAAAGGTTTGCTGTAGATCTCTTAGGTGAGATTCTCTGTCTGTAGAGTTGGAACAGATGCGGTTGTAACGTAAGGCCTGGCTGTATACGATGGATTGTTTGGTATGTTTGGGATGGTAGCTAGAAGCATGTAGATATGTTTGTCGGTCAGTTGGTTTTCTGTATAAGGTGGTGTCTATATGTCCATCCTGTATTTTTATAGTAGTGTCCAAAAAATGTATTTCTTGCATAGATTGGTTCATTGTTAGGTTGATGGTGGGGTGAAAGTCATTGAATGTCTGGTGGAAGGTTTCCAGGGTCTGTTGTCCATGTGTCCAGATAATAAAAATATCGTCAATGTATCGCAGGTACAGGAGAGGTTTGAGTGGGTAGGAGTTAAGGAAACGTTGTTCTAAATCTGCCATGAAGATGTTGGCATACTGTGGGGCCATGCGGGTGCCCATGGCTCTCTATATTGGACAAACAGGCCAAACCCTACGCCAAAGGATAAATGGACATAAATCTGACATCAGGAACCAGAAGACAGAAAAACCAGTAGGAGAACACTTCAATCTCCCAGGACATTCTATACAAGATCTCAAAGTAGCTGTCTTACTACAAAAGAATTTCAGAAATAGACTGGAAAGAGAAGTTGCTGAATTGCAACTTATCACCAAGCTCAAAACCATGGAGGGACCTGGTTTGAACAGAGATATCGGATTCTTATCTCATTATACATGATAAGCAATCTTCAGCCATCTCAACCCTTGCTTTTTCATGCAAAACCATTTGCAGTCGTTTGCGGTCATCAACAGCTATCAGTCAGTCAATCACCCATTTCCACCACCCTTCTGAGTGATCCCCCCTCCCCCTCCCCACCCCTTCTCTACATAAGTGCCTGGAAACTTCCATTTCACTGTATCTGAAGAAGTGTGCATGCACACGAAAGCTCATACCAAAATAAAAACTTAGTTGGTCTTTAAGGTGCTACTGAAGGATTTTTTTTATTATTATTTTACTTCGATCCAGACCAACACGGCTACCTACCTGTAACCACAAATGTGAATTATAACTCATCTTTTACAAATGCAATTAATTTAAGCATGTACTGTTTTCTGTTACATAGTTTGTGACATAATAAAGTCTTTACAACCCTTATCATTGTTGTAGTCGTACGTCTCATATTTTTCTTATTTCATATTGACTTTTTATACTTCGTGTAGCGTTGATTGTCTATAATGATTTCGAGTTAGTCTAGTCATACGCCGGACGGTGTCTGATTCACACAGGAGACGGTAGCCTTCACAGGAGAGGCCACTTCCTGGAGGCACCTTAAGGATGAAAAAAGGAGCACATTAAATTGTAAAACAGAAAATTTAAATATAATTTTTCTGTTTTAGAAACAATTTAAATTTATATGAACATTTATATGAATATATAATTTATAGATAAAGTTATATAAATGTATTTACAATTTAAATTTATATATACATGTTCTGTTTCACCATTCTACACACGTTGCGCCCCTCCCCCTTCTGTGCTTTCCTAGAGAGGGTCAGACTGAATGACCCCCGGGGATCCCTTCCGGCTCCGCCGCACGGGGCGGGGCCGGCGTCCGCGTTGCCCGGCAACAGCGCGAGACTGCCGCGCGCCGGGCTCTTCCCCGTCAGCCGTCCGGCGAGCGGAAGTAGGCGGAGCTCGGCGACGTCCCATCCGGCGCGGCGGGGCTGAGGCGCTTCCGGCGGCCGGGGGCGCAGGCGGAGAGGCGAGGTGAGGCGAGGCGAGCCCCTCCCCCGGCCGGTCCCTCCGTCCGTCCGTCGCCGAAGGGGAGCGAGGAGGCGGAAGCGGAGGCCCAGCAGGGACGCGGCGGCGGCGCCTGCGCAGAGGGGACCCTGGCCGGCGTCGGGCGTCGCGTGGGAAGCGGCTGACACGTGGAGGCGCCTCGGTCCCCTCCGGGCGGAGGCCGCAGGTGGGTGTCCCGGGGCGGCGCAGGGGGGGGGGGGCGAAGAGGGGAAGGGAGCCGGGCGGGGAGGAGAAGGCCGGGCGTCTCCTGGGGTCTCGGGTGCCGCCTCCGTCCTGGCCGGGGGGCTCCTGCTCTGGTCGTGGGGGGCCCAGGACTCCCCTCCCGGGGGCGGCCTTCTCCCTCCCCACCTGGGATCCATCCCACCCCAAGCCCGGCACGTGGCGCCAGTTTGGGACCTGAGTTCGGATGCCGCCGCTTCCTTCCCTCGCTCCTCGGAGCGCCGCCTTGATCGCTGCCTTCCGAAGCACCCGGAGAAGTTCGTTGGGCGAGCAGGAAGGGAGCGCGGCACGGAGCACGTGGGGAAGGGGCTTGGCTCTTGGCCCCACCGTGGGTCAGAGCAGGCGAGGAAATAGAGGTCGGAAGGTGGCTGCGTCTTCCAAATGCCTGGCAACTCCAAACGGATCCTCCCCTGTCCTCACATTCAAGGGCAGCAGGCCAGCAGCTGAGCGTGTGGTTTCCTTAGGCGATTGCAGCTTTGCGCAGGTGGCAGGAAAAAGGAACAGTAGAAAGATGGAGAACTGGGGAGGGGGACTGTCGGAGAGCCTCTCCTGCACAGAGGATTTTTGAGGGGATGTTTGCCGAGACCTTTTGCCCTGCCCCAGTGTGTTTGCCCCCTGGGGCTTTCCCAGAGAGGGCACGGAAGGATATACAACATCGCACAACTTAGCTGGCACAGATCTGCTTCTTTCCCTAGATCTTGCCATGTTGGGAACTCGTAGATCGTAATATGCAGAGTGTCCAGAATGAAATCCCAATTAAACTGCATGATGGTGAGATGTGGGAGCATCAGTGCCTAAAAGCATCTGGGGGGAGAGCCCAGAGTTGTTGCTGCTCAGCCCCTTGAAGGGCTGGCATGGAGAGGGGAACTGTGGTGGCCCTTCAGTCACGGCCAGAGGGCAGCTCCCACCATCCCTAGCCATTGACCACCTGGCTGGGAGTTGGGAATCCAGCCCCACCTCTGAGTGACATATTTCTCCCCCCCCTTGGCTTCAGGGGGAAGGGCGGTAGCTCAGTGGCAGAGTCCCTCCCTGCTCAAGGTGTGAAGGGCGCCAGGCTCCCTGGTATGAAAATCCACCTATCCCAGAGGTAGGCGAACCAAGGTAGAAGGCTGTTTTCTGCCCTAGAAGGTTTGAGACAAACACGTCTTCTCTTCTTGTGTTTAGATTGGCAGCTGGGGAACCTAGCAGGTCTCCCCAGAGAGGGTCGTCCACAACCCGGGTGCCACCAGAGGTTGGCACTGCTGATGAAGAGGGCAGTTCCAGAACCAAGGTGGGCACTGAACAGGTTCATCCAGGAACACTTGTGCCTGGGCTGCCTCAACAGGCTTGATCGCCTTGAACTAAAGCTGCCCGTTTGGCACCAGACGGCCGGAATTCACTGAGGTCCATCCAGAGCAATTCTGACTAGGATCCTTCCTGTGGTTTCAGGAAGTGCCCCTTCCCTTAGGGAGGTATTTTCTGCTCCCACCATCCACAAGAGCCAAGGGCACCCATGGCCAGCCCCAAAGGATTCTGTAGCCAGGCTGTGTAAGAACCTTGAGCAGAATCTGTGGTCTTGGTCAACGTGTGTTTGAGCTGCTTTATTTGCAGAGTGTTTGCAGTGGGTCGCAAAGGGGAAAGGTCCAGTGCTCAGGCCCCAGTGGCAGCATCCCCAGGCAGAGCTGGGAAAAGGCTCTCTGGCTGAAATCCTAGAGAGCTGCTGCCAGTCAGTGTAGGCAGTACTGAGCTAGATTGTCAATGTAGCTGCCTGTGTTGATTTGCAAGAGATTTCAGAACTTTGTTGTTGTTTAGTCGTTTAGTCGTGTCCGACTCTTCGTGACCCCATGGACCATAGCACGCCAGGCACTCCTGTCTTGCACTGCCTCCCGCAGTTTGGTCAAACTCATGTTCGTAGCTTCGAGAACACTGTCCAACCATCTCGTCCTCTGTTGTCCCCTTCTCCTAGTGCCCTCAATCTTTCCCAACATCAGGGTCTTTTCCAAGGATTCTTCTCTTCTCATGAGGTGGCCAAAGTATTGGAGCCTCAGCTTCACGATCTGTCCTTCCAGTGAGCACTCAGGGCTGATTTCCTTCAGAATGGAGAGGTTTGATCTTCTTGCAGTCCATGGGACTCTCAAGAGTCTCCTCCAGCACCATAATTCAAAAGCATCAATTCTTCGGCGATCAGCCTTCTTTATGGTCCAGCCAAACTCCCTGGAGATTTTCCTCATTATGGGATTTAAATTTACAAGGAATGGCAAAAACCAGAGGGAGGGATGACATACTGGGAGCAGGGGTATTCCATTAGGCTCTGTGAGAACTTCCCCCCTGTTGCTAAAAGACCTGCTAGTTCTCAGGGTGGGGGTCAAGTTATTAAATAACTTCTGAAGCCGATCAAAGTTTACTGGATTTCTGTGACTCACAAGCGCTAAGTGCTGCTTGGCCTTGAGTTGAACCTGCCCAGGAATAACCAGGGCTAAAGTGCGGGCTGAGTGCAAAAATTTGCATTGCCTTCCTGCGGAGCATTCACAGCACTGGACCGCAAGCGGCTTTCTTTTTAAAAAGGACCAGGCAGAT
Organism: Zootoca vivipara; assembly: GCF_965207765.1. Lineage (NCBI taxonomy): Eukaryota > Metazoa > Chordata > Lepidosauria > Squamata > Lacertidae > Zootoca > Zootoca vivipara. The sequence continues at coordinate 96,950,126 of NC_142588.1, read as the reverse complement.
TCGTGGAAGAGGAGGCACGCCTGGCCTAGTGTACGCTGTGATGTGATGCAATGCCTGCCTGACATCGTTGTGGGGGAAGAGGACATGGCAACAGATCTGCATAAGAACTTCTGAGGGCACCTGCTTGCTGGAGTTGGATCTGGGGCAGGATGGACTCCTGGGTCTGTCCAGCAAGGCGGCTGTTGCACAGGTCGGCAAGGCAAGCACTGGTGCGCCTGTGGGTCACGTGGCTAGCAGATGGTGCAGAGGACATTTCCGTGCTTCCCTGGTGTGTAAGTAGAAAGGGGCATTATGCTGTAGTTATAATTTGCATGGGAAAACATGGCGAGGACACACTGTTAGGTTTTGCAGGCCTGCGGGGGCTGTCGAGTCAACCCTTCCAGCGGCAAGCAAAGAGGGTCTCCTTCACACATGAGCAATTCCATCCTTGGATGTGTCATTGTGCGGGAAAAGGTCCAGTCGAAATCCGTGTATTTTCTCTCTCTGTGTGCCAGTTAGAAGTGAGCACTGCCAAGTCCAATGAGGACTTACTCCCAAGTGTCTGTTGGACTGCAGCCGTAACGCTTGACCAATGGATCACGGATCTGGGCACCAGCAGTTCCTGGGATTGTCACAATCTTTGCTTTTCAATCCAGCTCGGTCAACCAAATGCGGCATGCTTTTCTCTACAGAAAATAATATTTATGCAAAGAATCTACTTTTTACGAATGTAAATACCATTTTGGTTTTGTGCTTGCGAGATACAATGGTCTTCCTTAAGCCTCAACTCTGAAACAAAAGCCTGCATTATACCAGAAAGCCCAAGATGGGAAGTGATAACATGGGCATTGAGAGGAGGGCTTTGTTGAACCGATCTGGTATGCTTGCAAGATTTCCAGGTATTGACTGGACAGTGATGTCATGCGTATTGTACCAGGTTTCTTAGTGGAGTAAAGTGTGAAGCTTTGTTTGCTGTTCAGCAACTGAGCCATTCTAGCAGCAGCAGAAGCACCGTCGTTTCTTGGGCAGAGGGTGGGGGGCTTGTCTGTGCCAAGGCAAGGCAGAGAGTCAGGGATTGTAAAGTTGGACGGGGGTGGGGGTGGGATGGGGGCTGGGAGCCCAGGCTGGGAGCAGCAGTAGCAGCACCTGCAATTGGACTAACCAGGCTCCAGTTGGAGGAGTCCAAGGCGCTGGGAGGTCACCTGCCCCAGGCATGAATGGCTTTGCACCTTCTGTCCACAGGCGCCTCTTGCAAAGGGCCTTGGAATTAATATTTGTTGGCAGGTACAAATAGTAACTTTCCAAAGATGTGCTTGGGTGGAAATTCAGTAGTCTCTTTGTATATGCCGTGTTTCTCCAAAAATAAGACACTGTCTTATATTTATTTTTCCTCGAAAACAACAACAACACTATGGCTTATTTTCAGGGGGTGTCTTTTTTATTAAGTATGGTACAGTTTAACCCAGGCACCCCCAAACTTCGGCCCTCCAGATGTTTTGGACTACAATTCCCATCATCCCTGACCACTGGTCCTGTTAGCTAGGGATCATGGGAGTTGTAGGCCAAAAATCTGGAGGGCCGCAGTTTGGGGATACCTGGTTTAACCTACAAAGTTAAACTGCCTATCACTATGTCTTATTTTCGGGGTATGGCTTATATTCCTTGAATGCTTAAAAATCCTGCTATGGCTTATTTTATGGCTACGTATTATTTTAGGAGAAACAGGGTACTGTACAGGCTCAAATATGCTTGTTCTGGGAATAAGCTTTCATGCGCATGCACACTTCTTCAGATACACTGAATCAGAAGTCACCAGACCCTTATATATAATGGGAGGGTGGGGTGGGTGGGTTTTTTCTCCCACTATAAATAAGTGTCTGGTGACTTCTGATTCAGTGTATCTGAAGAAGTGTGCATACATACGAAAGAAAGCTTATACCAAGAACAAGGTGCTACTGGACATTTTTTTATTTTTATGTATATTTCGACCGCATCAGACCAACACAGCTACCTACCGGAATCTGTACAGGATCAATATTTGACATTTCAGGCAAAACAGAAATCCCAAATAGCAGCACCCGGAGGCATCAGTTGGGTGATCTGCTTAACCTGGAAAGGTCCATCATCCTTTCCCCTCATTCCCTGCGCTCTCAGTATCACGAGGCCTCCTGACGGCCTGGGCAGATGCCTGCTCAGGTGGCCATGCGTCTTCCCAGGGAGTTTGTCCCCGTGCCTTCCAGCACTCTGGGTGGAGCTGGAGCCGTTGGTTCCTCCTGAGGCGTTCTTGTCTGAGAAGAACTGCAGGAAGAATAACAGAACAGAAAATCCAGGCCATATTTCAACTCATCCCCAAACTGTTCTAGTTGTTTGGCTGGCTGACTGCCGTAGCAGAAAAGGTGCCTATGGAGTTAATCCAGGCCGGAACTCTTGGTGCTCTGCTTTTTGTGTTATAATAACCCACTTGGTGTGTCATCCAGCGAAGGTGAATGAGGGGAGATTCAAAAGGGCAGACTCATTCATGCATAGGACCTGCAAGATCACCTGGATCACCTGGGGAGAGTCTGCTTGCAGTACTGCACCCCACGAAAGGTCACAGGGTGGTGACCCCAAAATGGGCATTTTGTTCTATTGCCCCCTTTCCTCCCTCTGCCCCGTTGCTTCAAGTGCCTTGTAGAGACAGCTCTTTCCACCCCAGGCCCTGTTTTTATCTGTAGGAATTCCCTGAATTCCTGGTTGCACAATCTCTTGACTGGTTTTGTGTTGTCTTTTTGTATTATTGGTGGTGCCTCCTCCTGTATACCCCTTGTTTGAATGTTGAATGTGTGTCCTTGGCTTCTGGCTGGTTGTGGTGGGAGATGCAGCGCTGGATCAGTTGGACCACCCTGCGCCTGACCCACAAGCCAGACTCTTCTTTCTTCATGTGCTTGTATCACATCCCTCTTTATGTGACTCTCCATAACAGTGAGGTCTAGCAACATTGCGAATTCTAGAGATATTACAAAGGGCGAGCCTGGAATCCTCGCAGCTCTCTTCTTTCTCCTAAAGTCACGAATCCAGGCCTTCAGTTCAAGTTCCTCGCTGCCGTTGACTCTTGGTTCTCCAGCACTGACCGTGCGGGGCCTTCAGATTTATTCCACAGAGCAAATGATAACCGACAGTCGGGCTGACTTCATCTGCAAAGTGTTGGCGCCCCTTTCACCATTTTTGCGTCCTGCATTGTGTGTTTACTCCGGTTCCGAGCACAAAGCTGCCCATTGTGTGAGCGAGGAAGGGTTTGGTCGGCTGCATAATATCCTCAGTGCTTTTGGCGATGGAGATAACATCGGAGCGAATGTGCCTTGTGCCTGGGCCGGGGGCTTGGCCCCTCGCGGGCCATTAGGGCACTTTGAATAGAGGGGGCTGCGCCGTCCGTCCGTCTGGGGGCCGCCGACACGTCCTCCAACACAGCCCCAGACCGCCTTGCAATTGTTGTGGGGGGGATGTTTGTCTTTTTTCTTTTTCCAAACAACTCTCCAGGGCGAGGGGTGCCAAAAGCTCTCTTGATAAGGCAGCCGAAGCTGCCCTCTGGATACTTTCTAATTTAAGGGTTGAGACAAAATAGTTCATTGGCGGGGCTTCCCTTGTAGATAGGGGGCTGGCTGTTAAGAAGGGCTTCACGCAAGCCCCACTGATAAAAGCAGCAGCAGCAGCAGCAGCAGCAGCAGCAGCAGCAGCAGGAGGAGGACCTTGGGCAGCTGCTGCTCCAGGGAGGCCAGTCCTGCCTGCTCTTGCCACCTCTTGCCTCCCTCTGGCCGGATGCTTCCCAAGAGAGAAAGGGCCCTGCTGGTGGCAGGAGAGGCAGCCAGGTGTGTCTTGTGTCTTCTAGACCCAGAAGCAGCAGGAAGCGTACGAGCGAACTGGGGGGCTGCAGTGAAGGGGTGTGTGTGTGTTCTTGCTTCAGCCTGAAGGTCTCATGAGGTTTCTCCAGCCGTGTTGTGCCTACGTAGTGCCTGGCTGTTGCCCAACAGCGGCTCCTAGCTTGCTGAGGTCCAAGAGATGGTGGGGTTGTCTTCGTTTTGGGGGGCTGGACTTACAGGGAAGCTGTGCTTTCATTTCTCCCCCATAGCCTTCCAAGTTCACCATTTCAAAAGTTTAAGAATACTCAGCGGTGAAGCCATGCTGCCTATGATGCAAGTGGGACGTTCTTTCCAGAGGGGATTGAAGTATTATTAATTTCTCTCCTTTCTCTACCAGATGGTGATGATGATGATTTTAAACTTCCTCGTTGCTTTCTCACTTGTGCTGTGCTGGGAGCTTGTCGGTTCTCTTACCTTTGAGTGGATCTGGGGAAATGGCATTCTCTGTTACGGGACTGGCAAAGAGACGCTGCCTCATGGAGTTCCCCTTTTCCCTGCGCCCGCCTTCATTCCATTCCTCCTTTTCTGTTTCCCATCCAACAGTCAGCCAGAAATCTGTGACTTGGCTGTTGGCTGTTTGGGGGCGTTCTTAAAAATACCTTTTTTCCCTTTTGCAAACCTTGGGGTTCTCCTACACCCACTGGGGCATCTTGCCATTCTAGATTCATAAGGATCAATTGGCACTTACGCCGGAGGAGGATGTTGTGCTGTTGGCCTCGTGTGGCCTGAGGTGGGAGCCTCTGTGTGTTATTAAGCGCTTTGTCTTCCCTTTTTCCGGTTCTCCCCTTTTTAAGGGTCAGGTGAACTCATATTCTTCGTTCTCTGTTCCGTTAACGCTCTTGTTCCTGAATCTTCCTGACAGCCTTTGCAAAGAGCTGTGCTGGCTGGGGCTGGCGGAGCTGCAGCCAGAGCATCTCTGGCCGGGGGCACCAGGCGGGTAAAGGCTGCTTGGGGAATTCTCCGTCCTCCATGCAGTGGAGCTGCTGCTCTCTGGCTGGCTTTGGGGGTGACCTCTGCAGGGTGCCGAGTGAGACACAACAGGCTCTGACGTCTCCTCGGAGTGCTGCTGCTGCTGCTCCCTCCTCCTGTCATTTGTGTGGTTGCAGCACTGGTGGCTGTTGCCCTCCTGGAGCGACTGGCATCCGCGTGAGATGCCGGCTGCTCTTGGGCTCACGATGCCCCTTTGCTCCAGAAGCCTTTCCTCCTCTTTCGCCCAGCCAGTGTTAGAAATGAGCCAGGCGGCAGGCACGGCTTCTGACTGGCACAGGTCCATGTGCTGCGCCCAGGTGGAGGTCTCTGGATGCCCGGTTGGCGACTGGGGAAGGGCAGAGGTCACCTGGAGAGGGAGCTGAGACATTTCCCTTGAAGCTTGGAATGGTTGTATTCTGGATGGTTTGGCTTGATGTTTTAATGTGCTTTAAACCGCTTTGAGATTTCTTCTTTAAAATAAAAAGTGCTATAGAATTGAAATGATTTAATAATAATAACTCCATCACAGCAGCCTGGGTTTAAGATCATTTGGGGATTAGATGATATATCTGAGTTTCTAGCCCCGCTCCTAGGTCCCGTGGCCTCACCTCAGCGGTGCTGGCTGTTTGCAGAAGAGTTGGTGGCTGGACACTTGGCAGTCGGGCGGGAGGGAGGGAGTCCGGTTGGGAGTCCATGCCCCTCTGGACGCCTTGCTTTCATTCTCTTGAATAACGTCTGAGGGTGGGGATGTTCAAAGAGCTGCGGGCAACTTGTGAACGGAAATGGAGATGTTCGCCTGCCAGCCCCATCAGCAGTTTTGCCTCTGCAGATGTACTCAATGAGGTTTTCCCAGGAAGGCCTAGCTGGGCACGCCAAGATACCCAGGGTTGATTCTGGTGCTCTTCTCTGAGCCGGGTGCCCCAGCCATGCCTGGCTGCAAACTTTGATGTCGCTCTTGATTCATTGAGGCACATGGAGCCTTTGATTTGCAGAGCGAAGGGAGGGACATTTGCCTTGGCCTGGGTGTTTGAGCCCAAAGAGCGGCATCTCACGCATCCTGTGCAAAAAACCCTTTCATAAATTTAGGGCAGTCAGAAGGATTTATAGAGCTATCTCTCCTCCCCTCCCTACTTAAAGTTGAGCTATTTAATCTGGTGGGGAGAGAGGACCGTGTGACCCTTTGATTCCCGTGCAAATGCCTGCTTACAAGATGACTTCCCTTTCAAAAGGCAAAAATCCATGTTGACTATAGAACATGACACACCCACTCTTTTATAACATCACCTGGAAAGAAACTCTTCATTGTTTTGAAGCTAACAGTTAAAGTCTTTCTTCAAGGGGCCGGCACCTTGGGTCACTTCAGAACACTCAGCCATAGGTAAGTGAGCACAGGAAGCCAGTTATTTCCCATGGAGGCATTTTTTGCTGTTTAGATAAGCTTGTGGACGCTCTGGCAGGTTTCATTCTGAAAACTGTTGTCTTTCGCAGGAGAGGAAGTTGTAGTCTAAAACGGAGGTATGGGTGGCCTCAGGCCTGTTCAGCATTTTGGACATATTCTGAGCTTTTTGTGGTGCAGCAGAAAGCGGTTATCCCAGGGATTTCTGAGCACCGATGGTGGCTGGTCTGATATATTCGTAAGATAGAAATTCAGCATGAAAGCATCTCTCTCTCTCTCTCTCTCTTTCTCCCCCCTGCCCCCTGCTTGCATATGTGGAGCCCAGCTGAGCTCTTGAGATGTTTCCAGAGGAGGGAGGGAGAACAGGGATTGGGCTGAGTGTCTCTCAGGGCAGTCTCAAGATCTTTATTATTTATAAAGCACCTGAGATTAGGAGGCCCTTTACAAAAAATTAAAATACAGCAGGCCCTGCCTGCAGGTTCCTCATTCCCCTCTGACCGGGAGCAGCTTTCTGCTCTTCTGGAAGTGTTGTGCTACTTAGAGTTAGCTGGTTAGTTATGGGAATGCATAGTTAAACTCTGGAATTCACTCCCCCAGGACCAGCAACTCAGGCGGCCCGAAAAAAGCTTTGGCAAATGAATGGAGGATACGGCTGAGTGAGGCTTCCAGCCCTGGTGGCTCCCTAGTCAGGGGGCAGAGGGCTCTTGGGCTCAGTTCCGCCTGCAGGCTTCGCCCACGGTTAGAACAGGATGCTGGCCTAGGTGGGCCACGGGCTTGATCCAGCCCGAGGGCTCTTCAGATGTTCTTGCGAAGATTGCTCATGCAGTGGGGGTGCAGAGCTAGGCAACGTTTATGGACAGACGTGAAAATAATTCAAGAGGTTATAGGAAACGTTTGCCACAGGTGGAAATATTAAATGAGGTGTTGATGGGGAATTTGCTATGTGAGCTGGAATGACAAGAAACAGGAGAAGTCCTGTGAAACCCTCAGCTGAAGAACTAATGCAGGCATCCCCAAACTGCGGCCCTCCAGATGTTTTGGCCTACAACTCCCATGATCCCTAGCTAACAAGACCAGTGGTTGGGGAAGATGGGAATTGTAGTCCAAAACATCTGGAGGGCCGAAGTTTGGGGATGCCTGAACTAATGTATTAAGATGTGGAGAGTCAGGGTTCTGCTGCATTGGCAGGGTGGTCAAGGCATGTGCGGGTCAAGAAGGAATATCCTGGCTACTCTTGTGTAACTGCAGCTCTGGGTGAGTTGGAGCAGGAGGAGGCATAGGTCTCTTGGAGAGAAGGAGAGTTTGCTTTGCCTTGTTGGAAACATCGCTGGCTAATATTTCACCTCGATAGATAGATAAAGATATATAGATATATTTGAAGAAATGCTTGTAAGTATCATGAGCAAAGCATTACAGGAACACACACAATTCAAGGTATGCTTAAGAGTTTCATGCTAAAATTCTGCTGCATCTGTTCTATTGGGATTTAGCTATAAACCTACCGTTCTCCTGCCATGGTTTTTCTTCTGGGTTGGGGCTGCTCTTGGCAGCTGACATTGAAACAGACTTGTGCACAGAGCTTTCCAGAGTGTGTCTTGCGACACATTAGTGTGTTGGCTGCAGTGTGTCGCACGAGCGCTCTCCGCGCTCCTCCCGGGTCTGGAAAGGGGTTAGTTTAACCTCTGGTTTGCTTGTAAAACTGAATTACTGTGTCGTGGAATGATTCATGTCTGAAAAGTGTGCCCCCAACGTGAAAAGTTTGGGAAGCTGTGCTTGTGCTCAGTGTGCGTCCTTTGGTCTGGGGGAGTCCTTGGAGAAAGTGCCGGCAGTGGCAACATGATTCTTAAAGACTTCTTTCCCCCTTTCTTTCTCAGCGCAGGTCCGCTGGTGTCTGATCCCGTCACGCTGAACATGGAGAATGAGGAAAAGCTGGTCAACAAAGGCGAGGAAGATGAGATGGTAATTGGCATTATGGTTTTGTTGCTTCCTTTTAAAACAGGGAGCGGAGGCTTTCCTAGCTTTCTGGAGTCCTCCTTGTGAGGCTTCTCCGTCTGCAAGCCCAGGACCACGGAGGATAGAAGGGCTTTTCTCCCTTGACTGAGAAGATGCCAGGAGACCCTGCACAGAAGACTGGCTGCCAAGCTGTGGGGTAGTGGTTAAGAGCGGTAGACTCGTAATCTGGTGAACCAGGTTTGATTCCCGGCTCCTCCACATGCAGCTGCTGGGTGACCTTGGGCTAGTCACACTTCTCTGAAGTCTCTCAGCCTCACTCACCTCACAGAGTGTTTGTTGTGGGGGAGGAAGGGAAAGGAGAATGTTAGCCGCTTTGAGACTCCTTAAGGCGAGTGAAAGGCGGGATATCAAGTCCAAACCCCTCCTCTTCTTCTTCTTCTTCTTCTTCTTCCCATCCCCACGGGCTGCCCTCGAGGGTCTGGGGCATGGCGCCGCAGGGTTGTATCCCCTGCCCCTCCCTCCATGGACACAAGCCTCTTTTCACCATAGACAACTTTAGCCTGCTTTTGGCGTGTGTGATTACGGGGCAGGTGGGCTTATTGGCTGATGGGGGGGGGCTGTTGTGAGCAGCTGAGAAATGATGCCTTGAGCGTGGCTGACCAGGAAAGGGATGGCAATGCCAATTCCGGCTGCGGCAGCTGCGGGAAAGGCAGATTCCACCTTCCGGATCTTTAGGGAAAGGGGCCGGAAATCAGTCTTTCAATGTCATGATGCTGTTGTGCACATCCGTGGTGCCCCCTCCCCCCAAGGAAACTGTAGAGCAGGAAGAGTTTTTGAGCAGGGCAATTGAGAGGGGCTGGAGCAGCTGCTCTAGGAGGAAGCTTACAGCATGTTGGGCTTTGGGGCATAGAAAAAAGGAAGGGGGGCATGGCACAAGTTTATAAAATGACTCCTGGTGTGGAGAAAGTGGGCAGGGGGGTTCCCAGGCCACCCTCTTGAGGCCCATGGGGGCTTCTGGTCGGTCTTGAGGGTTTGCTTTGTCAGGACTGGCCCACCTTTCCCACCCCCTCTGTGGAGCTCACAGAGCCTCCCTGCAGCTGCTCCGGACAGGTTTCTGGCCCCGATTTCTTTCCATCTTCCTGTGGGCTCCCGCTGCTTCCGTTTCCTCTGCCGTGTGACAGTGGAAAGAAGCCTTTGGCCACCATCCAGATACCTGCCTGCTTGCCTCCTTTCCCTGCCCCCCCCCATAGCTCTTCCAGACAGTAAAATTCTGCCCGAGTTGAATACAGGAGGGTCAGATTCATTTGCGTCATCATCTAGTCCTGTTCCCTGGCTGTGTGTTTCATTTCAGCTGGGCCTGATCCAGAAGTTTCAAGTGGGCCTGTGCTGCCCAAAGGGCTCCTCTTCTGAGGCTCAAGGTGGCCAGGCCAAGACAGCCCTCTCTGTTCTGCCCTCCATCGTGGAGAGCAAACCAGAAATGTGGGATTTAATCGCAGAATTGCAGAGTTGGAAGGGAACCCCATCTAATCCAGCCCCCTGACAGAATTCCCTGGCCGTTCTGCCCTGTGCCTTGACTGCATGTATCTCATGAGCGGAAGTGTTTCACTGGCCTGGTGTCACAGCCCTTGGCAGAAAGCTGACCGCCTTCTGACAGTCTGTCCATCTGGGTTTCTGGGGTTGAGCGCACAAGCTGGAGCTTGGGAGTGAGTAGGTGGGTGCTTGGAAGCACAGCTGGTGGAGAAATCTTGAGGGCCTTTTGCCCTGGGGAATCAGCAGCACTAGAGCACAAAAGCAAACTCCCTTGTCTTGCCAGAAGCGATTCTTCCAAAATGTTTTCAGTTGCCCCCCAGTAACTCTGCTTTGGAACTCACGCAGAGGCTGGAGAGAACTCACTAGGGACAAGTTCCTGGTCACATTTTGCTGTTGATTTTATCCCCTGCTGTTTTTCTGCCCTCCTCTCATCCTGGGTGTGTTCCCCCCCCCGTCACTTGGTCAGTAGCAGGACAGGGTGACGTGTGTGTGGCTTCTTTGTCCTGCTCTCCAGTAGCCCCCGCAAGAGTCTGATAGGACCTGCAGCTCTTGCAGCAGACGGTTTCCGTGTGTCTCGCAGTCGCCCTTTCTCCTCGGCTGCCCCAGGGTCTGCCTGAAGCAGCAGCTCCTGCTGTGAAGCGAGTCACCTCCAGGAACCCCCCTGGTCCTGCCACAGGGAGGGAATGAGGGAGAGCAGAGCAGAGGCGCCCTGAGGCTGTTCTGCCCACGCTGCCCGTTGTGCCATTGCCTTGGTCTGATTTGCTCCCCTTCCTCCTTGCAGAAGATCTACGGCTACACGTTTTGCCGGTGGAAGATGGTCCTGGTGGCTGTGGGGGTGCTCTGCACGGGCGGCTTCCTCCTCCTCCTCCTCTACTGGATGCCTGAGTGGCGGGTGAAGGCAACGTGCAAGAGGACTTCGCTCCGAGGCAGCAAAGTGGTTCTGCTGCGGACAACAGTGAGTGGTAGGAGAGATCCCCAGGGAGACCTGGAGGACCCGGCTGGCCGTGGCGTCTGGGCAGGGCAGGCTTCTGCCATGAAGCTTTCTTTGCATGGCGGTAGGAGCGTCTGATCCAGAGGGTCATCTCCCTGGTTTCTGCCTCCCCACCCTGGCTTAAAAACTGGCAGGAGCTATTCAATTCTTGTGGAAGCTTCCGAGGGGTCAAGCGGCCTTGCTCTTAAAAAGAGTGTTTTGAGCAGCCGCTCTCAAAGTAGCCCCAGTGACCCTGGGCTTTGGACTTCACATGTGATCTGTGCAGGGATCTCCTCAGCTTAGGGACTGACCACCAGCCAGAAATGACCAGTTGCATGTCTGCCCGGCCTTGTGCAGTTCTGCAGTCTGGCCAAGCAGTGTCTTCGTGGGCCGTATTCACAGCCTGGAATTGTCACCTGTTTTTAGAGAAGCGCCGGGTGTTGTAGAAAAACAAAGTGGCCTGGCCCTTCCTTGCAGGCTCCGGAGGAGAGGGGAAAGGGGCAGACTTTGCTGGGGGAGATGGGAAGAAAGCAGAATGGAAATTCTGTGCAGAAGCCAGCTAGAGGTGCTACATGGTACCTCATTATTAAATCTCATAAAATCACAGAAATGTAGAGGGGACAGCAAAGGTTGCACATGCGTAGAATGTCCCTCTGCCTTTTGCACGTGTTGGGGTCCCTACAAGGTGGGGAGGAAGCTGGAAGCAAGAAGTCTTGCAGACACTTAGAAAGAAAGGCCAGTCTCTGTGTCTGTATCGTAGGGTGTTGGTCAACTCCTGAGGACAGCCATCTCCTGAAAGTGCCCCCCCTTTGCTTAGCCCAGTGGTGTCATCCTGCCCCCCCCCCCGAGGCGCAGTCTGCCCCCAATTTCTGGGCTGGGGCTTCCTTTACACACCTGCCCAGAGTCATGTATTGCTAAGCACCTGCTTCACAGATATCAAATTGCCAGCGATGTTTGTCAGATCATTGTCAGACTTTTGTTCTGAAAGTGCTCTCTCTCTCTCTCTCTCTCTCTCTCTCTCTCTCTCTCTCTCTCTCTCTCTCTCTCTCTCCCTCTCTCCCCCCCCCTCTCTTTTAAAGGATGAGTTCCAGACATGGTTTTGTGCAAAGGTTCGCATTGTGCTTTCTTTGGGGCCCAATCTGTTGCAGACTCCAAAATATGCATCGGAAAAGATGACAAATGGCTGCAGCGGTCATTTGGACATAAACCTGGCTGAAGAGGGCGAAAATGATTTGAGCAGATGTTCCCAGGCTCACCTACAGGAGGTAGGAAAGACTTGAGTTGTGGGATCGTCCTCTGTAGGGCAGCCTCCAATGGGCAGCATTTATCCATGTGCCTTTGCCTCCGCCTGGTGGTTCCTTGGGAATGGCTGCTCTGCAGAAAGGCAGCCTGGGGGGAGGTGGTGGGGCTCTGGTGCGTGAGCAGACCCTGAAAAGGCCTCACCCTTCACCTCCTCTCAGCTGCTCCCCGCCAGTTGGGGCTCTGATCCCCAAAAGCGCTTGGAATGCCAGCATGCTGCAAGGGGTAGCAATGAGCCGGTGCCCCAGGCCGGTTTGTGGCAACAGGAGTGTGAGGACCTCTGATTTGAGAGCCAATGCAGTGGGCAGACTTAGGTTATTCGGCAATAAAAGTGGCAGTGTGCAGATTTCTTTCATTTGACTTTCCAAACGGTCAGCAGCTCAGTTTGCTTTTATGAACAGTCGCTGTCAAGTCACACTCTGACGGCCTCCTTGTATTTATGCATCTTCCAGATCCGTTATTTCACCCACCACAGCGTGAAGTATTTCTGGAATGACGCCATGCAGAACTTCAGCTCCATAAAGTAAGAGCCACCTGCTGCTTTCCCTGCCCCTTTTCTTTGGCTGGTGACACGTGTGTGTGTGTGTGTGTGTGTGTGTGTGTGTGTGTCCATGCGCATGTGTTGGTGCGCATGTGCTCTGTTTGATATTCTCCCTTTCCTTCAGGGGTCTGGATGACTCCACTTCCTGTTCGGCAATCCACAATGAACACAGCACGGGGCTGACCAAGGGGATGCGAGATTACAGGTACAATTGAACAGAAAAGTTATTGGGGGGGGAGAGGTGTACAGGGGCCTCGCACAGCTATTTCTTGTAAATTGTGCAGTTACTCTCAGTAGTGGTTTTGTGCATGGCAGTGCACTTCTTTGAAGTGCAAAAGGGGTGTGTGTGTGTGTGTGTGGAATCTTTGCAATTAAATCTCTTCCCCCGCCCCCGATGCAAGGCCTGCCTTGCCTTGAGCCCCTGGACCTAGGGGCCTCGCTGCTTGCCCTTCATCTGGGGCTGGGTGAGCCATTCTGGCTTGCTGGGTTTTGCCAAACACCCAGCTGCCTTCATTCTCCCACCACCTGCTGTGGCTGCCCCCTTCTCAGTAATTTATAGATTGGTGTTCATGTTAGCAAGCAAAACACTTCCATTTTTTAGAAATGTTATTTGGCTTCTGTTTTTCATACAGAAAATTATTCTATGGAGTAAATGAAATTGCCGTGAAAGTGCCTTCCGTTTTTAAACTTTTGATTAAGGAGGTAAGAATTGCATGTGTCTTTGTTTGCGAGGGAGAAGGAGAGAGGGAGAACGGGGCTCCCACCTGCTGCTCTGGGGGGTCTGGACTGGGGATTAACTGTGCATGAAAGGGTTAAAGGCTACGGAGGGGAAACCTGCCTGGATTTCCCCTCTGGTTCTGGAGCTCTAGGCTTCACCAGATGGGTTGGAGCAATTGTGGCAGTTTGTCTGCTTTGGGGGGGGGTGTCTGTCTGTTTCCATGCTTTACGTGGGCCCTTCTCAACTGGCAAGTGTCACGTCCGCTCTCCATGAGCCGCAAGCCTCTTAAGGAAAGCCAAGCAGACTGCAAGGCTGTTCTCTTGCAGAGGCCTGACGTTATGCCAGGGCATTCAAGTGGCAGGTGGTTGTGCGCTGCAGTTGCCAGGCCTTGGTGCCACGGAAGACCCAGGGCAGCTGGCGGGGATGGGCAGCGCTGGAGTGGCACCATTTGACCAAGGTGGAAACTCTTGGGGGCCTCTGAGAGATAGGAACCAGCAGGTGGGGCCAGGTGGCTTGGCCCCTTGCTTAGAAAACTCCTGTGCCCTCTCTGTGGACTTGTGGGGCCCACATCCCCACCCTCCACTCCTCAGTCAGGGATCGGCTCCCCGTTGGGGAGACATTTGAAGGGTGGTCAGAGTTTCGCTTGCACAACAACGCTTCTCCTCCTCCTATCCCTGCGTGGCCCCCGAATCTGCTCCAGAGGAACCCTCAACCCCCTGGAGCAGGTTTTGACGAGGCTGCAGGGGGGATGAGGGTGAAGTTCCACTGCACAAGCGGAATAGCCGCGTGGAACGCAGCCTTTCGAACTTTGCATGCGCGCAGAGGTGTGTGTGGAAGTTAGATCCAGTCAAATTAGCCTGAACCTCAAAAGGCCCACGGAGCCGAAAGAGGAAATGGGCGAGGATGTCCCTCTTCCAACTTCCTTCTTCGCTTCTACGTGCTTTTCAAGGGAGAAGCACCACCTCATGCCCCAGGGGAGAGCGAGGGCGTGTAGAGGTTTCTCAGGTGAAGTCCTCAAGGGCACCATTTGCGCCCACTGAGCTGGCCAGCCAGCCCTGCCTGGAGAGGAGGGGAGCTCTGAATCCTTGCCATGTGCTCTTCTGGCACACTGTTCACCCCCCTGCCCCGCAGACAAGGATGGGTCTGAATTCTTAAAATGCATGTAATAGGAGGCCATGAAATTCTTGACCTTCAGCACCAGAGAGAGGAGGGCGGCTCCTTCGTGCAAAAGGCATAATCCCTTGCTTTGTTTTGTTTTTCTCTCTCTCTCTCCGCTCCTGATCCCTCAGGTCCTCAACCCTTTTTACATTTTCCAGCTGTTCAGTGTGATCTTGTGGAGCACAGATGAATATTACTACTATGCAGCAGCCATTGTGATAATGTCTCTGATATCTGTTGTTAGCTCACTGTATACCATCCGGAAGGTGAGTTCCAGGGCTGTTTTTGAGCGCCTGCCTGCCTGCCCGCTTACCTGTGGCAGGTGAGCTGCTGCCTCGGTACTCCCCTAGGGCTGGCATCCCAGCGGCGAACTTCCGCTTCTGTGGCCTGTTAAGGTTTGCTGCTCTTGAGTGTAACTTAACCCCCCAAGGGGTGGGGTTGTGGTCAGATGCTGACTTCCCAGCTGAGGGTGCGGCTCTGGAAACGCTCAGCACCCTGCAGAGCTGAATCGGCGTGTTGTGACAGCTGCACATGGCAACTAGTGGAGGGCGGAGGGGGGGCGGTCAGAAGGGCAGCCTGGTCTTCTGACTGCTGGTGCAAAGTGGTGGCAGCAGAGGAGTCCTTGACCAATTCTTCCCGGCCCTCCCAGAGGTCGCCATCCAGGAAAGCAGATCTCTCAGTGCAAGGATATAGGTGGGTGCTGTAGAACATCCACCCCACCCACCCATGCCTGCCCCAGTCCTGCTCTGGGAGGTTGGGGGTTTAGTCCATGTCCATGTGCAGGGGAGGAAGAGGAGAGGGAGGAGACGTTCCATGGGGCAGGCGGAAGCCCTTGCACTGAAGGAGCTGTTTTGTTGGGTGCCGCCCGGAGTCCTTTGGGAGGAGAGAAGATTCGGAACTAGATTCCAGCACACACACAAATTGTGAAGATACCCATGTTGGCCATAAGAAAAATGTCAAAATCCATAACTGGGCAGTACCTCTGTTAGGGCAACTGAAATAGGGTGCAAGCTTTTGAGGGTCCCAGAATGGAGCAGGGGGGAGGGGTGCTGTGGCCTTTGCCTCTGGCAGCAGCAGCCTCAGAATGGAGTTTGGGGGGGAGGAGGAGGCAGGTGCCACTCGATGGCAGCCCGGGCCCTGCAAGCCACTCTGTGAGGTTTGGGTTGGCCCAATGCTGGCAAGGCTCTGGCGAGTGTGGGGCAGAGGCGAGGGGGCTGGAGACTGAGCCAGCGGCTCCTGGGGTTCAGTGCCAGGGCAGGGGGCAGTGCTGATGGAGGGGGGGGCTTCAGGAGGCAGGACCAGTCAGATGGAGGCTGATTGGGTATGGGGGGGGAACCCTTGCTTCAGGGGAAGGGGCATTTGCCCCTTCCGGAACAGGCTGGCCTCCTGCGTCTTGCTTGGCACTTCTGCCAGCCACAAATCTCTCTCTTGCACGGATAGGCCTCCCGTTTCTTGCTGCTGCTGCTGCTACTGCTTGTAGGCTGGTTCCTTGCTCAGGGGCTCTACTTCCTCCACAGTGCTTGTGGGGTGGGGGGCAGTGATGCAGTTGGGAGCCTTAATGCCCCTTGTGCTGGGCCTGGCACTTCTGCTGCTAACTAACACCCCCCCCCCTCTCCCCAGCAATACATGATGCTTCATGACTTGGTAGCTGCTCACAGCGTCATCCGGGTGTCGGTCAGCAGAGCAAACCAAGGTAGGTCCGGGGGGGGGGGGGGCGTGCTTATTTGAAAAGGAATGTGGACCTGCCGCCTTCCTTGTGAGGAGGGGGGCTTCCTTGGAGGAAGGGGCAAGTTCTCTCAGGGCGTCTCCCAGGGGACTGTCCTGGCTGGGTCCAGGGGTGGGGGCCTGGCTATAGTGGGCCCTCCAGGCAGGATTCATGGAGTCCAACAGAGAGCAGACCCATTTCTCCCTGTACAGTGGTGCCTCGCTAGACGAAATTAATTCATTCCCGGACTCAATTCGTCCTATGAAAATTTCATCTTGCGAGGCACCGTTTCCCATTGGAACGCATTAAAAGTCAATTAATGCGTTCCTATGGGCTCTGGGGGCCTGGCGGCGGCAGCGGTACTTGCTCTTTTGGCTCGGGGAAGGCAGGCAGGCGCTTGTTCTCTTGCCTGCCTGCCTTCCCCGAGCCAAGAGAGGTGTGTGCCACCGCTTCGCCCGACAGAGCCGGCATTTGACAGGGCTTCCGAACCCCCGTCAGATGCGTGCTGTTGGGCGGCGGGGGGGGGGGGAGGAACGAAGGAAGAGAAAGCAGATCTTTCTCTTCCTTCCTTCCTTCCTCTCCCCCTGCCGCCGACAGCTTTCCCCCCACCCCGCCCAACACAGCGCGGATCGGAGGAGAAGCCTCACCGGCAGAGACCAGCAGAACACAAAGGGGAACGAGCTGCAGCGCAGGAAGAAGGCAAAGGAAGATCAGCTGAGAGGCGGTGACAGCGCCTCTCAGCTGATCTTCCTTTGCCTTCTTCCTGCGCTGCAGCTCGTTCCCCTTTCGCTAGAGGAATGCCCTGTAGGTTTTGTGATCGGAGGTTTTTATGGCCACGCTTTGCAAGACGAAGCGGCGGCCATAGAAAACCTTGTCTTGCGAGGCAACCTCCGATCGCAAAACCTATTCGTATAGCGGAAAATTTGTCTAACAGGGCATTCGTCTGGCGAGGCACCACTGTATAGGGAAGTTTTTAATGTGTGATGTTTTACTCTGGTATTACAAGTAAGACTGCCATCAGCTAAGTTTTACTTGCTAGTAATCCATTGAAATTAATAAGAAGGACTAAGTTAGGTCCGTTAATAGCAGGAGGTCTATTCTGAGTGATACTTTCTTGCTCACCGGCCGAGTGCCCCCCTGCTGCAAAGGTGTTTTCAGTCTGCAGCCAACCTCCAACATCTGCCTCTAGCCGTCCTTTCAGGCTAGTCAGTCTCTCTCTCTCTCTCTCTCTCTCTCTCTCTCTCTCTCTCTCTCTCTCTCTCTCTCTCTCTCTCTCCCTCTCGCTCCCTCTCGCTCTTTTGCATGGACACCCCCTGCCCCTTCTCCTAGCTGGGGTGTGTCTTGTTCTCCAACCTTTGATAGCTCTCCCTGTCCCAGTCCCTGAGGGATCTCCCGTGGCCCAGGGGTCACTCTCCTAGCAAGTAGCTCCCTTGGAGAGACGCCAGGCAGCCAGCCACTCTGGGCCCTTGGCCGAGCAGAAGAGCAGCCAGAGCAGCTGCCGGGCCAGGATCTCATCCTTTGCTTTTCTCCGGCCTCCAGGCGTGGAGGAGATCCTTTCCACGGAGCTGGTGCCTGGGGACGTCATTGTGGTCCCTCTCAACGGGATGATCATGCCTTGCGACGCGGTGCTCCTCAGCGGGACCTGCATCGTGAACGAGAGCATGCTGACAGGTAACGGGGAGGGGGTGGGCCCGGCGGGGCCCCAATCTGCAGCTGGGAACTGGGTAGTGCTGCTGGGGCTTGGGATCTGGGCCCCGTCAGCCGTGCCCTCCTCTCGTTGAAGGCGAAAGCGTTCCCGTCACAAAGACCAACCTGCCAAACCCGACAGAGGAGCCCAAGGGGGGCCTGGCGGACGAGGTGTACAGTCCTGAGGGGCACCGGAGGCACACCTTGTTCTGCGGCACGACCGTCATCCAGACCCGCTTCTACACCGGGGAGCTGGTCAAAGCCATCGTGGTCAGGACAGGTGAGACAAAGTTCCCCTGGGTATCTCCCCAAATATCCTGCACAGCATCCGTAGGAGGCCATCCTGGGCACTGGGCCCAGCTCTTTCTTTGATGGATTTTGGGATGTCTCTCTTGCTAAGCTATGATGGCTGTTGCTGGCCGCTTTCTGCAGTCCCTCTGACCCCCTCCTCCCTGCCCCTCCCATGCTGCCATCAGGGAGTCTGCAGAAACACCAAAAGCAGCCTGCTGTGGAGTCAGGCCATTTATAGGCCCATGAGCTCAGGGTTGCCTGCCCTCAACGTAAGAAGGTGCTGCTGGGTCAGGGCCACAGCCCATCTAGTCCTGCATCCTGTTACCAGGGTGGCCAACTGGGTGCCTGTGGCAAACCAGCAAGCAGGATCCGAGCCCCAGAGGCCTCTACCCTCCTGCAAGCGGTGTGCAGAAGCATCGCTGCCTCCAACTCTTGCGGCTGGTAGCCACCCCTAGCCCTCTCCTGCGTGAAAGCTGGCAGCAGTGTCTCCCCAGGGCTTCAGACTTGGGGGTCCCTTCCAACCCTACCTGCAGGTGCTATTCAGGACCAAATCTGGGACCTTCTGCACTCAGAGCAGGGGTGCTGAGCTGTGGCCTTTGGCCTGATCTCTCCAGAGGGCGCTTGCTTTCCCCCTCGCTCGCCTTCTCACCCGAGGGGCTCACCTTTGGAAGAGCCGCCCGTCTCCGTTAATGAATCCTTTTCTCCTCCCTTGTAGTTCTGAGTGACTTGTTTGTCCTCGAAGGTGGGCTTTTGCCTGCTGGCTGGGCTGCTGCTGTAGCTACCTGGCCAGCTTGCCTAGAGACGGTCTGTCTTGGTGCCTCATAAACAAAATGCTGCTTTGGCTTTCTAGCTGCTGGGACTTGCAGGTTTGCGCTTGCGATGCTGTCTCCCAAAGTCCCCTTGCTTCCTTCTAGGCTTCAGTACTTCCAAAGGGCAGCTGGTCCGCTCCATCTTGTACCCAAAGCCGACGGATTTCAAGCTCTACCGAGATGCCTACATGTTCCTGCTCTGCCTGGTGGGGGTGGCCGGGGTCGGCTTCCTGTACACCGTGGTCATCAGCATTCTCCACAAGGTAGGAGGATTCCCACCCCTCCAGCCCCTCCTCCTTCACGGTCTCTCTGCCTATGCAGAGCTGCATCTGGGCAAACGCCAAGTGAAGCTGTCTGGGGACGGGGCTTGTTCTTCCCCCCTGCCCAGCCCCATATGCAACACCCCTGCCTGCCGTGTGGTTTTCTTGACCGAATCCGGAAAGCTCTCCGAGGAAATTGCCGACTCACATAGTTCCCAGTTGGTTGTGTTCAGCATAGATTGTCAGCTGTTAGTTTTGCTAAGGCTTCCTTTTGAAATACAGTGGTACCTTGGTTCCTGAACAGAAACATATCAGCTCCCAAAGGCCGCAAACCCAGAAGGGTTCTGGTTTGCAAACATTTTTCGGAAGCTGAACGTCCGACGCAGCTTCCACTTGAGTGCAGGAAGCTCCTGCAGCCAATCGGAAGCCACGCCTTGGTTTTTGGATGATTTCAGGAGTCGAACAGACTCCCAGAATGGATGAAGTTCTAGAACCAAGGTACCACTGTACCGGAAAGCAGTGCTACAGCCCCGGCCCTCAGATGCCTCCGGTGTGCGCATCTCAGGAGCATGGAAAACGGCCTTCTCCCAGGTTTGCATAGCTGCCCGTCTGCTCTGGCAGAGAGAGGGGAGGGGGCTCTACATGCCAGCAGCTGCCTGGTTCTGGGACATTCTGCTCCCCATCCCAGCTCCCAGTTTCCCTTGTTCCCTTGGTACAAGGTCTTGCCTGGGTGAAAGGGTGCTGCTAGATCAACAGGCTGCAGGTGTCCAAAGGCAACGCAAAAGCATTTCTCGGAAATGCCTTTGGCAAAAGACGTGGCTGCTTCCCAGAGCACCTGCTGCAGGAATCTCTCAGCGCAAGCGTCTGAAGAGCTGGACCCAGCCTGGCCTCTGGGCAGCCAGCGGTGAGTGACCCTCTTGCTCACCTTCCTCCTCTCCTCCTGCAGGTCTCGGCCGACATAATCATCATCGAGTCTCTGGACATCATCACCATCACGGTGCCGCCCGCTCTTCCTGCCGCCATGACGGCGGGGATCGTTTATGCACAAAGGCGGCTGAGGAAAATTGGCATCTTCTGCATCAGCCCTCAGAGGATCAACATTTGCGGCCAGCTGAACCTCGTCTGCTTTGACAAGGTTCAGATCATTTGCCAAACCGTTTTTTCCTTGATAAATTCTGAGCTGAGTTCAGGGCGAGGCTTCTGAGATCCTCCAGACTTCAAGGGGGGCCTCGTGATGTGCGGAATGACGCAGACAGGTTCATTGCCCTGAGCTGAGGCCAGACCCAGGAAGGGCCAAATGTTGGACCTCGACATTTTTCTCCTTGCTTCGCGCCCCTCGGGAAGGTTTTGGGCAGGAGATTAATTCAGTAAGATACCTGCAAAGAAGCAAATCACACAGATAAAAGCACTCATGTTGGTCGGGGATTAGAATGGTTTCTTCAGCTTCGTTGCCCGACAGATGTGGAAATCTTTTAGTAAGCATCATGAGAGTGTTGATAACCTTTTGGGAAGCCTGTGCAGAAAGTAGCCAGGGAATTCTGACGTCACCCAGTGAAGAATTCCTTAGTGCATGTCTTTGGCCAGGGCCCAGATTCCCCCAGCAGCCGTCACTCACAGCCCGTATATGCCCAGTTTCGCTGAGGTGGGTGTTCTGTGAAGCTGCTGGTGGGCGGAAAAGGGCTCTTGCCGTGCCCAGCTGGAATGGGAGGAAGGAAGGAAGGAGAAGGTGCTGGTCTCTCGGCAGCCAGCGCCGATGGAGAGGCCTGCGACTTCCTCTGGGGTGGGTGCTGTAGGCGACAGGGGAGGGGAGGAGCCTAAGCAATAGAAACAGCCAATAGGAGCCTGAATAGCTACTGCATGTAGAATGGCAGCATGGGAAGGGACCCCGAGGGCCATCTAGACCGACCCTCTGCAGCGCAAGCGCACCTTCCCTGCTGCATCTGCGTGAGCTTGCCGCTGTGGGGCTTGCCAGCCACGTATGCAGTCACTTAGCAACAGCCCTCCCCTTTCCCTCCGGCCTGCAGGTGTTTGGCTTTCTCCTCTCCTCTTTTCAGCCCAATCTTTCCTTCTGCTTGAGCGCGCAGGGAGAGGGGGAGGAGGACGGAAAGACCATAGAGCCATCTTCCTTTTTGCTGGGGGGAAAGAAGTGGCACAGCTTAGAGGGAAAGGTTTTTGGTGCTTTTGTAAAACTCTTTGAAGACTCCTCCTTTGAGGCTATTATAGCCACAAAAGCATGGCTTTATTTTTACTTTTGGGTTTTCTTCCAGGGCCCGGTGACCCTACCCTGCCCCACTTCCCCGCAGGGTCAAAACAAACCCTGAGCAGCCAGGCCCTCGAATCCCTGAATGCTTTGCTTTTTGTTTCTGAATTTGTTTTTCCTCCAGAACTGATCACAGGCCTCCTTTGATTTAGGAAAAAACAACAAAGCGAGCAGAGGGGCAGGAGATGGGGGGGAAGGGGCCTTGGAAAGCAAATCCTGCAGGGAGCTTGAATTCCTCCAGCTCTTGTTACGCAAGGCCAATTAATTTTAATGAATTGCACTTGCGTGTCCTGAGGGGCTTAGAGCTGGGCAGGTTGCCTGGGGCGAGTGCGGTGATGTCAAGGAGAGTCTGCTGCTTTTAGGGGTGGGAGGGAGGGGCAACGGGGCGGATCCTTCCTGCCTTGCCATGCTGACACATTCACTGCCCCCTGGTGCCAAGCGCCAAGACCTTTGCCACCCTCTTGCTCTTGGCCTTCTGTAGTTGCACAAGGACAGCATTTGGAAATGCAGCTGCTGCTCTTGGCTCAGGCTGATTCCTGGGTGTAGATTTGGGATCCCCCTAAGCCAGGCATCTCCAAAGTCCGTTTGGGGGGCCTAATCCGCCTGCTGGTTGGTTTAATCTGGCCCCTGTGGCAGTTATTTCCTGTGGTAAAACCCTAAAAATACCAACAACAGCAATCCTAAAAAATGCTCAACAATTTTGGTGTAAAAATCATTTTTAAAAAGCTCAAAAACTTCAATCCAAAAAAAAAAGGTTAACAACTTTGGTTGGCCCTCACGGCCCTTCACTTCATCAAATCTGGCCCTCTTTGAAAAAAGTTTGGACACCACTGCTAAGCACAACTTGACTGGGGCAAAGGGGTGTTTGTCTGGCTCCCCCCCCCCCCCGCTAATAGTTTCACAGCCTTGCAACGGGGTGTGAAAATAATTGAAACCGGAGTGAGGAAGTTGAAGTATTTGCAGAAGCTCCCCTTTTCCTTCTCTTTTGGCCTCCAGCTAGGTTTAGCACCCAGGGCCAGGGGCTCCCTTCTGGTTTCCAGGTCGGCCTGCTCCCTTTTGGGGTTAGTCATGTGCCTCTAGACACATTTTTGAGACGGCGCTCCCTGTACTTAGGCCAGTGGCCAAAGACTTTGCTCAGCATGTCTGGCTCTGCTTTTGACGTGTTCTTTCCTCCTCTACAGACAGGCACCCTGACGGAAGATGGCCTGGATCTCTGGGGAATCCAGAGGGTTGAAAACGCTCGGTAAGCTGCTTCTGTGGAATGTCGCCCCCCCCATTGGGGGCTTTCTTACTGTTAAAATAGGGCCCTCAGGCCACACCCGAAGGGGCCGCATGCGCTCTCCTCTTGGCAAGCCCCCAGTTCCTCTCCCAGGCTCCTCAGCTGGTCCCGCCCTGCTCTGCCAGGTGCCAAGGCTGCCCCTCAGAGGATGCCAGGGGAGCCCCTGTTAGGAGTAAGAGCTGTTCTGACAGTAAGAGCTGTTCGACAGTGGAATTTGCTGCCAAGGAGTGTGGTGGAATCTCCTCCTTTGGAGGTCTTTAAGCAGAGGCTTGACAGCCATATGTCAGGAATGCTTTGATGGTGTTTCCTGCTTGGCAGGGGGTTGGACTGGATGGCCCTTGTGGTCTCTTCCGATTCTATGATTCTATGATTCTAGGAGGGGCTTGCAGCCATCCCTTGAAATTGCAGGATACAGGGCAGTTTGCAGCATAAAAATACAAAATGAATACACAGAATATGTAATGTGGGAACAAAAAAGCAACCTCCCCCACCATTAAAAAGCCATTGATTGCTTAACCGGCCCAAGGCCTGGGAGAAGGTTAACATTTTCACCTTGCTCCTAGGTATGCAATGAAGGCTCCAGGCAGGCCTCCCTGGGGAGGGCATCTCCCAAGCGGGGAGACCTTGCAGAAAAGGCTTGCTCTTGCCACCCCCATGGCCCCTTGTATCTAAACCTCCTGGGGTGGGATTCCCTAGGTGGGGCTCAGAGGCAAGGGGGCAGCAGGGGGCGGCTGGAGGTGTAAATGACTCCCAGACCTTGAAAAACTGGTAACCCTAGATCAAGTTGATCAGTTTTGTTGACGATTGAACTGAATAGTTTTAGATGGATTTTGAATAAATGTGCAATTAATTGTTACTGTTATGAATTTCACAGTGTTCATATCTTCCTTAGTGGGTCCTGCAAAACACTATCCTGAATAATTATCTGAAACCAAGGCTCTTCTGGTGGTCTCAAGTTCAGCTGGTGCCCTTGCAAAGCTTTGTGTTGGTTTCAGATAGATTTCATCCAGCTTTTTTTTGCTGAGTGGAATCTGGCTTTTCTATCGGTCTAGTCTGGAGGCCTAGGGAGAGAATCGGACCTTCCCAGAACCAGCTCACCTGGCTTGTGAATGACCCCACCTTCCCAATCTTCTTCTTCTTTTTTGGCATCTAGTTTCCTCTTGCCAGAGCAAAGCGCTTGCAGCGAGAGCCTGGTCAAGTCGCCTTTCATCGCCTGCATGGCAACCTGTCACTCCTTGACCAAAATCGAAGGAGTCCTCTCAGGAGATCCACTGGACTTGAAGATGTTTGAAGCCACTGGATGGGTGAGAAGCTGCCTGCAGTTCTCCTATTGCCTGCAGTTTGGGTTGGGGTTTCAGACTCCGCAGGTGCAAATGAGGCAGGGCTTTTAAGGGTGTGTGACCGACCCATCAAGAGGTCTGTGGCTAAGGGGCAAGGTGTAAGTAAAATGAATACATGGGCAGCTGGTTCTCCTTGCGGCTCGCTTCTTGGGATGCCGGAAGCTTTGCAAGGCAGCAGGGCCACACGAGCCGTTGAGTCCACCCCTGAAAGGTCATAGGGTGGGATTCCCACACCTACCGTGGCTGGGGGGGGGGCCCTCAGGAGAACCCACAGTGGGAGGAAGTGGCGGGTTGTTCCACCTGGCAAGAGGAAACGGGACGTTATTCACGCAGCGCAGAGTTAAACTGTGGAACTCCCTCCCACAGGAGGGAGTGATGCCACCAACTTGGATGGCTTTAAAAGAGGATTGGACGATGCCACAGAGGAAGGGGATTGGTGGCTCCTGGCCAGCCAGGATGCCTCTGCTCTTCCTCCACGGTGCTTCTGAATCCTGGTTGCTGGAAACCCCTGCAGGGGGAGAGAGATGCTCTTGGGCTCGGCTCACTGCTTGCCGGTTTCCCACAAGAGGCACCTGTGGGCCACTCTGAGAACAGGATGCTGGCCGGGAGGTGGTTGGGGGGTGGGTGTGTCCTCCTTTGGCCTGATCCGGCTGGGCTCCTCGCAGTTGGAAGAGGGTGTCTCTTCTCAAACATGCGCTTCCTTCCTTCAGATTCTTGAAGAAGCGACGGAGGAGGAAACGGCCCTCCACAACCGCATCATGCCCACCGTGGTCCAGCCACCCAAGCAGCTTCTTCCCGACCCCAAACCGGCAGCCGACAAGGAAATGGTAGTTCTGCGCAGAGTTTCCCCCCGCCTTGCTCCCTCCTCGCGCAAAGCGGGGCTGGACCCTGGAGTGGGAGGCCTTCCTTGGCCAAGGAGCTGCAGTCGCCCAGCAGGGCTGTGGCCTGTTGCCACACGGCTGACCAGTCCAGCTGTGGGGGACGTTGTGGGCGGGGGGCTGGGAAAATGCTGGTTGGGCAGTTGGGCAGCGGACCGGAAGCTGCTTTGAGCGTCCGATGCTGTAGAAGCTAAGCTGCCTTCTCGTTCTTCTGGAAAGCAGTTGGCGCCTTGCAGATAGTAATCATTTTCTTTTTTTCTGTCCCCTCTTCTCCCACCCCCACCCCCACCCCCTTTGCAGGAGCTCTTTGAACTTTCGGTGAGTGCTCTCTCCCCTTCCCTTTGTGCCCCCTTCCCTTCCTCTCCACCCTTGTGCTGCTGAGCAGGCCCTGACTCCCCCCCTTCCTGACAGTAAGAGCTGTTCGGCAGTGGAATTTGCTACCAAGGAGTGTGGTGGAGTCTCCTTCTTTGGAGGTCTTTAAGCAAAGGCTTGACAGGCATATGTCAAGAATGCTTTGATGGTGTTTCCTGCTTGGCAGGGGGTTGGACTGGATGGCCCTTGTGGTCTCTTCCAACTCTATGATTCTATGATTCCTCTCACTCGGTTAGGCCAGTTACGAGATTGGCATCGTGCGGCAGTTTCCCTTTTCCTCTGCTCTGCAACGGATGTGCGTGGTGGCCAGAGCCCTCGGGCAGAAGAGGATGGATGCCTACGCCAAAGGGGCTCCAGAGGTGGTTGCCGGACTGTGCAAGCAAGAGACAGGTAAAGGGAGAGAGGGCTCCTTCCTTCCCCCCTTCCTCCCCCCCAAAAAAACCTGCACTTGAAAGGGGCTGCTTCTGATCCCCTTCCTTCTGATCCCCTTTCAGTGCCTGCGGATTTTGAGAGGGTGTTGGAAGAATACACCAGGCAGGGCTTCCGTGTCATTGCCCTTGCTCACAGGAAGTTGGAATCCAAACTGACCTGGCACAAAGTCCAGAATGTTGCCCGGTAAGTTGGCATCCCAGAGCAACGCAGTCCCGCCTGGCAGGACCGCTGGGGTGGTGGGACCCCGGAGTGAGTGGGGGACAGGGGCCCACTTGGAAGCCGCGCGACTCCCTAGCCCTGTGGTGTGTTCACAGGTGGCCTCTTCAAGCGCTGTTCCTTTGGGCTCTTGGCCCTGGTCCCTCCAAGCTTGGCCCTTCTTCCCCTTGACACCTTCCCCCAAGCACCTCGTGGGCAATCTCTGGTCCCCGAGATTTTGCTTTTAACCAAAAAGCCACCGACAGAGCTGTTCCCCACTAATTTGTCCAGTTAGTTCAGTTTCTGAAAGACGCCTAAGCTAGTGTTGCGTGATTTGTGCCTTTTGCAAGGAAGTCTTTCTTGAACCTCCTCCTGGCAGCTTCCTTGGCCTTCCCTTGCGGCTCCCACGGCCCATGGGGTTGCCTTTCTCTGGAGCCATCACAAGGCTTGGCCTCAGGCATTGGTGGGGGGCACTGCTTTGCATAACGCCTTGCTTGTGGGTTCGCAGCCACGGCCCATCCGCTTCTAGGCCAAGGTTTTGGGGTTCAGCATATAAGTCCCTGTGCAGGTTCCTTAAGGGACCTCCTTTCCCCTCGGCCTCTGGGTCCTTGAAGGGTCCTTGAAACATCTAACGTGGCAGAGTCCCCCTCTGCAGTAGCTGGGAGGGGGGCTTTCCAATGCGCCTGCCCCTGGTCTGCGGAGCCCTATCCAAAAACAAGGGGAGACATGTTCAACTTGTCTAGCTCCATGAAAAGGTCTCTGCCATGGGCCTTCCTTTTGTATTGTTTCCCAGTCTTTAGGGTGGTAGTACTACTTTTTAAACTGCCTTTTTATTTTTAACTCTTATGATATACTTGTAGATCAGACAGATCGGACAGAGCCTTTGGAGCTGTTTGTGTGTGGGCTGCGCAGGATTTTGCTGCCATGAATAATGTGTTGACCCTTTGCAAATTGTCCCTGGAGTGACTTTTTCCTTGCAGTGCATCAGGCCCTGGAGGGAACTGTAGTTTTCCTAATGGTGTTTGTCTGCATTCTCTTATCTCTTCCCCCCCCCTCCTGTTTTGCTGCAGAGATGCCATTGAGGGCAACATGAATTTCCTAGGCTTGATTGTAATGCAGAATAAGCTCAAGCAAGAAACCCCAGCGGTGCTTGAAGTTCTGCACAAAGCCAACATCCGCACAGTCATGGTTACAGGTGGGGGAGCTGCTGTTGTGAAGCCATTGCAGACCAGGGGCTCTGCATTCTTGTTGCTGCTGCTGCTGCTGGAGTTTGTATTCCAGCACTGCCCCCTGCAGCTGAGCTCTCTGGGTGGCTTTGGGGGTGGCCCCCTTCCCTAGCCCCTCCACACCCCCTCCCCAAGCCTCTCCATCTTCTTCTGTCTACAAAGGCAGAAGCAGGTGGGGTGAATGGAGCAACCTTCTGAAGAGCAGAGGTTGGACGGCCACCTGTCAGCGGTTCCTTTCCTGTGATTCCTGCATTGCAGCGGGTTGGGCTAGATGACCCACGGGGGTCCCTTTCAGCCTTGCAATTTTGTGATCCTTCGAGATTGCAAACGGAAACGAGGAAACAGCTGATCCAGAAAGGGGGGGGAATATGGCAGAACGTGAAGAATTAGAAGGGTGAGGAAGGGCTTGCCAGGAGGGGAAACCGAGGCCCAGCGAAACATGCCGTGCTTTTTCTCCACAGGTGACAACATGCTGACGGCCATCTCTGTGGCCAGGGACTGTGGGATGATTCTACCTCAAGAAAAGGTGATCATTGCTGAAGCCCTGCCTCCCAAGGACGGCCAGACCGCCAGGATCAACTGGCATTATGCAGATGCTCTCGCCAAAGGCACCGATTCCCCACCAGCCATTAACTCGGAGGTAACGGCAGAACTCTGTCGGTCACGGGGAGGGGGGGAGACTTGCTGTTCTCTCCCCCTCCCAACCCATATTGTGGTTGCTTGGAGCCCAGCATTGCTTATTCATTTGTTCATTTCATAAAATTCATACACAGCTTGATTGTAAACCCCCCTCCCAAAAAAACCCTTAAAGCAGTTTACAAAAAACAGACAGACAAGAAAATCAAGAAAAAAATGCAGCAGTACTTTAAAATGGGCAAAAAGTTAAAATATTAAAACAAGATCAAAATGTGATCAGCTTTCTAAGTATCTGGGTCGGCTTGCCTAAGCAAGGATGTTTTTAATCCAGTCCAAAGTGTAGAAGCTGCCACACTAAATGATCAGTTTCTTGCAAGTGCAAACTAATTATTAGGTGACCCAGTAGCGCTGCCAGTTCTGTGGGTCAGGCCGGTCAAGGGGGCGCATGTGGGGTGAGGCCATCTCATAGGTGAACGGGTCCCAAGTTGTGAAGGGCCTTCTATGCTCATCGCAATGCTGTGAACTTGGCCCAGGAGCAAATGGGCAGCCAGTCCAGATCTCTGAGCCCAGGGGTTCTCTGCAGACAAGGAGGCCTCCCTCCTGACAGCAATGGTTCTGCAGCATTCAGCACTGACGGCAGCTTCCGGATCCAGCACAAAGGATGTCTCACATGGAGCGCATTCTGAGCGGGGAAGGCACTGGTTTGACTCCTTGGAAGGGAGGCAGGTAGCGCTTTCCACACCGTTGCCACATCCCTCTGAAGAGGCATTCTCTCCTGTCTGGAGGACAGAGGTGGAAGGCCTCTTGTAAGGCGGCCCTCGGCCCTTGCAGCTTTTTCTATTCCAAAGGTGTTCCTCGTAACATTGCTTAACTGTTTGCCAGGGGAATGGCAGCCGTTTCTCAGGTGAGCCTGGGAGCTGATGACCGTCCCTGTTTTGTCGCAGGATATCCCCGTCAAATTGCCCCCCGAGAGACTCGAGGACCCCCACGTGACCAAGTACCACTTTGCGATGAACGGGAAATCCTTTGCTGTCATCCAGGAGCACTTCCAGGACCTCATCCCAAAGGTCTGTATCTGGAGCGGCTCTCTGGGTGGCGAGAGGCGGTGGCAAAATGTCAGGAGCTGCTCAGACGACAGGAGATGAGCGGGAGGGGAAGAATGAAACGTCTATTCTAACTTCCTATTTCAGTCTCTCACGGTGCACAGACAACCAGAGGGGGCATTTCCCCTGCTCCCCCCACTTTTCTGATGTCTCAAATAGAACAAACAGATGAGATGATGACTTTTGTAGAAGAGTATTTAATGTTCTGTTTCCTCCCAGGATGAGCAGGAGCTTTTGAGACAAGAACTTCCTGACAGTAAGAGCTGTTCGACAGTGGAATTTGCTGCCAAGAAGTGTGGTGGGGTCTCCTTCTTTGGAGGTCTTTAAGCAGAGGCTTGACAGCCATTTGTCAAGAATGCTTTGATGGTGTTTCCTGCTTGGCAGGGGGTTGGACTGGATGGCCCTTGGGGTGTCTTCCAACTCTATGATTCTGTCAAGCCTCTGCTTAAAGACCTCCAAAGAAGGAGACTCCACCACACTCCTTGGTAGCAAATTCCACTGCCAAACAGCTCTTACTGTCAGGAAGTTCTTCCTAATGTTTAGGTGGAATCTTCTTTCTTGTAGTTTGAATCCATTGCTCCGTGTCCGCTTCTCTGGAGCAGCAGAAAACAACCTTTCTCCCTCCTCTATATGACATCCTTTTATATATAATATGAACATGGCTATCATATCACCCCTTAACTTTCTCTTCTCCAGGCTAAACATACCCAGCTCCCTAAGCCGCTCCTCATAAGGCATTGTTTCCAGGCCTTTGACCCTTTTGGTTGCCCTCTTCTGGACACGTTCCAGCTCGTCAGTATCCTTCTAACTATGTTTCCTAACTAAAAGGCAAAGTTTAAGTTTGGGAGCAGCTCAGAATAAGCTAACCCTGCTGCATAAAAAACTGAAGTGTTTCCTGCTTGGCAGGGGGTTGGACTGGATGGCCCTTGTGGTCTCTTCCAACTCTATGATTCTATGATTCCATGTCTCCACCATGCACCCCTTTTTCTAGAAACCTTCAGGAACCTTCCAGGCGAAGTGGTTGCATCATGACAACACACTTGCCAGGCCTCCTGTGTGGTTTGACGTTGAATAGCTGTGTTGACCAGTAGCCACTGATAGCCACCTCCCACCCCCAGTTTGTCTCACTCTTTAAAAAGCCACGCAACTAAGCCACCAGCTGGCCTGTGGCAACAACACCTGCAAGTCTGTGATGCATTTTGTACGTAGGAAAGTCCTCTTCTCCCTCCTGAGTCCCCTGACAGCCCCATTTCATTGGGCAGCCCAGAGTTCATCGTTCATTCCTTTATTTCTATCCCACATTTCCCCTCAAGGAGTTCATGGTGGAACAACAACCCACCTTGAGCTCCTTGGAAAACGGGTGGGGTAGAAATAAATAAAAATAATAATTTTACTATTTATATGCTGCCCTAAGGGACCCAGGTGGCGCTGTGGTTAAACCACTGAGCCTAGGGCTTGCTGATCAGAAGGTTGGCAGTTCGAATCCCTGTGACGGGGTGAGCTCCCGTTGCTTGGTCCCAGCTCCTGCCAACCTAGCAGTTTGAAAGCACGTCAAAATGCAAGTAGATAAACAGGAACCGCTACAGCGGGAAGGTAAACGGTGTTTCCGTGCGCTGCTCTGGTTTGCCAGAAGCGGCTTTGTCATGCTGGCCACATGACCTGGAAACTATACGCCAGCTCTCTCGGCCAATAATGCGAGATGAGCGCGCAACCCCAGAGTCGGTCACGACTGGACCTAATGGTCAGGGGTCCCTTTACCTTTACATGCTGCCCTAGCCACTGTGGGAGGCTCCCAACAAAATATTAAAAACACAACAAAACATCAAACATTAAAAACTTCCCTATCCAGGGCTGCCTGGTCTCCCAGCCTCTACACCACACGGACTCCCTTTCCTAAAATGCCTTAGTCTTTCCTCCCTGGGGTAGTTTTGGTTCTCCTCCTCTGCACTTTCCCCAGCGATCTCCATTGGAGGCACCAGGGGTGGGCCCCATATTTTGAGAAGCATTGCAGGAGTTTCCCAGAGTGTGAAATGCGTCCCTGCCGCCGGAATGCTTGATCTCTGCCCCCCCCCCCATTTTAATATTACGTTGCTGAGAGCCCGCCTCCCCTGTTTTTCAGCTTGTGTTGCATGGCACAGTGTTTGCCCGCATGGCACCGGACCAGAAAACCCAGCTGGTGGAGGCTTTGCAAAACGTAGAGTAAGTATCCCTCTAATTTTGACTCTGCTGCTGCTCTTGCTGTTGCTTTGACCCGACTCTTCAGGCAGCCCCAAAGCTTCTGAAAACTCTGAAGCAGCAGTTCTCCGGTTTAAAGGTGAGGCTTGCTCTTCAGGGAGAAACCACGCCACCTCGCGAGGGGTGTTGCCCCTGCCCTTGGGCCAGGGAGGCAGGAGCCAATCTCCAGGGGTCAGCCCAGGCCACACCCCTGACCTCTTCCCAATCGGGGATCAAGCTTCAGCCCGCTTGGGGGCCGGCTGGCCAGTCCTCTTGGCACCAAAGGGCCACCTTTTAGAATCTGCCCCTGCCCTTCCCCTGAGTTGTTGGGTCCTGCCTCTGGGGGGCGGCGGGGGGGGGGGGAGACAAGCACGCGGAGCCAAGCTGGAGCTGCTCTCCCCTTGACAAGTGCAATGAACTTCACTCTGCTTTCCATGAGAAGAAGAGGGCCCTGGTGTCTTTCTCGGGCCAGAAGGCTCAGGCTGAACATCTTGCCCACCATGCAAAGCAAAGCACTCTGGCGCCCTCTGACGGGCGCAGCCTTCCCTCTGGGAAAACACATCCAAGTTTTGGTTTATTACTGAATGAGTCATTGGCCAAAGCGTAAGATGACATTTTTGTGAACTGGAACTTGGCTGTGGAACTGATGTCAGAAGCCCATTTCAGCTCAGAGCGTAGTGAGAGCCTGCTGGATGAGGCCGGTGGCCCATCTAGACCAGCATCCTCTTCTCTCGGTGGCCGCCCAGATGCCCCCAGACGCCATCGAGGTTGCTTAGTTTAAGGCTGCGCTGTGTTCTGAATCCTCCAGCATTTGGCTTCATTGGAGAGAGGGAGAATACTTGTCTCTATCCACTTTCTCGATGCCATGCATAATGTTATAATTTTTGGCCCCCTCAAACACTCTAAACGCTCCTTGCTGCGAAGGGGGGGGGGTCTAAGGGCTTAGCATCCTGGCCTGTGTTGCAGAGAAAGCTTGTCGCTCTGGCAGTGGCTTTCCCAAGCAACTGTGCCCCCCTTGCCTGGCTTTGTGGGAGCCTGGGCAGGACTGCCAGCGTGGAGGCCTCTCGCTCGCTCCAGAGGGCACCAGCGCTCTTCCTCCTGACCATCTCTGGCTGCCTGGCTTGCTTGCCCGCTCACCCAACGATGCCAGGCAGCTCTGCTTCTGCTTCATCGCAGTCAACCAGTGGCGATTTGGGCAGAAGCTTCTCCTCTGCTTTCTTGCATGTAAACGTGATTTTAAAAGGCGCTTCTCTGGATGTGCCCTGTTCTGAAGCCTAGGTTTCTCTTCCCGCTGGGAGTAACGCCCTGAAGCCATCTTTGATGCAGCTCAGGATTCCCAGGCCGTGGTCCTGGTCCTCAGCCCAGATGCCCAGGCGCCAGGCGGGGGGTGGGCGGGCGGGCCTGCTTTGGGGCCAAAATGCTGTGGGGTCCTGGCTCTCCCTTGCTTCTTCACACAACACATCGTGAAACTACGGAACTCCCTCCCACCGGAGGCAGGGATGGCCACCAACTTGGGTGGCTTCATAAGAGGATGAGGCAAATTCATGGAGAGGGCTAAGAGTGGCCCCTGGCCAGGAAGCCACTGAGGGGAGAGTTGCTCTTGTGAACCAGTAGATTCCTCTTCCCTTCTCATGTTCTCCCTCTCTGCGCTTTTGCAGTTACTACGTGGGCATGTGTGGCGATGGGGCAAACGACTGCGGGGTGAGTAGCCTCTTCTGCTTCCACGTGATTCTCATCCGCCGGTTCATCCCTTGCAACGGGAGAATTAACCCTTTCCTTTCTGCACTGTTTGCAACTGGCCAGGCACTGAAGAGGGCGCACGGTGGCATTTCCCTGTCGGAGCTGGAGGCCTCTGTGGCGTCTCCCTTCACCTCCCGGACGCCCAGCATCTCCTGCGTGCCAAGCCTGATCAGGTAAGGGCTGCTTGGAGGGCCTTTCGGGTCCCAAACGGGCTCCGCAGGGGCCCCTTGCACAGCACAGCTGCCCCCCCTCCCTGGGAAGTGGGGGTGCCAGCCAAGAGGAGGGCCTGGTAGAGGAAGTTGTTTCCCGTTGTGGAGGGGTGGCAGGTCTCGCCAGCCTGAAGGGCGGCAGCAGCAACCAAAGCCCAGCACAGAATACCCACAGGTGGTCAAGCCCCACTGGGGTCCTGTGTCCAGTTCTGGGCACCTCAGTTTAAGAAGAATATCAGTGCAGCTGAAGAATCTTTGGCAGGTGGCCATCCAGCTTCTGTTTAGAAACCTCCAGCGAAGGGGAGTCCCGCCTTTTGAGGGACTCCATTCCCCTCCCCACCGGCTCTTCTTCTCATGAGGAAGTTCTTCCTAAGCTCTTACCTGGCCTCAGGTATGCAGTGCTTGACTCACCTGGATTTCTCCATGTGGATTTCTTTGTCTTCACAGGGAAGGCCGGGCTGCTTTAATAACCTCCTTCTGTGTGTTCAAATTCATGGCTTTGTACAGTATTATCCAGTACGTCAGTGTCACCCTGCTGTATTCTGTGAGTATTGGAGTCCCTGTCCCCGATGGTGGGGCTTCGCAACATTATGAGTGTGTCTGTGAAGCTCTCCTCCTCTCCCTCTGATTGGCTCCGAGGCACGAGCTCCCACCCCCTTCCCTCCTCCGCTCTCACCTGATAGGCCCGGAACAGGTGAGGAGCAGCAGGGAGAGTTCCACAGCCATCATTCCCCCAATGGCTCATTCCCTGTGCAAAGTCTGTGACGTTCTTTGCTTCTCTCTCACCTCCGTTTCAACCAGAAATTCTTCATGGCAGGTGGTGAAATGGGTTGGGGGGAAATCACCTTGCAGAAGGCCTCTGAGCAGGTTCCCGGCGGGGGTGGGACTTGAGCCCCTGAGCTTCCAAGCAGCCCTTTAGCTGGCCTTCAGGACATAAAAGAACCCCTGCTTCCATCCCCTCTGAAATCCCCCTGGCGGTTCCTTTGCAGATCCAGAGCAACCTGGGAGATTTCCAGTTCCTCTTCATCGATCTCGCAATAATTCTGGTGGTGGTCTTCACCAGTGAGTATCCTTCTCCTCCAAGACAGTCCTCCCTTTCTGGGCCAGCTTTGGCCGGCAGGCCTCTCTCCTTCCCTAGCCCTGGCAGCTTGCAGAGTTGTGAGTCCTGCAGATTTCATGGTGAAGCTGATGCACAGGAAACAAGGGACCCAGTCTCCTTGCAGCTGTCCATCCCAAACCCAGAATCCCAACTCCTTGCCCAATTCTGGTGTGTGGTTTCAGGGGGGAAAGGGGGCTGCAAAATTCAAGCTTCTACACGTCACCATAGCTCCTTTCCAGCCTCCCCTGGCAGGTTGCCTTGTGCAGAACGAGCAGCTCTCTGCTCCCGAGTTTGCCTGGTTTACAAACAGGTTCCAAGGGTGCAGAGCTTTGCTCGGTGGATGTGTGTTGCTTCTCCCTTTGGGTCTCAGCTCCGGCGGCTGCTCCTTCTCTCTCTGCAGTGAGCCTGAATCCTGCGTGGAAGGAGCTTGTGGCGCAGAGGCCTCCTTCCGGCCTCATCTCGGCTCCCCTCCTCTGCTCCGTCCTTTCCCAGATCCTCATCTGCCTTGGCTTCCAGACCCTGGGCTTCCTGTGGGCCAGGCAGCAGCCCTGGTATGAGACCTGGACCCCTCACTCAGAGTAAGTTACCTCAGGGGGCCACGTCTGGGTCCACGGCGGGGGGGGGGGGGAGAGTTTCACCTTGGAATCTGTGGGAACCGCAGACCAGGGCCCCCCCACCTGCCCTGTGTGTGTGTGTGTTCCACCTAAACATTAGGAAGAACTTCCTGACAGTAAGAGCTGTTCGGCAGTGGAATTTGCTGCCAAGGAGTGTGGTGGAGTCTCCTTCTTTGGAGGTCTTTAAGCAGAGGTTTGACAGGCATATGTCAAGAATGCTTTGATGGTGTTTCCTGCTTGGCAGGGGGTTGGACTGGATGGCCCTTGTGGTCTCTTCCAACTCTATGATTCTATGTTCGTGTTCGTTCCCAGGAGAAACCACCTCAAAAGTGTCTGCCTCTTAATTTTGTTTATTTCTTATTTCATAAAATTTATGCACCACTTGATTGTAAAAAAAAAAAGCCTCAAAGTGGTTTACAGAAAGATATTCTTTTTAATAACAACTCCATGGTGGTCTGCCTCAGAAGACAACAGAGGAGTGAGCCTCTGAAGGTGAAGTCAGAGTCAGACCATTTAAAATCCTCAAACAGATTTACATGACCACAACTTTCCAAGCTTCTGGACAGGCTTGTCTAAACAAGATGGTTCAGAGTCCAGCCAGAGGCGCCTGTTGATCTCCATTGGCAAGGAGTTCCAAAGGGCAGCTACTGCCACACTAAATGACCTGAGTTCTTACCAATGCAGAGCAGGGATCACGGGGCCCCTGTAGCAGCGCCACCTTCCACCCAGCGAAGCGATGGAGGGGGTGCAGGTGGGGTCAGGGGATTTCGG
Source organism: Zootoca vivipara (assembly GCF_965207765.1). Classification (NCBI taxonomy): domain Eukaryota; kingdom Metazoa; phylum Chordata; class Lepidosauria; order Squamata; family Lacertidae; genus Zootoca; species Zootoca vivipara. The sequence goes on along the minus strand of NC_142588.1, from coordinate 96,914,598 downwards.
AGGTAGACTGGTCCCAGGTTGCTACGGGCTTTATGTACTAATATCAATATGCTGGGTCCAGTAAATACCCTGTTTCTCCAAAAAAATAAGACATACCCATAAAATAAGCCATAGCAGGATTTCTAAGCATTTGCGCAATATAAGCCATAACCTGAAAATAAGACATAGTGATAGGCGCAGTTCTGGAGGCCGCCAAGGAAGAGGCTAGGCTGGACATGTAATAAAAAAATAAGACATCCCCCGACAATAAGCCACCGTGTTTTTGCTTTTTTTGAGGAAAAATAAATATAAGACGGTGTCTTATTTTCAGAGAAACACGGTAGTAAAAGTAGCAATCATAGTTACAAGTAGGTAGCCGTGTTAGTCTGATGTAGTCAAAACAAAATAAAAAAATTCCTTCCAGTAGCACCTTAGAGACCAACTAAGTTTGTCATTGAGCTTTCGTGTGCATCTGAAGAAGTGTGCACAAAAGCTCATACCAATGACAAACTTAGTTGGTCTCTAAGGTGCTACTGGAAGGAATTTTTTTATTTTGTTTTAGCAATCGTAGTAATAGTAATTTTTATTGTCTTAACTGATTGGGGCATCTTTTTACTTGCTCCAAGGTGTTTTGTTTAATTGACTGATCTAATGTAGTTAATTGCAGCCCTTGAAACAGCAGACTTCCCTTCTCTAAGGACATTTAGGAGTGCATTTGGGATGGGCTTGTTGGCAGCTCTCTGGGCTGTCTCCTCTTGCTAGAGAAGCGCAGGCAGGCAGGCAGAGTGTGTGTTGGCCTTCTGTGGGCAAGGAATCCCTTATCCTCCATGAAGGTGGCCAGTAAGCAGAGAGATGGGGTCCCTTGCTGGGGAGGAAGAGATGCTCTAATTCCACCCACCCACCCCAGACCAGCCCATCCCTATAGAAGGAAGAAGCCACCGCCTAAGAAGATAAAGAAGATTGGGAAAGCACATTAGTGAACTATGCAGGACATATTACATAATTGGAAACCCAAGAAAGAAAAAGGACATTGATTTTTAAAAAGGGGAAATGCTTAAGGCATACCTTGCAAGCTTTGTGTATAGGCTTCTCCATTGGTTGAGCTTTTAGAAGTCACTTGTAACAAGATGAATAAGGTTTTAAAATTGGACTGTTAAGAATATAAGATTTTATGGATGTGCATAAATAAGCATATGGTTATAAGACCAAAATATGGTCTGAAGCTCAACATCAAAAAAACCCAAGATCATGGCCACTGGTCCCATCACCTCCTGGCAAATAGAAGGGGAAGAAATGGAGGCAGTGAGAGATTTTACTTTCTTGGGCTCCTTGATCACTGCAGATGGTGACAGCAGTCACGAAATTAAAAGATGCCTGCTTCTTGGGAGAAAAGCAATGACAAACCTAGACAACATCTTAAAAAGCAGATACATCACTTTGCAAACAAAGGTCTGTATAGTTAAAGCTATGGTTTTCCCAGTAGTGATGTATGGAAGTGAGAGCTGGACCATAAAGAAGGCTGATCGCTGAAGAATTGATGCTTTTGAATTCTGGTGCTGGAGGAGACTCTTGAGAGTCCCATGGACTGCAAGAAGATCAAACCTATCCATTCTGAAGGAAATCAGCCCTGAGTGCTCCCTGGAAGGACAGATCGTGAAGCTGAGGCTCCAATACTTTGGCCACCTCATGAGAAGAGAAGACTCCCTGGAAAGGATCCTGATGTTGGGCAAGATTGAGGGCACTAGGAGAAGGGGACCACAGAGGACGAGATGGTTGGACAGTGTTCTTGAAGCTACGAACATGAGTTTGACCAAACTGCAGGAGGCAGTGCAAGACAGGAGTGCCTGGTGTGCTCTGGTCCATGGGGTCACGAAGAGTCGGACACGACTAAACAACTAAACAACAACAACATAAATAAGCATAAAATAATGGAACCAGGAGGGGGAGTGGAGGGAAGTCAATTAAGATGTATGATTTAAATTTTTGATTGTGATGTTCTTTTTTTGGTTTTTTGTTATTTTAAAATTAATAAATTGTGTTTGTCCCCCCCCCACTTGGGTTTTGCAGCGCCTGCAATGTTTCAAGGGGTCCCTTTGCCAACGCCTCTCAGCACAAGAACAAGACCCTCCACGACGAGCACAACATCAGGAACTACGAGAACACGACGGTCTTCTTCATCTCCAGCTTCCAGTACCTCATTGTCGCTGTGGCCTTTTCCAAAGGGAGGCCCTTCAGGCAGCCTTGCTACAAAAACTGTACGTGGGCCAGAGTTTCGGAGGGAGAAGGGGGGCCCGAGCCAGAGCAGCGCTGATGGGCAAGCAGGATTGGGGGGACGGACGGACTCTGCAGGGCCCTCGCCCTTCGTAGGATTCAGCTTCCTTGTAGAGGAGGTGCTGCGATGCTTTGGTGCCACCTGCCCTGGAGAGAGAGGGGCAGAATTGCTTGCAGGAGGGCAGAAAATGGCCTGGGATTAGAGGGGTAGAAAGGAGCTATTAAAGGGCCTGTCGAAAGACCCTTCTCACTCATTTATTGTGTATATTAAAATGGATAGTCGCTTTATCTTGTCAAAGGCAACCTCCAGCCAGCCAGCCAAGACCCCAAAGAGATACATTAGAAGCAAGGGGGGCAGGAAATCCTAGACATTAAGAACACCCCACCCACTTCTTAAAGGCCACGGATACAGACTAAAGGCCTGGTTATAGAGTAATTTTTTCTCCTGGCGTCTAAAGATAAATAGTGATGGTGCCAGGCAGGCCTCCCTGGGAGGAGGAGCCCACAAGTGGGAGCCATTGCAGAAAAGTCTGTTCTCGTGTTGCCACCCTCCAGACCTCTCATGGCGGATGCTCTTCTCCAGGAGAGGCCTGGAGGGTGGCAACACGAGACTCTCCATTTCAATATACACAATAAATAAGTTGGGCAGGGAGGGAAAGGGGGGGATCCTTGGCTCAGGAGGGGGTCAGGATTGGGAATGGGCTCCGGGAGATACAACCTCACAGCCTCCAAATTATGGCACAAGGAGATAGTTTTGTTGGATTTTTTGAATAGTCAAGTTACTTTAGAGCTGGTCTAATGTAAATACTGTCTGTTTAAGAGAAACAGGTGCCGGTGTTTCTGTAAATTGCTCACAGGCGTGGGCTCTGCTTCTTGTATATAAGGCTCTGCCAGAAAGCCTTCTGTATCTCTTAGTTAGATCTTTCAGTTTGATTCATCTCTAAGTAGATCACTCTCTCAGTTGTTCTCAGTTTAAGAGATTCCTTAGTTGAATCTTAGTATGAGAGTTGCTTAGTTATAAAGCTAGTTTGCTGTTAATTCTTGGGTAGTTTAATGGGAGTTATGTGGGATTTTGTGGGAAGTTTGGAAAGTGGGTAGATAACATTGCTAAGAGAGAAAGCATTTATCTTTAGTTTAAAGTCTCTTTAGAGTCAGTTTGTTTTTCAGTTAAAGAAACCCAACCGTTTGTATTTTCATCTGCATACTTTTACAAATGTGCAGCTAGTAAGGGGTTTCATATAAGGGAGATAATACCCTACGCTCTTGGTGGTGTTTTCTTAGCCAGGTCATCTGACTGCGTATACTCTGCGTGAAGCGTACTTTAAAGGGCCGCTGTAAAACTGGTATATATGATTTAGGTTAAGCAGGTTTCAATATCCAGTTTTCTCCAATATTATTCTGATCATATATGTATATATATTCCAAGAAGTTTTGCCAAGCGAGAGTGCAGGGCTTGGCCTGCTTAAAGGTGTCTCTCTTCTCCCTGTTCTCCCTCCTCCCCTGCAGATCTCTTTGTTATCTCGGTGATCGTTCTGTATGCCTTCATCCTTTTCGTCCTGCTGCACCCCCTGCAGCCCATCGACTGGTTCCTTGAGGTAAGCCCAGAAGAGGCCGCCCTGCCATTGCCCGGTGCCAGTTCCAGGGGCCTCCCCAGAGGGGGGCAGTAAAAACCCCCATTGGTGTAGAATCTTTGATGGGTTTTAATAGCAGCACCGTCTGAGACTTTGCATGTATCAGGAAGACCTTCTCCCTGCAAAATCAGATCAACCCCTTTGTGTGAGGGAGGGACCAGGTGCTCCTTAGAGGCCTTACCCCCCCCCCCCAAGACATCTGCCCCTGCTGGCTTTCCAGTTTCTTCATGCGCCAGTGACTGTATCACGAACTGCCATGTAAAGGCTCACTTCCGTGAGAGATCTATAAAGACCCAAAGCAATTATGGAGTGATCTGAGGCAGCATTTGAGTGTATATTGGTCTCTCCCACTTGAGTCCACACTTCATTAGAAATTAAAAATAATAATCCACATGGGAGTGCTTTCTAAGCTAATGCGAGAAAACGGTGTAATCCCCCTCCTGAGGATGTTTTCTCCTGCCAAACATCTATTAAGACTTAAGTCCTAGTTTGAAATAATATCTGAGGGATCCTGCTGTCGTCATGTGGCCTTGGAATCACCCCAGTTCTCTCCATTTGCACATTCAGAACATGCTCAGGATCCCACCAGGAGCCTTTCCATGAAGTCTTAACCATTTTTAAAGAGTAGATGGTAGAAATTTGGCCTGGCCCAATTTAGGGAGGTAGGGAAGGACAGGGGCCGGATTGTGGGGTCTTCCATTGTGTGCAGCCTCTCTGCCTGCCCTTTTGACGCTTTCACACGTGTGTGTCTCCTGCTTTGCAGCTGGTCTGCGTGCCGTATCCGTGGCGAGTGCGGATTCTCCTCATCGTTGTCGTCAACGCCTTTGTCTCCCTTCTGGTGGAGGTGAGTCCTGGCAGGGCTTGGAGGCAGTGGCTGCGGGTTTTCTGCTTAAAATCTCAGTCCAGCAGTCAGGGTTCCGATTTGCACAAAGCCCCACAAAGGGAGGGGGGGCGCTTCTTTCAGGCCCTCCTTTGTCAGTGCCAGTGTCTTGGGATGTCGGATGGTGGACCCTGTGAGGTGTCTTAAGGATCTAACTTACGTCTATTTGCTCCATTATTCTGCCCTGAACTAGGGTGCTGGGAGTGTGTGTGTGTGAGTGTGTGAGCAGGGCACTTGGAATCCTTTAGCCACCACCTCTCTCTGGCTTCCAGATCCCCAAACATCAAGTGTATTGTGACAGGGAATTGCCGCAGGGCCCTGCCCCACACGCCACATTTCCTCGGCACTCCCAGAACATGCTGCTCTTCCCTGTGCCCTCTCCCGGCTTTGCCCGAGCCCCGATTCCGCCCACGCTCTGGGATTGGGAACAGCCAGCCACCCCGGCAGATGGAAGCCTTGTACGGATCTCTGCCTGATCTCTGTCAGCACAGTTGCCAGAAAACTTCCCAGGAGAAGTGCAAACAAGGACACCATTCTCAGGCCAGAGCTGACCAACAGGGCTGAAAGGATAAGTTTGGGGTTTGCCCCATAGCGAATCCCAGTTGCTGGAGACCACAGGAGGGGGAGAGTGCAGGATACTAGGCCAGGTGGGCCATGGGTCCAATCCAGCAGGCTCTTCTGATGTCCTTCCCTCTTTCCACAAGGCCTGTGCAAGAGACCCACCTAGGCAAGGCACACAAACACCCTTTCCAAAGAGCCGAGCGTTTGTTAATCCTGCTCCGAGAGAGTAGGGGGGCCCCCCATGCTGCTTTCTTCTGCCCCGACTGTGCTGTTGTTGTGACCTCCTTCTCGCTAACCTGCAATGATGGCTGCTCTTCTTGATTCTTCCCCTTCCCCGGAACACACCACAGAATTTCCTCCTTGACACCATCCTTTGGAAAGTTGTCTTCCACCGAGACAAGCAAGGGGAGAACCGCCTAGGCTCCTCCTCCTCCTCCTCTTCTTCCTTCTCCTCTTCCTCCCACCCATCACAGGTTGGAACGCTGGGCTTTACTCTCCCTTGTTCACGCATGACACCCTCACGGCCGGGGGCGGGGCAGGGTTGTATGCTGGGGGGGCGGGGGGGCCCACGGAGTTTGCCAGTCCCCAGCCCCGGGGCCCTCCGGGTCGGGTGCCTTGGCCCACAGTTGGGAGACCAGCCTTCCTCTCCCTTGGGTCCCCAGAGGTGGTCGGACTACAACTCCCATCATTCCTGGCCAGCGTGGGCAGGGACGATGGGGGCTGTAGTTCAAAACCATCTGGGGACCCAAGGCCCAGAAAGGCTGGCGTAGGCAAGACACGGAGCCAAGGGTCTGAACTCTGTGTCCGCCCCCTTCCTCTTCAGAGGGTATCGGGGTGAGCAAGTCTGGAGGTCTCCCTTTCCCAAAGCCAGTGGATGTATTGCCAGTGTCCTTTAAAAGGGGTGGGGGTGGGGGGCCTTAAACACCCTCCTTGTGATGCTCATTGAAGTCCAGGGGGTGCAGGGGAAGGGGGGCTGTTAATTTGCATCAAGGTCAAGGTTTGGGGTGTTGGGGTTCTCTTCGGGGTCTCTGCTGCCGCCTGCCCCTTCCCACGGAAAGGTCAGGATTGCATCTGCGTTCATCACAACAACCCTGTGAGGTAGGTTAGGCTGAGGAGGGCAGACCCTGACGGAGGGAACGTTGTAATGATGAAGTGAGGGGAAAGCTCAGGGCCGGGGCTGCCCATCTCCCACCCCAAGGAGAACGAGGAGGGGTGGGATGGTCGCCAAGGAGGTCCCTCGAGGGGAAGAACTCCTGGGCTCGGAAGCAAGGAAGCTCCACTCGGGTCAGGCAGGACCACAGCTGCTGCTGCTGCTGCTGTTCTGGATTCTGACCAGTGCAGGTCATGTGACACACAACCCCCCCCCCCCGTGTCAGCCACAGGCCTGCTCCCAATTGCCTGAGAGCTAAAGATCTAGAGAGACAGAGAGATGGCATGGCAGCTGGGGCAACGCGTGTGTGGTGGCACCAGGCGGGCAGAGAGAGTGATGCGCTTCCTCTTGGCACTGCCTGTCCTCTCCAGCCGTGTCGTGTGGCTCCCTCAGGCACATGTTTCTGGGGCATCGGGCACTGCACTGATGCCATGGGGCACTGCCTGTCCTGGGCAGGTGTTGGTCAGGTGGGGGGGTGAATCTGGCCTCTGCCCTTGTCCATGGTGTCTCACCCCCCTCTCCCTCTGCCCTTCCTTCCAGGAGGCCTTGGGGTGCTTCCGCGGCTGCACCCTCCCCTCTGTGCTGGGCTTCCAGAAGAGGAAGAAGCCCCCGAAAGCCAAATACGTACACTTGGCCCAGGAGCTGCTGGTGGACCCCGAGTGGCCCCCCAGGCCCAGCACCACGACGGAGGCCAAGGAGGCTCCCCCGGCCCACCAGAACGGCGCCTGCCAGGTCATCACCGTCACGTAGCAGCGGCCTGGCCGGGCGCGTCCTCTTGCCGTCTCTGGAGACACTTCTGTCTGCGGAGCACGTGTTCGGGGCCCTCGGTCTGCCCCCCCTTTTCGCCCCCCTCCATCCCTGGAGTTCAGCGTCCCGTCGAGAGAGAACTTTTCACAAGCAATGCAAAACGTTGGGTGTTTTTCCAGCCGGCTTCTCCGAGCCTCATTCCGCCGGCCAGTTCTGGGGCTCAGGCTGGGCTCCTCTGGGTTTGGGGCAGCCCTGGCCTAGCGCAGCTTCCACCTCGGAGGCTGGCCTGTGGGACTTTGGGAGCCCAGCAAGGAGGGGGTGAGTTGCCCTTACCAGAAAGGAAGGGTGGGTGTTGTGGGTGTTTGCCAAACTTGGTGTTGGGTTCCACAGGTCTGCAGTGTGCTGCAGAGTCTGACCTCGGCCGCCTTGCACGGAGCAGAGACGTCATGGTTAGTTTCCAAATGCCCTGCAGGCGTGCGCGCACACACCCCGCTCCGTGCCAAAGCCCGGCAGTCCCTGCGCCCGACTCGGCTTCGCTACAGGCTCCATGCAGGAAGGAGGCAACGAATCTGCCACACTGGCTCAGCCAGATTCTTTATTGAGAACAATAGGAAAGAGAATTGCTCCCAGCCTCCACCACCAGCACCAAGTGCTTTAAATCTGCTGAGGCCGCGCTCGGTCTCTGGCCTGTTTACACATGCGTGTGTGCACACACTGAGTTGCTCCGGGGGCCGAGGATCATTCGGCTACTCCAGGCTCCTGGGTGCCAAGGGCTGACCCCCTCTCCCCTCCTCTCCCCAGGCCCCTTGGCTTTTGTGGCTGGGTCTCCCTCTGGCTGTAGGGCACACACCCCATCTGTGTGTGTGGGGGGGCTTTGCTTTTGAAGTTGAAGCCCAGGTGCTCTGATCCTGCCCTGGGGCTGCTGGTGGCTGTGGCAGAGAGGAGCCTTGCAGAGGAGGCAGCCCATGAATTGGGAGGGGGCACCGGCAAAGCCTTCAAGTAGGAAATGACCCTCTGCGGACAGCATCTCTTGAGCGGCAGCAAAACAGCTGGGTCCATTTCCTGCCGTTTTATACCTCAACAGAAAAGGGTGTTGTTGGAAGCAGAGTCCGGGAAGCTCCTGGCCCCAGAGTCGCGCCCCCCCCTCCTGCTGCTGCCCTGTCTTGCAGGGGCCTGGCCCCCAAGGGTGCAAACGTCTTTGGCCTCTGCCGCCTGCTTCCCTCCCTGGCTACCAGGGCGTTCTTTCCACCGTGGAGGGTGGCTGGGATACGGCGCTCCGACACCTCGGGGTGCGAGTGCGAACCTCCTCCTCTCCCTGGAGCAGCAGCGACTTTCTCTCTCTCCCCTGCTCAAAATGCACGGTTATTTTGCTTAGAAAGAAGGAAGAGATCCATGAATGAAGCTATGCATCTTTTGACCTTGGGACTGTGACTTGCCAGCTCTTCATCTGACTGTACAGTAGCTCCGTTGGTGTGTGAGAGAGAGACCGAGAGAGAGCGTGTTGTGCTTAAGGAACAATGACGGAGAGGTCCTGGCCAGGGGAAGGGAATGTGTGTCTGTTTCCAGGAGTCTCGCTTGCTGGCTTGCTTCCCCCGTGCTTCCCAGGGGAAAACTGCTGGGAAGCAAAAATCTGGGACTGTCCCTGGGCAGCCAGGTCTCACTAAGGATCTTTGGGGCTGGGGGAAGCAATTTCTCAATGTGGTGGCGAGAGTTTGGCCTGGGAGTTTGGGGCGCATTTGCTTTTGGCCTCCCTGAGATCTGGGCTGGCGTTTGGCCACTGTTCCTCTTGGGGCGAGCTTGAAAAAGAAGTTTGTCTTCTGGCCTCCGGAATCTAGCTTGCACACCAAAATTCTGAGTTGGTATTTTTTTAGAAAAATAAATAAATTGAGGACTCCCTTTTCTTGCTGAATCTTCCTCAAAAGCTTGTGAATTCAGGTGAACAGGATGGTTTAATGGGGGCCCCTCCAACACTCCGGGAAGTTGTTTTGCCTTTCTGCAGTAAAATCCAGGGTCACGTCGAGAACTTGGAATCTGAGTTCCTTATTAAATTATTTGCGTTTTGTGGACCTAAAAGTCTAAATTTGTCCTTCTTTGTGTCAGGATTGTAAATATGGCCAATTAAATATTTTTAATTTAATTTTAATTATTATTATTTATGCACATATCTAAAGGACTAGCTCAAGAGAAGAGTAACCAGATTTTAAAAGGATATATATAGAGATATATATTGGTATCCCTCAGGGTTATTTTTAAAGCTTTTATCTTCTTCCTTTACCAGATAGCTAATGATACAGTCATAGGATCTCTGGGTGCCCCTTCTGTGTGTCTGTATGTCGTTGGGGGGAGCAATGGGACACATCTCTCCCCAGTCCAGGCTTGCACATGCGACTGGGGACAGCTCCCTGGTGCTCCAGCCTACACGGTGGAGCCTGAAAAGTGTGTGTGTGTGTGTGTGTGTGTGTCTATTTGTGCGTGTGACCTTCTGGTTATTAGTACTAAAATTCTACTTGGAATACGATGCAAAAAAAAAAAAAAGCCACTTGATTCGAAAGTGGAGAATCAATTTCTTACTGCAATCTTCACATTGGAAACTTTTGAACAAAATTGCACTCATTTTCAAATTTATTTATTTTTAGTAGAGAGCATTTATGAGGACTTCCCTCCTAACTGGATGAGTTAATCTACTGTAGTTATCAGGACTGTGTCTGCACAGGGTCCGAGTGAAAGAGATGAAGAATCCTTTTCCTTAAATGCTGCAAGTTCCTTCTGAAACTATTTCCTCCGCTGTCTCAGGCCTCGAGACTTTAAAAGAGCTCCATGACTTTATCCCTCAAAAATCCCCGTTCCGAAATGATGAAATGTTTGTATATTAGATGACAAGTTTTATTTAATGGCTCCTTCTGACATGCTAGCTTTATGCCGCATAATGTCAGGTTTTAGAAAAACCCATTTCCAATGAACTTCTAAACTCTCTGGCCGATGACGCAGCCCCACCGCCGATGGACGAGACCCAGTGGTCTCCGAAGGATCCAGAAACCGGCCCTTTTGTTCCAGGGGCGTCTGCCATCTTCCTCCAGGAAATGTCTGTTTGTGCTGCTTTTATAATGGTACCGGTTGTAATAAAGGCATTTTGTGTCCTTGTACATAGTCGTAGCCCTGTAACATCTTTTGTGTGCGTGTGATTTAAGCTATTTGAAATAAAGTTGTGATTCGCTTGCTCTTTCCATCCCCTGCCCCTTCATTTCCTGCCCACCACGGAAAAGGAGAGTTTCCTCCACGCTCAGGTTCTCCCATAACCTGGGACTTTTTTCAAGCCGTTCTCCTCGAGCAGAAACCTGTTGGCCGAAGCGCCAGGCGGCTTAAGAATAAAAAAAATGAGACCACGGTCTCGCATGGCTGCATTCTGGGCAAATGAGATGAAGTCCTGTGAAATGGTCAACACGGAGCTTGCAGAAGGCGAGCGAAGGCTTGGGGAGCGAAGGCGAAATGAGCCGCGGCCGATGAAGTCACTGCAAAAAGGGCCAAGTGATGTGATTGCGGACACATAAAAAACCCAACTTTGCCTGCCTTGAGCTGGATGGTGGTGGTGGAGGAGACTGGTTTGGCTGTTGCTCAGCCTGGGAAGGAATCTTGCGCTTGTGAAAATTACACCCAACGAGCACGAAGTTTGAGGTTTGCTAAAAAGCCTCAGTGAGCAGTTATTGGGGCTTGTGCAGGAGAGAGTGATGGCCACCAACAAATTCACGGAAGGGGAGGGCTGTTGGTGGCTCTGCTGTGCCTCCACAGAATCATAGAATTGTTGGAAGGGGCACCCAGGGTCATCTAGTCTAACCCCCTACAAGGCAGGATCTCATACCAGACCCTGCTTTGCAAATGTGCTAGCCGTTCTGTTGCTCCCCAACTAAATGGGCTGGAGGCAGCAAGGCTTTTGGATCCCAGTTGCTGGAAGCTGCGGGAGAGAAGAGGCTCCTGCCCTCGGATCCGAGCTTTCTGAATGCTTGGCCGATGCTGCAGTTTTCAGAAGACCTTTGTGGCTTTCTCTGTTGGCGGCTGAGTGGAGCCAGCATTCAGATTTGGCCTGGCGGGTTGCTGACCGGGGGGTGGGAGGGGGAGATTTGTGGACTTCGGGCTGGCAGAATATTCTCCCTCGCCCCACCCAGCAGAATTTGGGTGTCATGACTTGTTGGTTCCTTTCCACCTTGTGCCAAAGACCAGCTTCTTGACAATGCTTGGGCTCAAGGGGACGTGCAGAAAGAGCCTTGCTGAAAAAAGCGCATTTTGCCAACTCACTTCCCACAAATGGCCAACCTGGTGCCCTTGGGAAGCCCCCCCCCCCAAGCAGGAGGCAAGCCATGGGACCCTCCCCCCCCCAGGTTCTGGAGTCAAAATTGGGAGGCAGCCTAAGGGTCATCAAGGCCAGGATGACCCCAGAGAGCTGGAAGCCATGACCAGCTTGCTCTCCCTCTCCCTTGCCCCTTCTAAACCCCACAAAGTGAGTGGCTGCTGCCCCAGGATCCCATTTCCCGGGTGAGACTTTCAGGCTTTCGTTTTGGGGTTTATTCCCAGAGCTGCTTCATAGCTAACCTTCGCGGAAAGGGGAAACGTGCCTGGAGCTGGCTGGTTTTGGCCCAGAGCGAGAGGCCCTGTGGGATCCTGTGGTTGGCGGCTGATTCTTCCCCCATGATGCTATTCCTCCTTTGTATTCATTACTGGGTCTTCAGCCAGAACCATTTATAAGAAGGTTCACTTAAATGAAACCTGAACCCTCTGAGCTGAAAATCTGAGGATGTTTCCCTGCTGGGATAACTTGGTCCTGGCATCACCCGGAAGGATGAAGTTTTGCTCAGCAACCTTCTGAGCATCAGATTAGCTCAGTGCCTCCCAAAGTGGGTGGTAACACCCCCTGAGGGATGGGTGCTTAAAGGCAAGGGGGTGGCAGGGGGACGCTGGAGGTGCAGGTGTCTAGCCGACCATGAACAGCTGGTATCAGTGAATCAAGCTCATCAGTTTTGTTGAATTAAATAGTTTTATTCTTGCATTGCAGGGGGTTGGACTGGATGACCCTTGGGTCCCTTTCAGCTCTATAGTTCTGTGATTCTATGTATTGGATTTTGAATAAATGGGCACTTAATTGTTTCTGCTATGAATCAAAGTGTCATCCAAAGTGAGATTCTGAATAATGCTTTTTATAGGTTAGGGCTGCGGGTGCCAGGGAAGAGTTTATGGAGGAGCCAAGGGGGCGGGGGCCAAAAGAAGTTTGGGAACCACTGGCTTATCCTGAAGGAAAGTCAGCGCAGGTTAAAGGGCAGTCCTGGAAGCCTGGGGTTCCCCGCTCCTTTTCCCCATGCAGACGCAAACAGAGTTACAGACATCCTCAGTTCTTTCCAACAGGGATGAATCCTCTTCCGACCGCATTGCATCAGGCAAGTAGGAAATTCCAGCGTCCTGCTACGGTATTTATACCCATTGACCTCTCAGGGTAGGATTTGGCCCCCAGGGCTGCTCCTCTGCTCCCCCTTTCAGCCAAGAGGAGTATTGCAAGGCTACTGTGTCAAGAGACGCTGCTCCAGAATTAGCACCCATGACCCTCACTGGGCACCCTCACCAACAGGAACCAGAATCACAGACCTGGTGGCTGGGCGCTTTTTTTGCTGATAACTTGCATCTCGCCGCTTGTCCTCCTCCCTTCCAAGAGACTCTTGCTGCTCCTTCACCCAGAGCCTTCAAAGGTTTTGTAAATCTAAAGACCCCGGAGAACGAGATGTTAAGGCATCTGCCCAGAGGTGGGCTTGATGAGGAAGAGCTGCAGTGCAGAGCAGAAGAATAAGGCCCACGTTCTTGGGATCTGCCTCCTGGCAATGCTCTCTGTGTGGCTTCCTGGGAGTAAGGGCCATGGAATTCAGGGAGGCTTTGGAGTGCAGGAGCTCATCTTGAAAACCCCACAGAGGTAGAGTGATAGATCTGCAGGCACCTGAAATGCACCAGAAAGCCAAAACGCCCTGCAGAGAAGCTGCTGGCATGAAAAGGAGTGATCCAGCCTGGGCTTGGTGAGGTTTCTGATTCTCTTGCTTCCTCTGTGCCAGGCACCCCCAAACTGCGGCTCTCCAGATGTTTTGGCCTACAACTCCCATGATCCCTAGCTAACAGGACCAGTGGTTGGGGAAGATGGGAATTGTAGTCCAAAACATCTGGAGGGCCGAAGGTTGGGGGTGCCTGCTCTGTGCTAACTTGTCGCAAACACATGCCAAATCTTCCTTATCCAAGTGTGGTGCTGCAGCAAACATCCTCATTCGTTCCTCTTGATCTGGCAAGGAAGCAAAAAGCCAGCCCTCTGGAGTTTGTGCTCTGCTGCTTTCCTCTCCCAGTGCACTGCTATAATATAATAATAAAAATATATTATTTACAATATACCCTGCCCATCTGGGCGGCTTCCAACAAAATATTTAAAATACATTAAAACATTAAGCATTAAAAATAGGGCTGCCTTCAGGTGTCTTCTAAAAGTCACATAGTTGTTTATTTCCTTGACATCTGGTGGGAGGGAGTTCCACAGGGCGGAACCTCCAGGGAGAAATCTTTGGCCAACTGGTCAGTTAACTGCTATTTTTATTTATATTTTTATATACTTATTCATGCCCCACCTTTTTCCCTGACAAGGACTAAAGGTGGCTTACAGATAAAAATAAGAGCAGCTAAAATATACAGGAGCTCAGAAATGAGGAACTGGACACAGTACTCCAGGTGAGGTCTGACCAGAGCAGAATACAGTGGTACTATTACTTCCCTTGATCTAGATTCTATACTCCTATTGATGCAGCCCAGAATTGCATTGGCTTTTTTAGCTGCTGCATCACACATCTTTGTGTGATGAGGTTACGGAGGGATGTTTCCATCGGGCACCTAAAGGTCTGCCATGACAGGGCCAGGAGAGCCTCTCTGGGGAGAGCATCCCACTCCTGTGAAATGTGAAATTGCTGACCTTCTAAAAAGATCTAGGTCACTAGTCCCTTGGATCAGCCTCTGTATCTGAAGGCTGGAGAGCAGCCAATGTCATCCTGGGGGAGGGGATGCTTCGTCCCACACCAAAGAAAGCCCCAACCATTTGGAAGAACATTGGAAGGATTGTAAGGAACACACTGGCAAATTCAGGGTGCGCACCTGGAGAGACACTGGTGCTCTTGTACAGCAGGTGCCCCCTGTTTCCCCCTCCAGCAAACCTTTTGTGGTAAGGGAACGGATGGCAAACAACTTTGGAAAGGGATGGCACGAGCCTTTGTTTGACATGACTTCTTTAACCTCCCTGGACACAAATCAGAAGAATTCTCAGTGATGGGTGTCATCTGACCTCCTGCACTGCAGCGGGTTGGACTGGATGACCCTTGGGGGTACCTTTCAGTGCTTCAATCTACAATTCCAAGAGAGCTGTGGGTGGCATCAAGTGGCCTGTCCGGCACTCTCCTAACAAGCCCCTGATGCCTGCAATGAAGTAGGATTCACCTGGCTGCCCAGCTGGCATGTGGTGGGATGGTGCAGGAGAGGAGAGACCCCCACCCTCAGGCATTGATGTTGCCTCCTGGCCTGGCCTGATCCTGCTCTATGGGCTCCTGTTGTGCATCGAGAGGAGCTCTGCTGGCCATGCTTGTGTGGTCAAGGCAGTGCAGCCAACTCCCCCCCCCCCCGGCAGCTGATTTTAGCAGCTGTTCTCATGCAGAAGGCAGCTGGCTCTCCAAAGGGTGCCGTAAAGCCATGCAGGGGTGGGGGTGCTGGGAGGGAGCCAGGCGCTCCGTGGCGTGGGAGGATCCTGATGGGAAGCAGGCAGGTCAGCAGGCCAATGGCCAGGCTGCCCCAGATCTCTCTTTTTAAGACAGAGAGGAAGCACGAGAGGATTGCTCATCACTGGGCTGGCTGGGCACGTGGGATTTTCCTGAGCAAAAAGAGAGAACAGATAAAGGAAAGAAAATAAAAAAAATTCCTTCCAGCAGCACCTTAGAGACCAACTAAGTTTATCATTGGTATGAGCTTTCGTTTGCATGCACACTTCTTCAGATACACTGAAACAGAAGTCACCAGACGCTACCAGACTACAGGTAGGTAGTTACCTACCTACCTGTAACTTGATAAAGGAAAGCACTCCCTCAAACTGTGGAACTCCCTGCCACAGGAGGCAGCGATGGCCACCAACCTGGATGGCTTTAGAAGAGGATTAGGCAAATTCGTGGAGGAGAAAGAGGGAGATCAGTGGCTCCTAGCCTGGGTGGCTCTGCTCTGGCTCCCCAGCAAGGAAGGGAGTGATGCTTCTGGGTACCAGTTGCCTGAAACCACAGGAGGGGAGAGATGCTTGTGCGCTGGAATCCTGCTTGTGGGCTTCCCTTTCAGGCATCTGATTGGAAGGAGGGTGAAGACATCTGGCTGGCGTGGCCCCTCCACGGCAAATGGACCCCAAAGAGGTGGATGCCATACCTTTGCTTGACAGCCCTGACCAACACCTGGCAGGGGTCTTATGGCTGAGTGGGCACCTGGTGGGGTAATTTTAGCCCTTAGAGAAATGCTGCTGAAGAATCCCTGGCAGATGGCTTCTGCTTCAAAACCTCCAAGGGAAGTGAGTCCACCACCAGCACCTAAGGGAGTCCATTCCCCGGTTGGTCGGCTTCTGCCCTCAGAAAGTTCTTCCTGGTGTTCCTGCGGAATCTCCTTCCTTCCCATTTGAACGGGTTGGTTTGGATCCCATCCTCTAGTGGAGCAGCAGAAAGCAACCTTGCTCCACCTTCCAGGTAGTAGCCCTTCAGGTCTCCTGTCACCTCTTGGTTTCCCCCCAGGATAAATATCCCCCACTCCCTCTACGCTGGGGTTCCCACTCTACCATTCTGTGATTCTTCGATTCTATGAAGGGTCCCAGCTACTCATCTCACGAGTAATCTGGCAGCTGAAGACATCTCCAGGGCAGCACTCTGATCTCAATCACTGCTTGAGGGGACTATTCCTTCTCTCTCTCTCTCTCTCTCTCTCTCTCTCTCTCTCTCTCTCTCTCTCTCTCTCTCTCCTCCTCCTCCTCCTCCTCCTCCTCCTCCTCCTCCTCCTCCTCCTCCTCCTCCTCCTCCTCCTCCTTCTCCTGGCAGTCTGTGCTTTGCAGAACTCCAGGACCCTCCTGGGTAGGAAGTTCTTCCAAAGCTGGGCCCTGTTGCTGGAAGAGCACGTAGTTTCATCCTTGGTCAAACAACGGCTTGGCAACATGCTCTGGATAATGTTTATTCCCCCCCCATAAGTATCTCCAGATGTTCCTGTTCCTGACGTGCCCAGACCACCTCCGTCTCTGCTGAAGGGGAACAGGGTCTTTCTGTGTGTAGGGAAGGGTGGAAGGGGGCTGCCCTCCCGCCTCCCCCAGTCACTGCCACCGCCTGCAGCTCCCAACAGGAGGCAGGTGAACAGGTGCTCTTACGGAGATCGGGGCCAGGGGGGGGGGGATGTCGTCTCACCCTGAGCTGGCCTGGCCCTTCTCAAAGCTGTGTTTCAGAGCCCAAAGGGCAGCAGTTGGGTGCAGCCTGCGAAGGAGTCTAGCTCAGTCTCAGAGCATACGCTTTGGATGCAGAAGGGCCACAGGTCCAGTCCTCGGGAGACACGGGTTTGAATTCCCACTTGGCCATGAAGCTCACTGGGTGTGACCCTAGGCCAGTCCCTGCCTCTCAGCCTAACCTACCTCGCAGGACTGTTGTAGGGATTAAATAAGGAGAGGGAGAAGTGAGAACATCTCCTTAGAGGAAAGGTGGGAGATAAATATAGCCATGAATGGAGAATCTCCACCCCCGTCGTTCTGCCCGGACACTGAGGTCCAGCTCCGAGGGAATTTTGGCTGTTCCCTCCCTGCGAGAAGTGAGGTTACGGGGAACCAGGCTCAGGGCCTTCTCGGTGGTGGCGCCCGCCCTGTGGAACACCCTTCCATCAGATGTCAAGGAAATAAACAACTCTCTGACTTTTAGAAGACATCTAGGGAAGTTTTTAATGTTTGATGTTTTATTCTGTTTTTAATCTGTTGGGAGCCGCCCAGAGTGGCTGGGGAAACCCAGCCAGATGGGCGAGGTATATATAATAAATTATAATTATTATTATATCTGTTGCTGCACTAGCAAACGGCGGACCGTTGGGCATCATTGTGTCTGAGCACTTTCCCTCTGTGGCTGGATTGTGCCATCATTGTGGTGACGGCATCTCCTTGCATGGTTTGTCACATGCCGGCACCCCCGTTTCACATGTGTCAATCACCAGCGCCCACTGAGAAATGTGCAGTCAAATAAGGAAGTGCTGCCTTCTGCTCCTGCTTCAGCAGATATTATTAACTGCCAGGGTGGGGCGGTCTGTGGGTGACACAGCAAACCCTCCAGGAGGACCTTTGCCCCAGGGTCACAGTTTCCGAAAAGGGCTGAGATGGGCCAATCTCAGGGGGTGGGGATTAGCTGCCACCAAAACTCATGCGAAGGAGGTCTGGCATTGAGATCATAGAATCATAGAATTGTAGAATCATAGAATCATAGAGTTGGAAGAGACCACAAGGGCCATCCAGTCCAACCCCCTGCTAAGCAGGAAACACCATCAAAGCATTCTTGACATATGCCTGTCAAGCCTCTGCTTAAAGACCTCCAAAGAAGGAGACTCCAACACACTCCTTGGCAGCAAATTCCACTGCCGAACAGCTCTTACTGTCAGGAAGTTCTTCCTAATGTTTAGGTGGAATCTTCTTTCTTGAAGTTTGAATCCATTGCTCCGTGTCTGCTTCTCTGGAGCAGCAGAAAACAACCTTTCACCCTCCTCTACATGACATCCTTTTATATATTTGAACATGGCTATCATATCACCCCTTAACCTTCTCTTCTCCAGGCTAAGCATACCCAGCTCCCTAAGCCGTTCCTCATAAGGCATCGTTTCCAGGCCTTTGACCATTTTGGTTGCCCTCTTCTGGACACGTTCCAGCTTGTCAGTATCCTTCTTGAGTTGGGAGGGACCCGGGGGTCATCTGGTCCAACCCCCTGCAATGCAGGTTGAGGGTCCAAATTTCTTCTTTGCCACTGGAACCCCCACAGCCACAAAATTAGGTCTTTAAAAGCATCCCACCGGCCAGTAGGGTGAGCCCAGTGCATCTTAAATAGAAAGCACTCCACCAAGAATTCGGGGAACTATAGTTTGTTAAGGGTGAGAGTGAGGTCAGATGTCCACCTGCCGAGGATTCTCTTGCTCTCCCAGTTCAGGCTATCAGTCCAGGATTGGTGGCAGCCTGAAAGAGGCAGATCATCACCCAGGGAGCATTGGCCTTCCTTGGGCATCACAATAGTTGTAAGAACATGGAAGATGGATAAAGGGGGGAGGTTCATAAACAGAGGTTGACTGGTCACCTGTTGATAATTCTTTAGCTGTGATTCATGGGGAAGAAGAAGAAGAAGAAGAAGAAGAAGAAGAAGAAGAAGAAGAAGAAGAAGAAGAAGAAGAAGAAGAAGAAGAAGAAGAAGAAGAATAGTAGTAGTAGTAGTAGTTTGGATTTGATATCCCGCTTTATCACTACCCGAAGGAGTCTCAAAGCGGCTAACATTCTCCTTTCCCTTCCTCCCCCACAACAAACACTCTGTGAGGTGAGTGGGGCTGACTGAGAGACTTCAAAGAAGTGTGACTAGCCCAAGGTCACCCAGCAGCTGCATGTGGAGGAGCGGAGACACGAACCCGGTTCCCCAGATTACGAGGCCACCACTCTTAACCACTACACCACACTGGCTCTAGATGACCCTTGGGGGGTCCCTCCAACTCTACAATTCCCTGAGTCAACTATTCTATGTTACAGCGGTGCCTCCAGCTTGGCACATGGAGAAGCCACTCAGGGGACTCTGCAGGGCCCTGGCTTATTTCCCCTGACCCACTGTGGCTGCCAGCCAGTTGGGCAGCGATGCTGTCACTGAGGCTCCGGCACAAGTTCTGGAGCATAATTACATTTGGAAAGATGATGATGATGAAGAAGAAGAGTTTGGATTTGATATCCCGCTTTATCACTACCAGAAGGAGTCTCAAAGTGGCTAACATTCTCCTTTCCCTTCCTCCCCCACAACAAACACTCTGTGAGGTGGGTGGGGCTGAGAGACTTCAGAGAAGTGTGACTAGCCCAAGGTCACCCAGCAGCTGCATGTGGAGGAGCGGAGACACGAACCCGGTTCCCCAGATTACAAGTCTACCACTCTTAACCACTACACCACACTGGCTCTCCAGTGTGAGCTCCCCAAAGCCATTTGCCTCTTGCAGAAAACGAGAAAGTCTGCAGAGCCCTCTTTGCAGCCTTTGCCTTTGCTCTGCTAGTCGTAGGCTAAGCAACACGAGCGCCATCCTTAGTTGGGTCTCGGTTCAGCCATGGCCTGGAATGGAATTCAGCCCTGCTGGGCATCGACTCCCCAAGCAGAGAAGTCCCAGGAGATCCAGAATCGGAGGGTGATGGTTTCCCAAAGATGAAGAGGTGAAATGTGCAATGGATAGGTGGGTGCAAGATTTAGGACATAACATACAAATGGAAGACTGGGAACAATTATGGAAAGTGAACCTAAAATTCACTGATTGCATAATGCTGAAAGAGAATTATATGAAAATGATTAATCCAGAATGCGGCAGCTAGACTGGTGACTGGGAGTGGCCGCCGAGACCACATAACACCGGTCCTGAAAGACCTTCATTGGCTCCCAGTACGTTTCCGAGCACAATTCAAAGTGTTGGTGCTGACCTTTAAAGCCCTAAACGGCCTCGGTCCAGTATACCTGAAGGAGTGTCTCCTCCCCCATCGTTCTGCCCGGACACTGAGATCCAGCGCCGAGGGCCTTCCGGCGGTTCCCTCGCTACGAAAAGCCAAGTTACAGGGAACCAGGCAGAGGACCTTCTCAGTAGTGGCACCCACCCTGTGGAATGCCCTCCCACCAGAGGTCAAAGAGAATAACAATTACCAGACCTTTAGAAGGCATCTTAAGGCAGCCCTGTTTAGGGAAGCTTTTAATGTTTGATGGATTTCTGTATTTTAATGTTTTGTTGGAAGCCGCCCAGAGTGGCTGGGGGAACCCGGCCAGATGGGTGGGGTATAAATAATAAATTATTATTATTATTATTACTAAATGATGTATCGATGGTATATTATGCCTATAAAAATGGCAAAAATGTATAGAATAATAAATTATTATTATTATTATTATTAGAACAGGCTGTAACAAATGTTGGAAGTGTAAAGAAAAAGAAGGTACATTCTTTCATGTGTGGTGGAATTGCAAAATAATTAAAAACTATTGGGAAATGATTTATAATGAAAT
The DNA here is from genome assembly GCF_965207765.1 of Zootoca vivipara. Lineage (NCBI taxonomy): Eukaryota > Metazoa > Chordata > Lepidosauria > Squamata > Lacertidae > Zootoca > Zootoca vivipara. The sequence continues at coordinate 96,894,063 of NC_142588.1, read as the reverse complement.
GAAAAGAATGTTTAAATGACCTTTGTTAAAAGACTAGAAGCTTTTTTGTTAGGCATTAGAGGACAAGACTTGCCAAGGGAACAGAAGAAACTATTCATGTATGCTACAACAGCGGCTAGGATATTACAGTACTAGCCCCAAAATGGAATATCCTAAATATCTTTGCAGAAGCTTTCAAAAAGCTTGGCCTATCACTCAACATCCAAAAAACCAAAGTGCTGCACCAACAGGTACAAAATAACCCCTCGGCAGCGCCACAAATCTAACTCAATGGTGTAACATTGGAAAATGTCAATCACTTCTCCTACCTAGGCAGTTACCTTTCCACAAGGGCCAACATTGATGCCGAAATCCAGCATTGCCTGAGCTCTGCGAGTGTGGCTTTCTCCCAATTGAAGTGCAGAGTGTTTGAGGACCAGGACATTCACAGGGAAACCAAAGTGTTTGTTTACAAAGCTATTGTACTACCAACCTTACGATATGCTTCTGAAATATGGACCATGTCTAAACGCCATCTCCAACTCCTCGAAAGATTCCATCAACGGTGTCTCCGAAAAATCTTACACATCACTTGGCAAGACAGGCAAACTAATATCAGTGTACTGGAAGAAGCAAAGATCACCAGTGTTGAAGCAATGATTCTTCAACAACAACTTTGTTGGACTTCTCATGTTGTGCGGATGCCTTATGATTGTCTTCCAAAGCAACTACTCTACAGTATTCTGAACTTAAAAATGGAAAGCGTAATGCTGGTGGTCAACAAAAGAGGTTTAAAGACTGTCTTGAGGCAAATGTAGTATAAACACTGACAACTGGGAAACACTGGCCTGCGAGCTCTCCAGTTGGAGAACAGCCTTTACCAAAGTTGTCATGGGCTTTGAAGAAACTCGATTTCAGGACGCAAGGGAGAAATGTTCTAAGAGGAAGGCACGCTTGGCAAACCCTCACCGTGATCAACTCCTGCCCAGCAACCAATGTCCCCACTGTGGAAGGACGTGTGGATCCAGAATTGGCCTCCACAGTCACTTACGGACTCATTGTTAAAATCGTGTTTATGGAAGACAATCTTACTCGGCTACGAGTGATCGCCAAAGAAGAAAATTACTAGCCCCAACATGGAAAGACAACAAGATACCAACTAAAGAAGAATGGCAAGAAAAACTGATGGACCATGCGGAAATGGCGAAACTAACAGGAACAATTAGAGACAAAGACAACAGAGTCTTTGAGAAAGACTGTGAACCATTATGTTGTATTTACAGAAATATTGTAAAGAAATGGACTCACTAGCAGGGTTTGATGAAACACTTACAACAAACAAAACAGGTAATTTGAAAACAATTATAATATGAAAATGACAGAATCGGAGGGTGATGGGAAGGGAAGGTGTTCGGCCCCTTCTTGTTGCCTCAAGGCTTTGTGCAAAACCAGCTGCCTCCGTTGATCTTCTGATGGACCTCTTACAGGATGGCATGGGGGCCAGCTCCCTGGGACCCTGGGTGCCCAAGCACCCACAACATTCCCCATGAAGGGGTCGAGCACCCACAAATTTGGGTGCCAGGGCCATGCATGCTGCATGACACCCACGCCCTCGGGTACCCACGGTTGTGGGGCCAAGCTGGCCCTCCTGCATGATAGTGGGGCTGATTCTCCCGTTCATCCTGCAGGAGGTTGGCCTGGTCTTGAGCTGTCTTGGGAGAACAACTCTGCTTTGCCTGCCTGGTTCTCCTCTGCAGTAACACTTGGCTCACGTGATTCTGTTATTCAGAATCTCTGTTCTTGAAGACAATGACTTTGGGGTGGTCAGACTCGGGAGGAGGGTTTTAAGGTTCCTGGGTGTGCTTGGTTGTTGGCTAAGGAAGAGGTGCTTTGCAGCTTCTGAATTCCCTGGAGGCCCCGTGTCTGGTGGGTGTGAGAGGAGACCTGGGCCAAGAGATAAGGGCCACCCACTCGCCTCTCGTCTGACCCTCACTCCTCTCCATCTTGTCAAAGACAGATAACAGCCACAGGAACAACCTTGGCCACTTCCTCCCCTCATTGAAGGGGAATTTGAGGAGGAAGCTCTTCAATGGAATGAGTGGGCTGCAGGAAAGCCTGTTGCAACACAGCCCGTATCCTGAGATTTGGGTTGCATGGAAAGGTTGCCGGTGTAAACATGCTTAGCCGGGAAGAAGCCTGGGGAAATCCAAGGTGGGGTGGATTCCCCTTGGACCGGAAGCAGGAGGAACTGGTGGAGCCTGTCACCGAGTAGCTCAGTTCACCTGCAACTCTGCACATGCCCCAGAAAGAGGATGAGTAATCTGGCTCATTTGCTGGGTCAGACTCAGTGAGAAGAATCCCCTCTTTCACATTCAGGATGAGACAATCAGATTTTCCTATCACTGGGTGAGCAAGGCACCCCTCCTTCAAAAAGGAACCTAAGAAGAGGTGGCTGGATTTGGCCAAAGCTCAGCATCCTGTTCTTCCAGTGGCTATTCAGGTGCCTGGGGGGGGGGGGAGCAAGCAGGGCTTAAGCACAAGAGCAGCTCTCTCCCCCGTCTACAACCCCCTGCAAATTACTACTTCCGACCATAGGTCTCCCTCATGACTGGTAGCCAATGGTAGCCTTGCCTGCCATTCTTATGACAATTATAAGGTCTAAGATATAAAATAAATGTTCATAAATGTACCAGGCAAACACATAAACTACATGTCTGAAACGGTACAGGAAAACAGTCCTAAACCCATTTTGACTCTTTCAGTGACCTCATTACAGGTAGGTAGCCTTGTTGGTCTGGCATATTCGAAAGAAAATAAAATAAAAAATTCCTTCCAGTAGCACCTTAGAGACCAACTAAGTTTGTCATTGGTATGAGCTTTCGTGTGCATGCACACTTCTTCAGTGACCTCAAATATTCCTAGTTACAGGTAGGTAGCCGTGTTGGTCTGAGTTGAAACAAAATAAAAAAATTCCTTCGGTAGCACCTTAAAGACCAACTAAGTTTTTATTTTGGTATGAGCTTTCGTGTGCATGCAGGGACCCAGGTGGCACTGTGGTTAAACCACTGAGCCTAGGGCTTGCTGATCAAGAAGGTTGGCGGTTCGAATCCCTGTGACGGGGTGAGCTCCCGTTGCTTGGTCCCAGCTCCTGCCAACCTAGCAGTTCAAAAGCACATCAAAGTGCAAGTAGATAAATAGGAACCGCTACAGCAGGAAGGTAAACAGCATTTCCATGTGCTGCTCTGGTTTGCCAGAAGCGGCTTTGTCATGCTGGCCACATGACCTGGAAGCTATACGCCGGCTCCCTTGGCCAATAATGCGAGATGAGCGCGCAACCCCAGAGTCGGTCACGACTGGACCTAATGGTCAGGGTCCCTTTACCTTTACCTTCGTGTGCATGCACACTTCTTTAGATACACTGAAACAGAAGTAACCAGACCCTTATGTATATTCAGGGGGGGGGGTGATGGGAATGGGTGATAGGAGTGGTAAACCTGTTGATGACTAAATAAAAAAATTCCTTCAGTAGCACCTTAAAGACCAACTAAGTTTTTATTTTGGTATGAGCTTTCGCGTGCATGCACACTTCATCAGATACACTGAGACACTGTTGATGACTGTTAATGACTGCAATTGGTCTTGCGAGGGGGGGGCAAGGGCTGAGGTGCTAAGGAAAGCTTGAATATTCCTCTGCAGTTTGGCTGGAAATGGGGAAAGCCTCTGCCTTGTCTCTGTGCTCACAAATCCTGCCTTAAGGGTACATTTGAGTATGAATAGGGTGAGCCTATGACTAAGGGATTAAGTATTGATCATCAGAAAAGAATGGCCAGGCTGTCTAGGTAAACTCATCAACAGGTTTCCTGCCAGACAGGACTCTGCTGTAGACTGCCCCTTCTGTGATGTATGTATGATGTTTTGGGGGTGGTGGTCTTGAGCTACAGGGTGGGAATTTCAAAAGTCAATATTAGTCTATAAGGGCTTGCACATAGAATCATAGAATAGCCATGTGACTTGTACTGCAATCACCTTACCTTCCTTGTCCTTGAAGATTTCATAGAATCATAGAGTTGGAAGAGACCACAAGGGTCATCCAGTCAAACCCCCTGCCAAGCAGGAAACACCATCAAAGCATTCTTGACATATGGCTGTCAAGCCTCTGCTTAAAGACCTCCAAAGAAGGAGACTCTACCACACTTCTTGGTAGCAAATTCCACTGCCGAACAGCTCTTACTGTCAGGAAGTTCTTCCTAATGTTTAGGTGGAATCTTGAAGTTTGAATCCATTGCTCCGTGTCCGCTTCTCTGGAGCAGCAGAAAACAACCTTTCTCCCTCCTCAATATGACATCCTTTTATATATTTGAACATGGCTATCATATCACCCCTTAACCTTCTCTTCTCCAGGCTAAATATACCCAGCTCCCTAAGACGTTCCTCATAAGGCATCGTTTCCAGGCCTTTGACCATTTTGGTTGCACTCCTCTGGACACGTTCCAGCTTGTCAGTATCCCCAGTATCATTGTTCTGGGTTCCTCCTCCCTCCTGTGTGTGGTGAGTGGGGACCCTGTTGCAACAGTTTAATAAAGATCATGCTTACTAGCTGTTTTGCTTCTCAATATTCTCTGCTTGGCCTCTGTTATTTTCTCCTTTCAATAGAGAACCTACATAAGTACTCTATACAGCTCTTGGGTACCCCATAAGGGAAAAGGAGCAGTTTTTTTCTTATTTTCTTATAACTCCATGAATTTATCTCTTTTAATGCCATGGGCCCCGTTGCACCAAGTGGGATGAAGTGGGAATGGCAGGAACTGTCAGAGGAGGAGGAGGAAAAGTTTGGAGGCAGCTCAGGCAGGGACTTGGAAGGGAATCCACCTCAAGGCACTCCTGTCTTCCACCGCCTCCCGCAGTTTGGTCAGACTCATGTTCGTAGCTTCGAGAACACTGTCCAACCATCTCGTCCTCTGTCGTCCCCTTCTCCTTGTGCCCTCCATCTTTCCCAACATCAGGGTCTTTTCCAGGGAGTCTTCTCTTCTCATGAGGTGGCCAAAGTCTTGGAGCCTCAGCTTCACGATCTGTCCTTCCAGTGAACACTCAGGGCTGATTTCCTTCAGAATGGATAGGTTTGATCTTCTTGCAGTCCATGGGACTCTCAAGAGTCTCCTCCAGCACCATAATTCAAAAGCATCAATTCTTCGGTAGAATGCTCCAGAAGGAGGAGGGTCAGTGGGGAAGCCACAACTTATTTGGGTGTGGCGCTGCTAATTCCTTCTCCACCATCCCCTCCCTCCCTCCCTCCTAAATGCTTGTTTATAAAGCTATTGTACTACCAACCTTACTATATGCTTGTGAAACATGGACCACTTATAAACACCATCTCAAACTCCTCAAAAGATTCCATCAATGGTGTCTCCGAAAATTTTTACACATCACTTGGGAAGACAGGCGAACTAATGCCAGTGTACTGGAAGAAGCAAAGATCACCAGTGTCGAAGCAATGATTCTTCAACATCCACTTTGTTGGACTGGTCATGTTGTGCGAATGCTGATGATTGTCTTCCAAAGCAACTACTCTATTCCAAACTTTAAAATGGAAAGCATAATGTTGGTGGTCAGCAAAAGAGGTTCAAAGACAGTCTTAAGGCAAATCTTTAAAAATGTTATATAAACACCAACAACTGCGAAACACTGGCCTGTGAGCGCTCCAGTTGGAGAACAGCCTTTACCAAAGGTGTCATGGGCTTTGAAGAAACTCGATCTCAGGACACAAGGGAGAAACGTGCTAAGAGGAAGGCACGCTTGGCAAATCCACACCGTGATCAACTCCCGCCTGGGAACCTATGTCCCCGCTGTGGAAGGACGTGTGGATCCAGAATTGGCCTCCACAGTCACTTACGGACTCATTGTTAAAACCGTGTTTATGGAAGACAATCTTACTTGGCTATGAGGGATTGCGGAAGAAGAAGAAGAAGAAGAAGAAGAAGAAGAAGAAGAAGAAGAAGAAGAAGAAGAAGAAGAAGAAGAAGAAGAAGAAGAACCCAACTCTTCCACCGTCCTCTCCTTTTCCCCACAGCAGAGCTGGGACTTCCAAGTCTCCACCTCACAGTTCCTTACTGGGGGATTCTGCCCCCCCCTGCCTCCCCCTCTATCATTTCTCTGCACAGGAGCTAAGCCAGTGGTGCAGGGGACCTGTGGGTGGACTCACCTGTGCAGCTGGCATGAAGCCCTTCCCTCTGGTATGCTCCTACAGTGGCATTTCTAGCTGCAAAACTGTTCTTGTTTTTCTGAAAGTTTCCTATGGGCATGTGGCCACCTTTAAACCTCCATTCATTCATAAATGCACATTTTAGTTGCAGCTACTGTACTGTCTGCTTATTTCTGGCTCTCTGAAACAAGCCCACTAATTCTGGTCCATGCTAAGTTTCCCAAACTAAGTGAGGCTATCAGAACTCATACAATTTGCCTCCAGTGAAAAATAATAATCAAGCTTAGCAGGGCTGATTTTTTGGCAAGACGTGCGAATGTGTGGACCAGGCCACTAGCAGATCAACAGCAAAGCTGCCAGATTCAAAGCAAGTCCTGGTATAAAACAATATGCCTCCTCCCCCCCCTCTCCCTCCCCGTCCTGCCGTGACTTCTAAAAGTAGGACTTGCTGATCTCATCCAAGTATGTCTGTTCAACTCGTTATTGTGGAGCCTGTGCCAAAATGAAATTCATTGTGCATGTTGTCGATTTGCAGCATCTCCAATGAAACATCTGGAGATCAGGGCAGGAATGCATGTTCAGCTTGTAAGGAGGCTGCTGTCCCTGACAGCCGTGTGAGCAGAGAGGAAGGCCAGTGGGATGTTCATTTGCTTGTGTCTTCTTCTCCTCTTCCTCTCTTTTTAAGTCTTTCTCATGGACCCATCAGCCCCCTGGGCTCTGTGCACCTGGCCATGCAGGTAGGCAAGCACCTTTGCACCTATATACCTGAAGGAGCTTCTCCACCCCTATCGTCCAGCCAAGACACTGAGGTCCAGCTCCAAGGGCCTTCTGGCAGTTCCCTCCTTGTGAGAAGCAAGGTTACAGGGAACCAGGCAGAGGGCCTTCTCGGTATTGGCACCCACCCTGTGGAACGCCCTCCCAGCAGATGTCAAGGAAATAAACAGCCACCTGACTTTTAGAAGTCATCTGAGGGCAGCCCTATTTAGGGAAGTTTTTAATGCTTGATGTTTTATTTTGTTTTTAATTGGTTGGGTGCAGCCCAGAGTGGCTGGGGAAACCCAGCCGGCCTGGAAACCAATGTCCCCACTGTGGAAGGACGTGTGGATCCAGAATTGGCCTCCACAGTCACTTACGGACCCATTGTTAAAACTGTGTTTATGGAAGACAATCTTACTCGGCTACGAGTGATCACCAAAGAGAATAATAATAATAATAATAATAATAATAATAATAATAATAATAATAATAATAATTCTCATTCAGACCGGAGAGCCTGTTGGCTTTGGGGGGGAAGCAGCCCTTGCTGAGTCAGCAAGCAGAGCCCGATTCCATGAGCAGAAAAGGTGCTTTGGGGCAGAGGGGTCCGGCTGGATGTGGGGTGCTGCTTCTCAGTGACACAGAGGAACATCTTCCTTTGCCCCCCTGCTTGCTCCTGAATGCCAAGGCGCCCCCATTGAGCTTCTCTGGCTGACCTTTCCTCCTCCTCCTCCTCTTCTTCATTTCCCAATTCCCTCTCCTTCAGCCTGCAACCGGTGGCTCCTCTCCATTTCTTTGGATTCTGGAATGGGGCGATGTTGCTTCTGTTGGCCTGCGGTTGCCAGGCCTTGCGCTGGAGCCGGAAGACACAAAGTGGTGCAAAGAGTCTTTCTTGTCCTCCTGCTCCCCCCTCCTTCCTGCCTCTGGCTCATCCTCCTCTCCAGCCTCTTGGCTGCCCCATCTCCTCCCGTTGCCACGTCAGCGCATGTTGCGCCAGCCTCTTCTAGGGTTTAATGAGGCCAAAACAGCTCCAGTGAAGCTCAGGCCTGCTTTCTATTTTTGTTTCCACTCTCGGTGATGAATAAGCCACTGGGGGCTGTTTTCGAAAGGGAAGGGAAGTCTGGTGTGTGTGTGTTGAGAAGCTTGAAGAATGTGACCCCAAGAAAGAGATTGGCTCTGAATGGGAGCAGGGAGTCTCTGGGAGTCTCGTCTCCTTTCTTCCCGGCTGCCAAGAAAGGAGAGGAGCACATCCACCCAGAGGGTCAGCCAGGACTCGCTGCTGTCGAGGACCAGAAGTTGGCAGCCACAGGGAGTTTGCTTGTTCACAGGGACTCTTGGCACGCGGAGCCCTTGTTGGGAGATGAGGGACACCCCCCTCGTTGGTGAGAGCAAGCCAGTCTTTTGGGTGGGTGGGGGGTTTGCTCTGGAAGCGGGGTGGGGCTGGCTGTCAGAATTCAGGGGGAGAAGGGGAGAGGGATGGGGTCTCTCTCTCACACACATCCAGATTTGGATAGCCTTGCGATCATCCTCCCACTTTCAGCTTGTTGGAACTGGGCTGATTCCTCCAGTTTGTCCCCCCCCAATCCCCGCTGTTCTCTCCTCCAGCCCATGGAGGGGGACACACACCAGATGACCCTTTGGGTCCTTTCCAACTCCACAGGGTTGTCTTTTAACTCTCTCGCATCTCTCCGCTGGAAGATGGAAGGGGGAGAACGAGGCCACCTGTATCCGCACTCTGGTTTATACTACATTTGCTCTTGTAAGCAAAACCCAAGCGCAAAAATGTCCCAACTGTTTATTCAGCTGTGGCAATGGAGGCAGAAAAAGAGAGAGAGCGATGCAGATGGCAAGACTGGGTCCTTCAGCTGAAGGAACATGGGCTGAGCAATGGGACCAGCTGGGCCTTAGGGAAGAGGAGGGGGGGAGGAGATGCTCTGCTTCCTCTCACAGGGCGGTAGAAAGAAATGCCACCATGAGTTTGAGGAGCAAAAGTTCAACTGGCTGCTGTGAGAAGCCCAACTCCGGGTGGAGCTCCAGCCTCTAGTGCTCAAGGGTACAGCAAGCCCTTAGCAAAATGGGGTGCTCAGAACATAGATAAACTGTGGAACTCCCTGCCACAGGGGGAAAGATGCTTGCAGGTTCCTCACAGGATGAGCCCAGGAGGCTGGACTAGGTGGGCCATTGGCCTGATCCAGCAAGCTCTGCTTAGCTTCTTCTAGGTGCTATGCAGCTTGCTTTCAGGCAGCCCCCTCCTCCGCAGGATGCCACTGTCCCACACCCAGAGAAACTCAATGTAGGGTTGCTGTCCTTGCAGAGCAATGGTCCCATAATGAGATGTGTGTGTGTGTGTGCGTGTGTGTGTGCGTGTGTGTGTGGTCAGCACAATCTGCAAGAGGGATCAGCCCACACATTGGGGTCCTTCTCTCTTCCCTCTCTGTGGGAGCTGGTGCTTTGCTGCCCCCAGGCACGGTGCTAGGGCTTTTTGCGCCCTAGGCTAAATCACCTTCTGGCGCCTCCCCCTGGCACATGCGTCATAGGCGGGAGGGCGCTGAGCTCTCATTTCGGTTCGTGTGCCTCCCACCTATGGGGGGGACGCTGTGAGTTCTTCAGCGGCCACGGCAGCGAGCGAGCGAGCGAGCGTCGCCGTCGTCGGCAGCAACAGCGCCCATAGCTGAAGGCTTCAGCTACGGGCGCTGCCACCGCCACCGCTCGCTCATTGTTCCCGGCGCTGGTGGCAGCGTGGGCGGCCGGCGGGCAGGCTCGACAGCGCCCCCTCCATTTCGGCGCCCTAGGCCAAGGCCTAGTTTGCCTAAATGGAGGCGCCGGCCCTGGCTGCCCCTCTCTCTTTCCCCTCCTCCTGCTGCTCTCCTCTTCTCAATCTCCTCTCCAGCTGCCCCCTCCCATTCCCCTACTCCCTCAGCCGTCACCAGCCGTGGTGTTGTGCAAGGCCACACCTTGAGTTTGCTGTGCACCCACACTTCCCCGTGGGGGACCCAAATCCAGGCGGGGAGCCTGGAACCAAACCAGCAATGGGTAGTGGGGTAGAGTGTTGGACTAGGACCCGAGGGGAGGAGACCAGGGTACGAATCCCCCACTCACTGGGTGACTTTGGGTTCCAGTGGCTACCTCTCCTCCCAACCTACCACACAGGGCTCTTGTTTTTCACTGGGGGGGGGGGAGTTAAAACTCTGATCCATTCACCCAGCTCTGAGGCAGACCATACACAATCAGTTTAAAGCATTAGCTCCAGAGCTGCCATTTTTTCCAAGCTAAAAATTTCTTTTTATTGCTACTTGACTTAACTAAAGAGGCCCCTTTAATTTGCACACCAAGGAGATTTGCCTTTGCCCTCAGAATGTCTGGAACTTCCTTCCCACATTGTAGGAGCATCAGAGCATGAGAGCAGCTCTGTAGCCCAACATCCTGTTCTCACAGCGGCTGCCTGGCTGCCTGTGGGAATCCCACAAGCAGGATTCGAGCACAAGCAGGGGCGGTGCGTCCATTTAGGCGGACTAGGCCATTGCCTAGGGCGCGAAAATGGAGGGGGCGCTGCTGAGCCTGCCCCGCAATACCCCCGCACCGGCGCCGCCCGCCCGCTCACTCGCTCGCTGAGGAGCCCCCAGCATCCCCTCCACAGGCGGGAGGAGCGCGAGCCAAAAGGAGAGCTCAGAGCCCACGGAGGGGATGCTGTGAGCTCCCCAGCGGCTGCAGCGAGCAAGCAGCAGCAGCGCCCGCAGCTGAAGCCTTCAGCTATGGGTGCTGCTGCTGCCGCCACCGCTCGCTCGCTGCAGCTGCCACCACTGAGGAGCTCAAAGCGTCCCCTCCACAGGCGGGAGGGCGCCAAGCTCCCCCCTTGGCCCGCGCTCCTCCCGCCAATGGAGGGGATGCAGGGGCATTAGTGGTGTGCGTGCGTGCATCATGACGCATGTGCCCGGGGGGGCGCCAGAAGGTGTTTTTGTCTAGGGCACAAAAAGCCCTAGCACTGCTCCTGAGCACAAGATCAATACTCTTCCCTCCTGTGGCTCCCAGCAACTGGGATTCAGAAGCATTGCAGTCTCAGGCTGTGGAAGCAGAGCATCACAAGGGTGGCCAGCAGTCCTGGGCAGCCCTCTCCTCCTCCAGGATTTTGTCAAATCCCCCATTTAAAGCTGCCCAGGTTGGTGGCCGTTGCTGCCTCCTGCAGGAGGGAGTTCCACTGTTGAACTCTGTTCTGCAGTAAGAAGGGCTTCCTTTTCTAGGTCCTGAATCTTCCAACAACATTCCGCTTCCTTGGATGTGGGAATAATGCAGCCACATCCTAAAGCCATGAAATGGTGCTTCTGCGCTCCACTCTCCAAGTGGTATGCAGGCACCATGGCAAGATCGGCTAGGCATAACGAGCCGGATGTAGAGTCTGTACTTCTCCCCATACCACAAGATAGATGGTCCTAGGAAGCCAAGCCAGCCATGAGGAACATCTCACATACATCACAAGTTATCCATTCCTCAGGTCATGCCAGTCCTGGGAACGTTTTCATCCATCTTTAATTATTCATTCCCCAGGAGCTCAAACTTCCCATGGGAAACATGCATACTATGGAGAACAATAGGGTCTGAGCATATATGGGCATAAGAGTGTTCTGCTGATATTATTGGCTATTGCTATATAGGTGTATTGTAATGATTGGTTTATGGCTATTGCATATGCATTTACTATACCTAATAAATATGTGGTCACGAGAGAGCTCGGGGCTCTCGTCCCACGGTTGGTTGATTCTATCAGTTGTCTGTCTTCCTTCACGAGAGCCCACCACTTGTAATAAGCCTCGGTGCTATACCCTTTGCTGCTACATCTGGCTGTTAGCAGCTGGCTGTTACTTTGTAACAAGCCTTGCTGCTACCGTCCAAGCCACTCCAAGCTGCTAGGACCCCTGGCTGTTACACTTGGATGTCCGAGGTTTCTGGTGTTAGGAGAGTGGAAGAATGAGTTTTTTCCATCTGCTTTCTCCATGCCGGGCATGATGTACACTCCTCTCCAGTTCCAGGGTTCCTTGGATGAAATGGACAACAGCAGCAGCAGCAGCAGCAACAACAACTTATTATTTATATCCCACCATCTGGCTGGGATATAAATAATAAGTACCCCAGCCACTCTGGGTGGCTCCCAACAGAATATTAAAAACTCGATAAAACATCAAACATTAAAAACTGGGCTGCCTTCAGATGTCTTCTAAAAGTCAGAGAGTTGTTTCTTTCCTTGACATCTGATGGGAGGGCTTGCTGTTCTTCTGCCGACACCATTGTTCCAACAGGCCTTTGGGAAGTGGATCGGTTTTGTTTTTTAATGCAAATGGCTTTAAAATAGTGCTGTGTTGTTGCCATTATCTATCTATCTATCTATCTATCTATCTATCTATCTATCTATCTATATCTATCTATCTATCTATCTATCTATCTATCTATCTATCTATCTATCTATCTATCTATATCTATCTATCTTCTTTCATTCTAACCCTTTCTACACCTTTTCCAGCTTCACAATATCCTTCTCACAGAATCATAGAATTGCCACCAAGTCCAATGAACCCCTTGCAATGCAGGAAGTCCAGCCTCCTGCAATGGGACAGCAGCAAGACCAGAACAGGAAAAATCTTGACAAAAAAATATCCTTCCAGTAGCACCTTAGAGACCAACTAAGTTTGTCATAGGTACGAGTTTTCGTGTGCATGCACACTTCTTCAGATACACTGAAACAGAAGTCACCAGACCCGTATGTATAGTCAGAAGGTGGGGAGGGGTATTGCTCAGAAGGGTGGTGGGAATGGGTGATTGGCTGATAGGAGTGGTAAACCTGTGGACGACTGTTAACGACTGCAATTGGTCTTGCAGGAAAATCAAGGGCTGAGGTGCTAAAGAAAGCTTTATCATGTATAATGAGATAAGAATCCAGTGTCCTTATTCAGACCAGGTCCCCCCCCCCCAATTTTTTAAAGCTTGGTAATGAGTTGCAATTCAGCAACTTCTCTTTCCAGTCTGTTTCTGAAATTTTTCTGTAATAAAACAACTACTTTGAGATCCTGTATAGAATGTCATCAACAGGAAGGAATTTTTTTATTTTTTATTTGACTACGTCAGACCAACACGACTACCTACCTGTAACTAGGATAAATCTTGGTTAGGGCTGCTTTGGGTCTTGCATGATCTATCCTACACCTTTTTCACCTGTTGACCTACTTCCCAACTTCTGCCCACAGACACACTTCCAGCCCCTTCCCCAAGGACCACCCTTCCTTGGACACTAATGGAGGCAACTATGAGAGCTGTGTTTGTTGTTGTTGTTGTTGCTGCTGCTGCTGCTAATAATAATAATAATAATAATAATAGCCACACAAGTCCTGGGTGTGGCTATGGCTATGGCCACCACTCACAATGGCTCTGCTCTGCTTCCACAGCTGGAGGCAGAAATGCTTCTGAATCCCAGTTGCTGGAAACCACAGGAGAGGAGAGCTGCTACAGTATTTTGCTTGAATCCTGCTTGCGGATTTCCCATTGAGGCCTGTGGTTGGCCTTTGTGAGAACAGGATGCTGGACTGGGGGTGGGGGTGGGGTGGATTGGCCTGGTCCAGTAGCTTCTTCGTCTGTCCTTATGCCTTTGAGCATGTGGTCACAGCTGCCCATTTCAGGTTTTTTGTGGGGGGGGGAGTCTGCTGGATCAGGCCGGTGGCCCCTCGCTGGGTTTGACTTGGTCCCCTGGACTTCATCCCTCTTTGCTCTTGAGTGCAGCCTGGGAGCCCTCGGGGAGGGGAAGTTCAAGGACGGCGTCCCAGAGCCCAGCAGGCGGGGTGGGTGGGGGACTCAGGGAGGCGGCAGCCCCCTCCTCCCTCCCTCCCAGCCCCCAAACGCCCACTCTCCTCCCTCCCTCCCTCCGTCCTTCTCTTTCTGTTCAGGAACCTGTGACGCTTCCACCCCCCCTTGCTGATTCATTGGTTTGGGGAGTTTAAATACAGGGAGGAGAGAAAGAGCCACAGAGTCAGCCAGAGAAGCAGCCCCAGCCCGGGACGGGGAGCGCATCCTGCTCAGCCTCTGCCGCCAGAGGAACCACCGCCGCACTCCTCCCTCCTCCTTCCCTCGTTCAGCAGGTAAGTAAGTGTCGCCTGCCTCCCTTCCCTAAGGTCGGAGCTGCTGCCATGGAACGTGTTGGATTCTGTAGCTGCGACTCCTGCATGGCAGGGGGTTGGACTGGATGACCCCTGGGGACCCCGGCCAGCTCTGCGATTCCACTCTGCTGCCCCTGGCAAATGGAAGGGGCTCAAAGAGAAAGGAGAGGACCGCGAATATATATCCGCCCCTTTGGAAGAGAGCGGAGCGCTAGGCGGGTGCAGCGGTGCAGCCGCGTGTTGGAATCGCCTGGAGTCGGAGGCGCCCTCGGGCTCGACAAGCTGCGAAATTCCTGCCTGGAGCGCTTCTTCTCCTCCGATGTCTGGGATGCTCCGAGTCGCCCTTCCCAAGGGAGAAAGCGCTGCCTTTTGAAGTTTCCCTCCCCGGGGAGGGCTCGGCTCAGTCCCTTTGCAAGCCCTTTCTCTGTAAACAAGGCTGTTCTGCAGGGAAAACCGTTTCCAGATGTGGCAGGGAAAGGGAGCCGGCGGGGGCTGACTCTGCAGAGAGATTCCTTCCTCCCGAAGCCACTGTTTGCTCTGGCAGAAGAGCAGCGGAGGAGAAGCCGGCAGCAGCAGCCAGCAAGTGCCCCCTTTCCGCCCCCTTCTTCTCGCTCGGGGGAGCTCACCCACCCCTAGGCCAGCGGCAATGGGGATGGAGCAACTCTCTGAGGAAGAAAGGGGGCGGTGGTTGGAGGTGTTTAGTTTGCAGCAAAGGGGAGCGAAAGGGGAGGCAACAGAATTATGGAATTGTAGAGCTCGAAGGGACCACCAGGGTCATCTAGTCCAACCCCCTGCGATGCAGGTATCTCGAACCCACGACCCTGAGATTAAGAGCCCCAAGCTCCACCAACTGAGCTATCGCCATGGAAGTTTGTAAAACGTTGCCTGGCAAGGAGGAAGCGGATAGAGAGAGGTTTATCTCCCTCCCTCATAACAGGAGAAACGCCTGTGCATCCCTGGAAGCTGGAAGATTCAGGATAGATAGAAGGAAGCACAGTTAAACTGTGGAACTCCCTCACACAGGAGGCAGGAATGACCACCAACCGAGATGGTTTTAAAAGAGGATGAGACAAGTTCCAGGGGTTGCATTGCAGGGGGTTGGACTAGATGACCCTGGAGGACCCTTCAACTCCACCATTCTGTGTTTCATTGAGGAGGAGGAGGCTAACCTTGGCTGCTAGCCACAAGGGCCAGGCTCCTGCTTCTGAATACTACAGCAGCTCCTGGAAGCTGGTAGCAAAATGAGGAGTCACACAGCACTCTCTCTCTTTTTGACTTCCTTCTTCGTTGGACCAGCTTTTTAGCTAGGAACTGCTATGCTTTCAGCTAGCTTAAGCACTGGGATTATTCCCCCATATGGGGTAGATCCAAATGTACATATTTGTAACTAAGTCTGCCTTCAGGAATCCAACTGTGAACTGATGTGAATACACTTCTTTCATTGACTTTAAATAAGATTGTCGTGTCTTTATTCTTTTTAAGAGGGATTAAAGGGAATTTACCAGGAACTATACAATTCAATCTGAGACAGACTGAATTGTATAATAGTGAGAGGCTTACACAAGCCTGCAACCAGCTACGGTATCTGCTGTGCACGTAAAAGGGGAATTGAACTCTGCTAAGTAAAGGGACTTGCTAGCGCAAGTTAGGAGGGATATTAATAAACAATATATCCTCTCCTGCCACCCTGAACATTCCCACAAATGATCCACCAGGAAGTCCGGCAGAGCTCAGCGCTTCCAAGATGAGAAAAATATGAGGCTGCCTCCCTTGGTGGGACCCGAATGTGCTCCTCATTAGCGCCTGAGGCCGAAATGTTCCCCAGAGTATCTGGCGCGCTTGAGGGCTCGGAGCTGAATAATATTTGGTGGTGAGGATCCTGGTTGGAAACTCTGAGTGAGGCTGGTGGTCAGAGAAGGCTTTGTGGTTGCAGTAATTGCACACAGCCAAGGCATGCTCTGGGGGCGGCACTGAGCGCTGTGTCTTGGCAAACACGAGGGCTGCTGCTCTGTGTTCCTGGCCCAGGAGCTCATCTTCACTGGCCAGGACCAGCGCATGATGCGGCCAGGAAGGCCCCATCACAGGAGCACCAGCAGTAGCCAGCCAGCCCCAGGCCTGCAGGAGAGAGCTGGGAAGGGGGGTGGGGTAAATATGGTGTACGGTTCTGGTTGCCTCGCCTCGAAAAGGATATCTCAGGCAAGGGGAAGGTTCCGAAAAGAGTAGCCAAAATGATCAGGGGATGAAGCCCCTGTGGAAAAAATATTGCAGCACCTGCAACCTTTATAGAAGAAAAAGCAGAGAGAAAAGTTAGAATTCATGGGCAGTCAAGGAAGCTGAGTTGCTCTTGTGCTGGAATCCCGCTTGCAGGCTTTCCATTGAGGCATCCTACTCTGCAAAGGGCTCTGGGGGGGGGCATCCCTTTTCGCCTTGCAACAGACCATTTCAAGGCAGCTGCTCGTCAAAAGGAGGCGGCTACAAATTCGGCCTGGCCAGAGCCAACAGTTTTATATGGCCATCTGCCAGCTTGGAAAGAGAAACATGCCGGTCCCTCTTGGACTTGCAGACAGCCTGGTGGGTGCAGCTGGTGCCAAGGGATGGGTGCTATTGCAGTGGCCTGGGTGGGGCTGCTGCCTCTTGGTGTGGCCCCCACCCCACTTGCAGGCGTCTGTGGCCCCAGCCCTTTCTCTCTGCCATGGGGCAGCTCAGCTTAACCAGGCTGGGCAGCTGGAGGGCCAGGGACTCCACCGCCTTCCTCTTCTGGACTACGGTGTGTGGCAGTGTTCTCAAACTTGGGTCCCCAGCTGTTGTTAGACTACAACCCCCATCATTCTTGACCACTAGCTGGGGATGATGGGGGTTGTAGTCCAACATTTGGAGACCAAAGTTGGAAGTGCCTTTTCTGGGCTGTTGTGTTGTGGTTGTCCGCCCCCCCCCCCCACTCTGCACCTTGAAGTGCTCTCCAAGTGGTTAGAGAGGCATATGGATGGGAGAACCATTAAGCCAGTGGTCCATCTGGCCCAACATCCTGTTCTCAGTGGTCACCCATTCCTGCATGGCAGGGGTTGGACTAGATGGCCCTTGGGGGTCCCTCCCATTCCTGGATTCTCTGCCCCAAAGTGGAGCCCACAAGCAGGATCCGAGCCCAATAGCTTCCAGCAGCTGCTATCCTGGGGAACTACCGGCCACAGGATGTGATGAGGGCTGCTGGGCTAGAAGGTTTGCAAGCAGTGGCGCAGCCTGTTGACCTTGAGGTTCATATTTCTCATCCTAAACCCGTTGGGTTCTCTGGCCGTGACAACAGAGCCGTCCTAGATGGACCCGCATGGGCCTCTCCTGATGTCCTTTTGCTCTTAACGCCTGACCTGTCTTTTGCCCGCAGGCCACATGGATCCGAGAGGCCGTGCCCCTCTTCTGCTGCTGGCGGGCTGCCTGGCGCTCGCCCTGGCATGGGCTCAGTGCCCCGAGGAGTGCACCTGTTCCCGGTCGGCGCAGGTGGAGTGCTCCAGACCCCACATCTCGGCCATGCCCGGCCCCCTGCCCGCCAACGCCATGAGCCTGCAGGTGATCGGCACCCAGCTGACGGAACTGGGGGCGGGGGCGTTCGGCAATGCCTCTCTGCTCATCGCCCTGCGGATGGAGAAGAACAGCCTGGCGCGCCTGAACCCTGACACCTTCCGGGGCCTGGTCTCCCTCCGCTACCTGAGCCTCTCCAGCAACCGCCTCCAGGAGCTGCCCGCGGGCGTCTTCCGCAGCCTCGACAAACTGGAGTCGCTCCTGCTCTCGGGGAACCAGCTCCTGCGTCTGCACCCGGCTCACTTCAGCCGCCTGGGCGCCCTCAAGGAACTGCAGCTGCACGGCAACAGCCTGGCGTCCGTCCCTCCGGGGGCCTTTGACCACCTGCCCTCCCTCCTCAAGCTCAACCTGGCCAAGAACCGGCTCTCCCGCCTGCCGCCCGGCCTCTTCGCCCACCTGGGCCACCTGCAGGTGCTGCGGCTCTACGAGAACCAGCTGGCCGAGGTGGCCCCCCGTGCCTTCACCGCCCTCCCGGATCTGCAGGAGCTAGGCTTGCACCAGAACCGGATCCGGCACCTGCCCGACGGGCTCCTCTCAGCCAACCGCCGGCTGCAGAAGCTCCACCTGTCCAACAACCGCTTGGAGAGCGTCCCGCAGGGGCTGCTCCTGGAGCTTCCCGAGCTCTCCCGCCTCTCGCTCTTCGGCAACGCGCTCCGGGAGCTCCTGCCGGCCACTTTTGGCCCCATGCCACGGCTGAAGGAGCTGTGGCTCTACGACAACCAGCTGGCCGATGTGCCCGCCGGGGTCTTCGCCAACCTGACAGAGCTGCAGCTGCTGGTGCTGAGCAGGAACCGTCTGCGCTCGGTCTCCCCGCTGGCCTTCGAGGGGCTGGGGGAGCTTCTGGAGATCTCCCTGCACACCAACCAGCTCCACACCCTCGACGGGGAGACGTTCCGGGGCCTGGGCAAGCTGCAGAATGTCTCCCTGCAGAACAACCGGCTCGTCTCCCTGCCGGAGCGCCTCTTCCGCAGCACGCCACACCTGGTGAACCTCCAGCTGCACAACAACTCCCTGGAGAGCCTCCCGGCGGGCATCTTTGAGCAGCTGCCCCGCCTGAGGGAGATCAAGATGCACGACAACCCCTGGCGCTGTGACGATGCCCTGCTGGCTCTCGGGCGCTGGTTGAGGGAGAACGGTGCCCGCCTCGGGGCCAGCCTCCCCGTCTGCGCCTGGCCTCCCTCCCTGCAGGGGCAGCCTATCGCCGAGCTGGAGGAGGAGCACTTTGGTCCGGCACAGAGCCCAGAGGCCACCGAGGGGCCAACAATGGCCCCCACCTCCGGCCAGGCGGAGGTCCCTGATCAGGACACGAGCCCAGAGACGGTGATGCCCACACATGCCCAGCCGCCCCTGGACCACGAAGGCGGCAGCGCAGAGGCAGAGCAGGAGTTTTCCACAGCAGCCACCGGGGTGCTCAGCCCAGGCGTTGCGCCAGCCGAGGGTGGCATCTGGGGCTTGACGCGCACCCAGACGGGGGTGGTGGTCACCTGCCTGGTGGTGGGCTCTGCCTTGCTCCTGGGGGCGCTGCTGGCGGGGGCCGTCTATGGGTACAGGAGGAAGGCCCGCCGGGACCTCGCCAAGGCATAGAAGGGCGCTCAGGAGAGCTGGCCAACCAGACTGATGGAGGGGGTCAGGGGGGAGGGCAGCGGGGTGGGGGAGATGCCGGGCTCTGTATCCCTTTCCCCAGACATGCCACCCTCCCTTGGGCTCAACGGGCACCCACCCACCTGCTCACACACATGTCCTCCTGAAGCAAGGGGCCTGTGGATGAGTCAGAGAATTGGAAGGGGACCCCCAAGGGTCATCTAGCCCAACCCCCCTGCAATGAAGGAAGCTCTTCCATAGATCCACTCATGTGCACTCCCATGTGGCCTCTGCAGCCCAGGCTAGCTGGGCAGAATGAGGCTCTTGTCTGATCTGCTCCGCCAGGCGCTCTGCATCCCGTGGACATTCAGCCATGCAGACAACCCTTCGTGGCTGGAGAGTGGGGCTGGGGATGTGGGCAGATTTGCTGTTGCTGCCCTTCGAGAGAGGCAGCGGTGGCGCAGTGGTTAGAGCGCTGGACTAGGAAACTGGGAGAGGCCAGGGTCCGAATCCCCTCTTGGCCATGTGGTGCTAATCTTAGGGGCCAGTCTCTGCCTCTCAGCCTAGACTGCCTTGCAGGGCTGTTGTGAGGAGAACCACACTCACCCGCTAGAGCCCCTTGGAGGAAAAGGTGCTATATAAATGCAATGAAATATATGAAATGTAATGTGTGACACCTGTGGGAATGTTAGGGGTATGGATTAGGATATATTATTAGATAGATCCTATCCAAGCTTGTGTTAGCAAGCTTCCAATATCAGCAGAGTGACATTCCCCTTTTGTGCGCAGCAAAGCACAACCTGTACAATATTATACTTCCTGGCAAAGTCCCCTTTGTCCCTCTTAAAAGAAATACACAACACAGTGTTTATAAAATAAGATAGAGTTTACTTACAGTTTCATCCTGAGTTAACAGCATAATCTCAGAAAGGCAGGCATGCTTAGAAAACGTTACAGAAGTATTTATTTGAAGTCCTCTGGTCTCTCTCTTGGTAGCAGGGCAAGAGGGAGAACCATCCTAAACGTAGGTTCTGTGCAGATGTGTTCCCATTGAAGGAGAAATGGCTAAGAGAGAGAATGGCTGCTGGCTAGGGGCTTTTCTCCCAGCTAATCCATCTCATCTGCATATCTGGAGGAACAGGAAGCTGAACTTAGTCAGGTGTCCCTCCAGGTGAGTTCCTGTTAGTGGACACTCTGGGAACTGTTGTGACTTGTCTGCCCCAGTGTTCCATCCCACAACACCCACTCAGGGCCCAGTCCTGCCAGAGGAGAGAAGAAGACTTGGCTTCTGGGACTGCCTTCTGTGGGCCACTAGCCTGGGGCCGGGCTGAGCTGCCTGGACCTAGGGAGAGAGGGGCAGGGGAAGCTCAGGGGCTTGTGAGCGTTGCAGCGGGAGGAGGGGAGGCCCCTGCTGGCAAGCCAGACTGGGATCCTTGCAGAGTCAGGGGGCAAAAGAAACCAGGCTGCTGCTCTCCATCCAGCTCAATGCTGCCAACACTGGCCTGCAGCATCTCCCTAGGCTCGAGTTTGAATCCTGCCCGCCGGTTTCCCATGGAACATCTGGTTGTCCGCTGTGAAGACAGGATGCTGGACCTGCTTTGGCCTGCTCCAGCTGGCTCTTCTGATGTCCTTGTGGAACCTCCCCGTCCAGAGGCAGTCTATCTCGCTTCCCAGGTTCTTTGGGGCATTCAGCCACTGTGAGGATGGCCGCCACTCCTTTCTCCGTAGACAAAACACTTCGGACGGATTCACTTTGGGGGCGTCGAAGTCCTTGGAGACAGAACTCTCTTTTGAAGCCACTCTGTTTGTGGAATGCTCAATAAAAAACATATGTGGTTATTACGGTTTAGCCCTAGCGATGTTTTGTGAACTTTGGGTGGGGATGAGGGATCTCTGCACTTCTCTCCCCCTGAAATCAAACACCCTGATCACTGGGGGGGGGGAGTTGCACCCTGTGACTCTCAGGCTAGGAGGGGCTACCAAAGCTTCTATGAGGACCCCCACATCTGGGCTGAGTTTGAGGCTCTTAATTTGGGGTGGGGTGGGGGGGCAGAGATGGACAGTGAGGCAACTGTCTCAGCTTCCAGGCCAAAACGGAAAGTTCCTCCTGAGCAAAACCTGGATAATTTTAGGTCTGCTTCATGATATCAGTGTACACATGGTGGTGAATTGGGTACAACAGCCCTGCAATGTAGGCCACTGTTAATTTCCCAGGTTGGAGGCAGGGCTGAGGCTGGTATGCATTTCCAGGCTAAAACTAACGATATAAACTGCTCCTCGGGTAGCAGTGAAGTTCAGGGTCCTTAAATCGCCGCCTCCCGACCCATATCTCAGAGTGGATCTGCCCCATACATTTAAAGCACATCCAGCACGCACGGGATTGAATAATAGAATTGTAGAGTTGGAAGGGACCCCCAAAGGACATCCAGTCCAACCCCCTGCATTGAAGTGCCATGAGGAAAAAACTGCTCCTTTCCCCTTTTGGGGTACCCAAGAGCCCATATAGAGTCCTTTTGAAGGTTCTCTATTGGTAGTAGAAAATATCAGAGACCAAAAAGAGAATATTGAGAAGCAAAGCAACTAGTAAGCCTGATCTTTATTAAACTGTTGCAACAGGGTCCTCCCTCACCACCCTGGCCTCTGCCCCCCTTTCCTTCCCTCCTTCCTCTGATGCCCCCGACTGGGTTCAATTTCCCACTCAGACATGAAGCTCACTGGGTGCCCTTGGAGTCAGCCTCACCTCCCTCGCAAGGTCGTTGTGAGGAGGAACGGGGAGGAGGAAAACCATGGAAGCCACCTTGAGATCATTGGAAGACCAAGGTGGAAGGTTAGGTAATGCGGGTGGCACTGTGGTCTAAACCACGGGGTCTCTTGGGCTTGCTGATCAGAAGGTGGGTAGTTCAAATCCCTGCGATGGAGTGAGCTCCTGTTGCTCTGTCCCAGCTCCTGCCCACCTAGAAGTTCGAAAGCACGCCAGTGCAAGTAGATAAATAGGTACCGCTGTGGCGGGAAGGTAAATGGCATTTCCGTGCACTCTGGCACTTGTCATGGTCCTCCGTGCGCCAGTAGCGGTTTAGTTCTGCTGGCCACATAACCTGGAAAGCTGTCTGGACAAACGCCGGCTCCCTTGGCCTGAAAATGAGATGAGTGCCACAACCCCTTAGTTGCCTTTGACTGGACTTAACCGCCCAGGGGTCCTTTACTTTTTACCTTTGCCTTTGTTATAAGAGTTTTTGGATTTGATACCCCACTTTATCACTACCCGAAGGAGTCTCAAAGCTGCTAACATTCTCCTTTCCCTTCCTCCCCCACAACAAACACTCTGTGAGGTGAGTGAGGCTGAGAGACTTCAGAGAAGTGTGACTAGCCCAAGGTCACCCAGCAGCTGCATGTGGAGGAGCGGAGACGCGAACCCGGTTCCCCAGATTACGAGTCTACCGCTCTTAACCACTACACCACACTGGTTATAAGAAAAAAACCTGCTCCTTTCTCCTTATGGGGTATCCAAGAGTCCGTCTAGAATCCTTAAGTAGGTTCCCTATTGGTAGGAGAAAATAACAGAGGCCAACCAGAGAATATTGAGAAGCAAAGCGGCTAGGAAGCCTGATCTTTATTAAACTGTTGCAACAGGGTGCTCCCTCCCCCCCCCCCCACAGGAGGGAAGAGGAACCCTGAACAATGGTGTCAAGCCCTTATATCAGTGATAGGCAACCTTTTGAGCTTGGAGTGAGGCTGAGAGACTTCAGAGAAGTGTGACTAGCCCAAGGTCACCCAGCAGCTGCATGTGGAGGAGCAGGGAAGCGAACCCGGTTCACCAGATTACGAGTCCACCGCTCTTAACCACAACGCCACACTGGCTGTAGAAAACAAGCTTGCTCCACCTTCCATGTGGCAGCTCTGGAGATATTGGAAGAGGACTCTCGTGCTGCTTCTAAGTCACCTACTTTTCCAGGTTAAACTGTTCCTCACCTGGTTTGACTTCCAGACCTGTGGCTGCTGTGAACTCTCTGGAGCCAAACAATGGATTCAAACTACAAGAAAGAAGATTCCACCTAAACGTTAGGAAGAACTTCCTGACAGTAAGAGCTGTTCGGCAGTGGATTTTGCTACCAAGGAGTGTGGTGGAGTCTCTTTCTTTGGAGGTCTTTAAGCAGAGGCTTGACAGGCATATGTCAATAATGCTTTGATGGTGTTTCCTGCTTGGCAGGGGGTTGGACTGGATGGCCCTTGTGGTCTCTTCCAACTCTATGATTCTATCAAACAGTGGAGAATCTCCCAAGCCCCCCACGCCTGCCACCTCCTGCGCTCAGGGGGATGCCGTGGGGTCCAAGTCGAGGGCTCAGCATGCAGGCGGCAGGAGCAGGGCTGGCTCTCCTGCCCACGGGCCCAGCCGAGAGTCCTCCGGACGTGGCAGCAGGAGTGGCGTGGGGTTGGGTGGGTGAGTGAATGAGTGACTGTCCTCGGTGCCCAGGCAGGCATGGCAACTCCGTCTCCCTGAGATACCAGGTGCTGTCGAGTGGTTCCCCCTCATCCCACATCTGGTCCTTTGAAGGCAAAACACCCCTGAGTAGTTTTAATTGAAGAGCAGCCCAGAAGTGTTTGGAGGGAAGGAATTAAGGAATGACTCCGGTGGTTTCTGCCCCATGCCAGGCCGGCCTCCACATATTGCAAAATCAAACCTTCCTCTGTTATTTGCTGTTCTCCGAAAAGTGGAAAACATACTGATTAAGCACGGGGTGGGGACCCTCTTGTCCCTTTTATTTTCTGCACCAGATAAGGCAAGAGAGGCCCTTTGTAGGGGCTGCTCTTTAGAGGAAGGCAAAGCCGCTATTAACTTTCCTGCTCAGAAGCAGAAGCTGCTCAGCCTCTCCCACTCACCCCCCCCCCTCCAGTATTGAAGGCACCAAAAGTGGGTCCTAAACTTTTGAAAACTATTCAGCGCAATTAATTCAGCCAAAAGCCTCATTTTTACACCTCCAGCACCCCCTCCTTCCCCCGTTTGGTTCTCATAGCAGCCGACCAGATTCCCCAAAGGGAAACCACAGCAGGATTCGAACACAAGAGCAACACTCTCCTCTCCTGGTGTTTTCAGGAACTGGCATTCAGAAGCATGGCTGCCTCTGACTGTTGAGGCAGAGCCGAGCCATCCTGACTGGGGGCCATCGATAGCCCTCTCCTCCTCCATGAACTTGTCCTTAGATCCTTGTAGAGATATATTTTTGAGAGAGGCAGCTGGCCAAACTCTGGGGTGCAAGGGCAGAGTCGTGGCGTTCTTCCCCTTGGTCCTTCCTGCTTGCTTGTTTGCCCAGAGGCCAGTGCCCTCCCCGCCCCCTCTGAGGCCACTGGCCATTGCCCGGAATCTGCGGGGGTCCAGGACGTGGCCTCCAATAAGCGGGGATCGCCAGGTCCATCCCTCTTGACGGGGTCGGTGACTTCCCATCTTGGCTGGCAAACACCGTCCGCACAGCGAGAGGCTTTTCTGGCAGGCAGAGGAGGGAGGACGGCACCATGGCTCTGCCTGAGGGCCTGGACCCGCCAAGGGTAAGTGCCCAGGCAGGGCCCCCCTGAAAAGGACAGGAGGAAACCAAGCCCCACTTTTAGCAGAGGAAGGGGGGGGACAGGGCAAGAGGATCTGGGCTCTCAGTTGAGAGGCTTCTCTCATTGTTGGGCATGGGGAGAACAATGGGTCTCCTCTAAGGTCACCCTGGTGGTGGAGGGTTTTAAGCAGAGGTAGGGTGGCCAACTGTTTTTAAGCAGAGGGACGCGGTGGCGCTGTGGGTTAAACCACAGAGCCTAGGGCTTAGAATCATAGAATCATAGAGTTGGAAGAGACCACAAGGGCCATCCAGTCCAACCCCCTGCCAAGCAGGAAACACCATCAAAGCATTCTTGACATATGCCTGTCAAGCCTCTGCTTAAGGACCTCCAAAGAAGGAGACTCCACCACACTTCTTGGCAGCAAATTCCACTGCCGAACAGCTCTTACTGTCAGGAAGTTCTTCCTAATGTTTAGGTGGAATCTTCTTTCTTGTAGTTTGAATCCATTGCTCCGTGTCCGCTTCTCTGGAGCAGCTTGCTGATCAGAAGGTTGGCGGTATGAATCCCCGCGACAGGCTGAGCTCCCGTTGCTCACCGGCGGGAAGGTAAACGGCGTTTCCGTGCGCTGCTCTGGTTTTGCCAGAAGCGGCTTAGTCATGCTGGCCACATGACCCGGAAGCTGTAGGCCGGCTCCATCGGCCAGAAAAGCGAGATGAGCGCCGCAACCCCAGAGTTGTCCACGACTGGACCCTAATGGTCAGGGGTCCCTTGACCTTTTTAGGGTGGCCAACTGCTGGGGATTCTGAAGCTGTGATTCCTCCAGGGCAGGGCAACTGGGCTAGGTGACCCTTGGGGTCACTTCCTACCCTACAATTCTGTGATTTGGGTGCGACGGCTCAGATTTGAGCCCTGCCAGCAGGGAGTGAGAATCCGGTCTAATGCAGCAGATATGTGAAGCATGTCAGAGAATCCCGGGAACTGTAGTTTGCGAAGGTTGCTGGGGATTGCAGCTCTGTGAGGACTAAACTACTGTTCCCATGGGTGGGGGGTGTTTTAGGGGTGGAAGGAATGCACTTTGAATGTGCTTTAAAGGTAAGGCAGAGGCTGGAGCCCCACAGCCATTGCACAAGGACGGTCCAACATCATGTGTCCCAATTTGTTATGGCAGGGGGAGTGGGCAGAGGGAAGCCCCCCAGCCACTGGCTTACAGGAAAGGCGGGGGGGGGGGGGAGGGACCTGGTGCCATTGTCCATTGCTGCCATTTTTTTAAATAAAAGAAATGCCTTCCTCATTCTCTGCTTGGCATCAGAGGCCTTTCCTGACAATGAAATGTGGATTTTCCCCTTACAGCAAAAAACCCCCCACCAATAGTGTCTCTCACATATGTAGGAAGACACAGGCCTCTTCCCAGCAGCTAAGTTCCCCTCCTAGGGGCAGAAAAGGGGCACCTAGGTGAGGATATGGATATGTGATAGAACTCAGAGTCAGAGCTAAAGAAAGGAAACAAGTGCTGTTTGGATCCGTGCCTTCTAGACAGGGGGCAAGCCCTGACAAGCCCCCAGTCAGTGACACTGATTAGCAGTCAAGGCAAATTATTCATCATCATCATTTCATAAAATGTCTACACTTATTAACTGTAAAAAAGGGGGGGGGAACCATCCACACCCTCAAAGTGGTTTACAAAAAGATAAAAGTATAAAATCAAGAAAAGTTTGTAAGAATAGTTTTAAAACATATAAAAAGTTCTAAAATACTGTCAGAGCTTTAAATTCACACCAGCTTTTCAAGCATCTGGACAGGCTTGAAGAATGTTTTTAGACAAGAATGTTTTTAGAAAGGTGTTAAGAAGAGACCAGAGAAGGTGCCTGTGCGTTATCAAGAGGCAGGGAGTTCCAGAGGGTAGGGGCTGCTTTCTTTGGCAATCCCTCGTACCTGAGTAAGATGGTCTTCCATGAACATGGTTTTAACAGGGAGTCCGTAAGTGACTGGGGAGGCCCATTCTGGATCTACAGGTCCTTCTACGGGGGGGGGGGGCAGCATTTTCTGTTTTGCCTCCTGGGCCAGCCTGGCCTCAGTGCTCTCCTGCCTTCCGAAACATTCCCACACTTACTGGCCTTCCTCTCCCGCAGGGCAAATGGGTGGCCGTCGGCCATTGCCTGCTGCTTTGCCTCTCGGCCTTGGCACAGCCCGGTGGCCCCGCGGTTCCCTGCCCAGCTCTGTGCCAGTGCTTTGGGAACCTGACCATCTTCTGCTCGGATGAAGGTCTGGAGGACATCCCCGAGGGGCTCCCCGCCAGCGCCACCCAGCTCTTCTTTGTGGGAGCCCCCCTGGTCTCGGTTCAGAGCGGGGCTTTCGCCAACAGAACCGGCAGCCGCAGCCTCACCAAACTCGCCTTCCTGGGCAGCCCCCTCCAGTCTCTGGGACGCGCGGCCTTTGAGGGGCTGCCGGACCTCCGGGAGCTGGAGATCTCGTCCAGCCAGCTGACAGCTCTGAGCGGGGAGGCCTTCCTGGGCTTGATGAACCTCAGCACCTTCTCCGTCAAGTTCAGCCCCATCCAAAGCCTGGAGACAGAGCTGTTCAGCAACACGCCACGCCTAGAAGCCCTCCACCTCCAGGGGAACGAGGTCGAGTCTCTGCCCCAGGACATCTTCCGCCCGCTATCATCCCTGAAGACCCTCACCTTGTCCCAAAACCACCTCGCGGAGCTGCTGGGGGACATCTTCAGTCCACTTTCGGCCCTGCGGGTGCTGAAGCTAAGCGACAACCGCCTGGCTGGCCTCTCTGCTGGCCTCTTCGGCCCCCTGAGAGAGCTCCGGGAACTCTTCTTGGATGGGAACGCCCTGGCAGAGCTGCCCCCGGGCACCTTTGCCCCACTGACCGCCCTGACACGCCTCCACCTCCAGCACAATGCCCTGGAGCACCTGCCAGCTACCGTCTTCTCTGCCCAGAGCAACCTCACCTTCCTCTACCTGGACGGCAACCGCTTGGCCGAGCTGCCCGATGGGCTCTTCCAGGGCACCCCTCACCTCACCGAGCTCTCCCTGGCGGGCAACCATCTCCAGAGCATCCCGGAGGGGCTGTTTGGCAACCTGGGCAGCCTGGCGTTCCTGGTGCTGTCGTGCAACCGCCTCGCCCACCTGCCCGCCGGGGTCTTCCAGGGTTTGAGCGCCCTCGCCAGGCTGCAGCTGAGCCACAACAACCTCACCGCCCTGCCGAGGGACGTCTTTGCCAACCTCACCAACCTGGAGGCTTTGGACCTCTCCCACAACCAGCTGGCCACCCTGTCGGAGGGAGTCTTTGAGGGTAACGTCATCCTGGGCAACGTGGCCCTGAAGGGCAACCCCTGGACATGCGACTGCCACCTGGCCCCCCTAAAAGACTGGCTCCAGGACACGGACCCCCTGATCAATGCGCAGGCCTTGTGCAAGAGCCCGGCTCCCCTGAAGGGGCTGAGCCTGCCAGCCGTGCAGAAAGAGCAGCTGGTCTGTCGGCGGGGCCTCGCACCTTCCCGGTGCCGGGCGGAGCCGGGGATGGAGGACACCTCCGGGGAGCCCAGCGCCCTCCCTCCGTGTACCTACCAGGATCCGGCAGGTGCCATCCACCTGGCGTGCGACCGCGATGCTTGCCACCAGCTCAGCCTGAGTCTCCCGCAAGGAGAGAGCCTGCAGGAGGCAGGGCAGCGTTTCAGCAAGGACTGGATCCTGGACTCGGGCTGCGGCACCGTGAGAGTCCGGGTAGCCGTGAGCATTGAGCCCTTGCCAGGAGGGGAGGCGGTGGCAGCGCCCTCGGAAGCCCCCTGAGGCTGGCATGCCTTGCCCTGCCAGTGTGGCCTGGAGAGCAGGGGGAGGGGCCCTGTGGAGAGAGGGGGCTCCAGCCCCATCTGAGCCGTGCTGCATCCTCATGGGAGCGAGGGAGGCCTACACTGCAGGGCTGTTGTCAGAACATGCTTGGCATCATCACAGAAGCGGCTTTGTCATGCTGCCCACATGACCCGGAAGCTGTACGCCAGCTCCCTCGGCCAATAATGCGAGATGAGCGCCGCAACCCCAGAGTCGGTCACGACTGGACCTAATGGTCAGGGGTCCCTTTACCTTTACCTTTATATGAATATGTAATGTAATGACGCCACCTGGAAAGGTATATAGACCCAGAGCACGGGTGCTCGGGGCTCGGCTTTTGGAAGGATCCTCTCAGCCTGTTGTTGGCAACAATAAAACTTACTTCCTATTTCTCCACAACCGCATCTGTTATCCTTGAGAAACCACTGAACTAAGGTTCCCAGGTTCCACGCTACATTATCTGAGGGAGGCATCCAGTGCCAGGGAGGTGGAGATCCGCCTGCGCAGATGTTGGGCAGGTCTGCCTGGTGAGATAAAGGGTCCCAAAACTGTCCCAAAACTGAGCATCAGCCAAATTCTGGGCTCGACTCTTACCTGGGAAGGGTCTCCCTGGGATTGTAGAATGGTGGAGTTGGAGGGAACCGACCCCCCCCCCCCAACACAGGGGTCCTGAAAGGGTGGGGCAGGACACACCGGAGAGGCAGGAAAAGGTGGCAAGTGGGCAGGAAGATTTAAGGGCAACCCAAGAAACATTTAAGCATCTCAGTATAGGAGAGCCTTTTCTAAAGGCTCACAGACCAACTGTTGAATTACCTAGATTCAGGTAGGTAGCCGTGTTGGTCTGACGCAGTTGAAATATAGAAAAATATTTTTAAAATAGTCCAGTAGCACCTTAGAGACCAACTAAGTTTGTTCTGGGTATAAGCTTTCGTGTGCATGCACACTTCTTCAGATACACTGAAACAGAAGTCACCTGACCCTTATATATAGTGGGAGGGTGGGGTTTGGGTAGCGTGGAGGGTAGGAGGAGATGGGTGATTGATTCAATGGGTATGGTAAACCTGTTGACACTGTTAACGACTGCAATTAGTCCTCTGCATACTATCCCTTGCTTTTTCCTGTACGACTAATTGCAGTCGTTAACAGTCCACAGGTTTACCATAACCTTTGAGTCAATCCACCCCACCCTCCCACTATCTATATATATAAAAATGAAAAAATCGTGAAATCCCGTTTGCCACTTTTCTCCGTAACCGCTTGACCGATCGTCCTGAAATTTTGACACAACGATCCAAGCCACTCCCCGTGCGTTGTTGGGGACAAAAATCCCTCAAATCACACACCTGCGCAGGTATAGACCTGGTTTTCCACCAACTCAAACAGCGCCCTCAAGTGGAATTCCTCCCACAGTACACCCCCTCCCTTCCTGTGAAATCTAAGCCACACCCACAAACCAAATGACATCATCATCAACCAAGCAACTGAAACCACACAGGCGGCCATTATAAGACCATTATTGTTTTATGTAGGCCCCTGACAGGCCCGGGGAGGGGGAAAACCCACAGCAACGCACTTGGGGGCACGGCAAGGGGTTTTTACTTTACCATTTAGCACCACTACCCCCCCCAAAAAAACCCCACCAAAAAAACAACATTGCCAAGTGGAGGTCGGGGACTGCCCTGGGGTGGTGGTGGCACAGAACGCAGCACGGCCTTTGATTTATGTAGGTCCCTGCATGGCAAGGGGTTTTTACTTTACCATTTAGCAACACTACTGTCACAGTGGCCGGAGCGGGCTACTTCAGAGTAACGACTCTACACAGCTCTGCATTTTATTCTTTTATTGGTGCTGCGTATTTACAGTGCTGAAGTCATTGCTATATACACGGAGCTATGTGTTCAGTCGGGTTCAGAACCTCCGAATGGCTTTTGGCGCGTCTTTCTCCAACACAAAAGCCTCGGTAGACCCATCCTCTTTCCCCTCCTCTTTCTGCGTAATTCCGGAGTTGGGGGGATGGGTCTCCCCCCCTTATTTGCCCCTTCCTGTCCCACCTGGGACCCTGGCTCCTCTACCTTGCCTGAGCCTCGGACACGACTTCCTGCTTCCCCACTGGAATCGGAACTCTCTCTGCTTTCCCCTGTGCTCGGGGATGGGCTTGAACTCAGGAGGGGAGGGACTTCGCGATATCCCCTGTCCCTCACATCCACCCCCCTTCCAAGCTCCCCTTCTCCCCTCCCCAGGTCCCCCCCGGGTGTCGGTGACGACTGGAAGCCTAAGAACTCAGTACTTTCCGAGCCCGTTGGTGTGAACACCTCCCCCCAGTCTTGCGAGCCCCCCCCTTCCGCCTGGGAGGACTGGAATCCCAAAAAGTCCGTGGCGTCAGAGCTGGTGGGGGTAAAAATGTGCTGCCAGTCTGCTTCTTCCTCTGACTGAGTGGATCTCGGCGACGCCCATACTTCTTCCTCTGGTTCCTCAAACTCCGCTTCCCATCCCCATGGTGAACTGCTCTCCAGTACTTCCTCCCTCTCCCCCTCCCCCTCCCTCTCCATGTGCCAGGGCTTGGGTCTGTGGGGATGGGGGCACAACCGTTCCCGCCTTTCCTTGCCACTCTCTGCGATGTGGGCAGTCTCTGACGAGATGCTGGGGGGAGTTGCAGAGAAAGCAATTCCCGCCCCTTCCCTCCTTGCGTCTTGTCGCCGCTGGGGTTTGAAAAGCCCGCGTGCGCGCACTATCAATTTGCATGGGTTCCTGGTCCTGGCTGGTCCCAGGCGTGGCTTGGAAGGGTTGTTGGGGGAGTGGCTTCTCCTGCGACCGTGGGAACCAAGCCCGCTTTGCGCGCGTTGCTTGCTTGTCGTTCCACCGGGATTCCTGTCTCACCCCCACCGCCAGAGCCGCTTTGCTCAGCTGATCCATATTACTGGGCTTTGGACCTCTCGAGAGCTCATCTTTCACATCCTCATTCAACCCCAGGTAGAACGCCGCTTCCATCGGAGGCGAGTGCAGTTCCCACCCCAGTCGGTGCACTAGCATGGTGAATCTCGCCCAATATTCGCGAACTGTCATTGTTCTTTGCCTTAAATTATGCAGTTCCTCCTTGGTCTGGTCCATATGACTATCGGACGCATACATAGTTTTTAAAGCCTCTAGAAATAGTTTGACATTCTTCATGCAAGGATTTTTTGTCGCGATTAACGGTCTTAGCCACTCCCTGGCTGCCCCTGTAAGGTGTTCCACAATAAACGCTACCCTGTGCTCATCATCAGGGAACTCATCATGGTGCAGCTCAAGAGCATACACGATCTCAGTCTCAAAGCCATGATATTCCCTCGGGTCTCCATTGAACTTGCTTACTAGGGTCCCCGCTCTCCTTCCTGGCAGCACTTGGAGTTGGGGGGCCCCTCCCGCCTTGTTTTTCTCGGCATCCAGCTTGTTTTGGAGCTCTACCGCCACCGCCCTTAATTGCAGCTCTTTGTCCTGAAGCGCTCTCACCTGTTCCGCAAGTTGTAGCCGGTCCTCCTGGACCTTCTTGGTTTCTTCTTTAGCTGCCTTTAATTCCCCCTGTGCCTGCAGCGCCAGTTGCTGCAGGTCCTGTTGGGCTTTCTCCGCGATCTGCCGCCATTTCTCCGCCTCTGACGCACTCATCCCGGCAACTCCAAAGTAGCCCAAAAAAAGATTCGGAGGTTGCTGTCACAGTGGCCGGAGCGGGCTACTTCAGAGTAACGACTCTACACAGCTCTGCATTTTATTCTTTTATTGGTGCTGCGTATTTACAGTGCTGAAGTCATTGCTATATACACGGAGCTATGTGTTCAGTCGGGTTCAGAACCTCCGAATGGCTTTTGGCGCGTCTTTCTCCAACACAAAAGCCTCGGTAGACCCATCCTCTTTCCTCTCCTCTTTCTGCGCAATTCCGGAGTTGGGGGGATGGGTCTCCCCCCCTTATTTGCCCCTTCCTGTCCCACCTGGGACCCTGGCTCCTCTACCTTGCCTGAGCCTCGGACACGACTTCCTGCTCCCCCACTGGAATCGGAACTCTCTCTGCTTTCCCCTGTGCTCGGGGATGGGCTTGAACTCAGGAGGGGAGGGACTTCGCGATATCCCCTGTCCCTCACAACTACCCCCCCCCCAAAAAGCCACAAGACAAAAATAAATACCATACTTCAAAACATCATGAGATACACCGGTCCATAGCTGCCAAGTTACCCCCTTTTTAAAGGGATTTTCCCTTATGCTGAATAGGCTTCCTCGCGAGAAAAGGGAAAACTTGGCAGCTATGCACCGGTCATGGAGGGGGGGGGCACAAACTGAATAGATATGGATCGGGACACGTGGGGGCAGTCACAGGGATTAGCCACAACAATGCACCACACCCACAAACCCCGCCTCTGCCACGAGATCCTGTAAAACAGGAGGCCTTGGCTCCATTTTACATACTAGGTCTCAGCTCTACAGCCCTTTAAATACTATCCCAAATGGAGCCCTGGGTGGGAGGTGGGGGGAGGAGGAGCCCAAATAGGTCATGGGCTGACATAGGGTGGGGGGGTAGATAACCCACAGCAACGCACATGGGGGCACGGCAAGGGGTTTTTACTTTACAATTTAGCACCACTACTATTATTCCTTAAAAACCCCCACATTGGCTTATTTTCAGGGGATGTCTTATTTTTTATTACGCGTCCAGCCTTCCCTCTTCCTTGGGGCCCTCCAGAACTGCGCCTATAACTATGTCTTATTTTTGGGGTATGGCTTATATTGCACAAATGCTTAGAAATCCTGCTATGGCTTATTTTATGGGTATGTCTTATTTTAGGAGAAACAACGGATTGTAAGCCTCTGTGTCTTCTTTAAAAAAACACAACCAACAACCATTCACTTTCTCTCCCCAGTTTAAGTCCTCAGATATTTGCAGTGCACCCCCCACCCCATTTACAATTCCCTACCTTCCCCTTGCCACTTCCTGGGTTTTTTTATGGAACTGAACAACTCGGGTGCTTCAGAATGTGCCTTCTGTTGCCAGGCCCTTACAGGGCCCGGTCCAGGTAGATAATGTGGCCCTGTTTTTAAACCTTTTGTTACTTTTTTCATTTTACTGATTGTGAATATGCTGACCAAGGCCCCCTTTAGATTCGGAGGCCCACACCAAGTGGCCCATATGACCCCCCCTCCTTCTGTCTGGGCCTGTCTGTTGCTACGGTGCTATGGGGCTTCACTATTTTACCCCCCCCCCCCTTTGGGATTTTAAAAGTAGTTCTCTGCGTCCCAGGGCACATCATCACCCCTGATCCTTAATCTAAATATATAGAAATGTTCACGATGCGTGCGCAGGGGCCAATGTATGGAGATACAGGGGGGAGGGGACAACAGAGGGCTCAGACAAAAGTAAATACTGGGAAATAGAACCCAGAACAAAACAGTTATTTCTCCAAGTGTGGGGGCCAAGGTATGGAGATACATGGGGGAGGGGCCAACATTCCCCAGGGACAAAAAAGGGAAGGGTATCCTACCGAAACACAGGGATGAGCCGGGGTGGA
Source organism: Zootoca vivipara (assembly GCF_965207765.1). Taxonomy (NCBI): domain Eukaryota; kingdom Metazoa; phylum Chordata; class Lepidosauria; order Squamata; family Lacertidae; genus Zootoca; species Zootoca vivipara. The sequence continues at coordinate 96,859,931 of NC_142588.1, read as the reverse complement.
GGGAGGAGGGGCAGGATACGTCATGGATTGGGACAGGGTGTGGGGGGGATCCCAGGAAAGAACCACAGCAACGTGTGGCCGGGTCAGATAGTACAGTATATAAGGGTCTGGTCTTACGTGGTTGTCTTGATAGATGTTATAGTTATTTGTTGTTAACCAAATCCCCAGATATTTTATTTGATTTTTTTCTGTTTTCCACCCACACTCCAATTCAATGTCTTTTTTCACCTGCATCCTGGTTTTCCCTTTATGTAGTTTAAAGCCTGGCAATTTTGCAAATCTACCTGTCTCTTCTATCACCTCCGGTATGCTCACGCTTCGTTGTTCTAAGGTTGATATAATGTCATCCATGAACGCTTTTAATTTGTAAATTTGCTGGTCCACTGTTATTCCATGAATTTTATTATTCCTAGGTATTCCACCAGTGATGATGATGATGATAATAATAATTTATTATTTGTACCCCGCCCATCTGGCTGAGTCTCCCCAGCCACTCTGGGCAGCTCCCAATCAAATATTAAAACAATACAGCATTAAATGTTCTTCAGTGTATCTGAAGAAGTGTGCATGCACATGAAAGCTCAGACCTATGACAAACTTAGTTGGTCTCTAAGGTGCTACTGGAAGGATTTTTTTATTTTGTTTTTGACTGCGTCAGACCAACACCTGTAACTAGCATTAAATATTTAAAACTTCCCTAAACAGGGCTGCCTTCAGATGTCTTTTAAAAATAGGATAGCTGCTCATTTCCTTGACATTTGTTGGAAGGGCATTCCACAGGGCGGGTGCTGCTACCAAGAATGCCCTCTGTCTGGTTCCCTGTACCCTCACTTCTCGCAATGAGGGAATCGCCAGAAGGCCCTCAGCGCTGGATCTCAGTGTCTGGGCTGAACAATGGGGGTGGAGACGCTCCTTCAGGTATACAGGACCGAGGCCATTTAGGGCTTTATAGGTCAGCACCAACACTTTGACTTGTGCTCGGAAACGTACTGGGAGCCAATGTAGATCTCTCAGGACTGGTGTTATGTGGTCCCGGTGGCCACTCCCAGTCACCAGTCTAGTTGCCGCATTCTGGATTATTTGCAGTTTCCAGGTCACCTTCAAAGGTAGCCCCACGTTGAGCGCATGGCAGTAATCCAAGAGGGAGATAACTAGAGCATGCACCACTCTGGCTAGGCAGTCTGCAGGCAGGTAGGGTCAGCCTGCGTACCAGATGGAGCTGATAGACAGCTGCCCTGGACACAGAATTAACCTGCGCCTCCATGCACAGCTGTGAGTCCAAAATGACTCCCAGGTGAGTCCCCGCCACCCACCCGTCCCCTGTCCCCCAAAAACAGTACTTCTGCCTCATCAGGATTCAACCTCAATCCATTAGCTGCCATCCATCCTCCAGCCGCCTCCAGGCATTCACACAGGACCTTCACCGCCTCACTGGTTCTGATTTAAAAGACAGGTAGAGCTGGGTGTCATCCGCATACTGATGAACACCCAGCCCAAACCCCCTGATCTCTCCCAGCGGCTGCATATAGATATTAAAAAGCATGGGGGAGAGGACAGAACCCTGAGGCACCCCACAACTGAGAGCCCAGGGGTCTGAACATTCATTCCCCCCCCCACTTTCTGCGGACAAACGCCGGCTCCCTCGGCCTATAGAGCGAGATGAGCACCGCAACCCCAGAGTCGGACACGACTGGACCTGATGGTCAGGGGCCCCTTTACCTTTACCTTTATATATTACATTATTAATAAAGCAAAGCAAAAATCCCCTTTTGGCCAGCTAGGCGTAAATTCCCTATTATTAGACATCCTTGGTGGAAAACACCCAACTTGCAAAACATCTTGTGACCATGGCCATCCCTTATCTATGCAGTATATTCTCCTTTGCAAACTGCAAACACAGCTAGATGGACATACAGCCTGAATTCAACTTTTTGAGGCACAGTGAAAGATACAGCTTGCAGCACTATGACTTCTTAAACAGGGCATAGTTAATAGGCATAGAATCACCTCCTGACATAAGGCACTAGAATGTAAGATACAGGTAGAATAATATGCTTTCTCCAGCGTGAGACAGCACCCCAGCAACTCCAGCACCCCTTTGTCCTCATAGAAGAGAATTGTTTTTTCTTCCAGGTTTTTTCTTATAACCAGTGTGGTGTAGTGGTTAAGAGCGGTAGACTCGTAATCTGGGGAACCGGGTTCGTGTCTCCGCTCCTCCACATGCAGCTGCTGGGTGACCTTGGGCTAGTCACACTTCTCTGAAGTCTCTCAGCCTCACTCACCTCACAGAGTGTTTGTTGTGGGGAAGGAAGGGAAAGGAGAATGTTAGCCGCTTTGAGACTCCTTCGGGTAGTGATAAAGCGGGATATCAAATCCAAAAACTCTCCTAACAAAGGTAAAGGTAAAAAGTAAAGGACCCCTGGGCGGTTGTTGTTGTTGTTTAGTCGTTTAGTCATGTCCGACTCTTCGTGACCCCATGGACCAGAGCACGCCAGGCACTCCTGTCTTGCACTGCCTCCCGCAGTTTGGTCAAACTCATGTTCGTAGCTTCGAGAACACTGTCCAACCATCTTGTCCTCTGTTGTCCCCTTCTCCTTGTGCCCTCAATCTTTCCCAACATCAAGGTCTTTTCCAAGGATTCTTCTCTTCTCATGAGGTGGCCAAAGTATTGGAGCCTCAGCTTCACGATCTGTCCTTCCAGTGAGCACTCAGGGCTGATTTCCTTAAAAATGGATAGGTTTGATCTTCTTGCAGTCCATGGGACTCTCAAGAGTCTCCTCTAGCACCACTTATGGTACTTGAACATTAGGAATAACCTTTTGATGGTGAGAACTGTTCAACAGCAGAATCGAGTCCCTTGGGAGGTGGTGGACTCTCATCCCTTGGAAGTTTTTAAGCAGAGGTTGGATGGTCATCTGCCAAAGATTCTTCAGCTGGGACTCTTCGTGACCCCATGGACCAGAGCACGCCAGGCACTCCTGTCTTGCACTGCCTCCCGCAGTTTGGTCAAACTCATGTTCGTAGCTTCGAGAACACCGTCCAACCATCTCATCCTCTGTCGTCCCCTTCTCCTTGTGCCCTCCATCTTTCCCAACATCAGGATCTTTTCCAAGGATTCTTCTCTTCTCATGAGGTGGTCAAAGTATTGGAGCCTCAGCTTCACGAGAATACTTCTGCTTTTTTGTAACGGTTCAGTGACCTTTTCCCCATTTCCCTATTAGGCATGTGATATAGCATTGGCAAGTAAAACCCTAAAAAATTCTCCTTTTGGCCAGCTAAGCGAAACCACCCTCGGTCCCAAACATCCTGTGTGCCAGGCACCTAACTTAGATATCCTGTTCTTTGCAAAACATACTGTGAGTCTGAGACATTCTGACATCTTCCCTGCAATCTGTGATCGGTGGAATCGGCACTATTCCAGGTGCCCCATAATCCCTGTCCGGCATTTGCAAGATCTTGATCTATTGGTGTGGCAGCACCTGCCCTGTGGAACTCCCTGCCTCTTGAGATCAAGCAGGTGCCTTTGCTGCACCCTTTGGAGCACCTGCTAAAAGCATCCTTGTTGAGGCAAGCCTGTCTGAATGTTAAGAAATGCTGTGTGAATGTTAATCCATTTTAACTTCTTGTATGTCTGCCTGATTTTCCTGTTTTATCTTTTCGTAATTGCTTTGAAGTTGTTGCTTTTTTAAGAAAACAAAAACAGTCAATGCAGAGAAAGCTTTTGATAGAGTCTCTTGGAACTTTATGAAAGGCATCCTACAACAAATGGAGTTTGGGGTGCAATATCGTAATTGCATTTAAGCAATTTACACCAGAAAAAAGCCAAAATCATAATAAACGGATCTATAATGCAGGAATGCGAAATTAATAAAGGAGCGAGACAAGCATGTCCCCTCTCACCGCTAATATTTATATTGGCATTGGAAATCCTGTGTAAAAAAAATCAGAGAGGAAGAGAACATTAAGGGCATACAGCTGGGGAGAAATAAATATAAAATGAGGTCATTTGCGGATGACCTTATTATAACAACGGAACAACCAAAAGAGAGTTTGATTAAAGTAATGGAAATTATGCAAGAATATGGGAAGGTCTCTGGATTTAAGTTGAACATAAACAAAACTAAATTATTAGCTAAAAAAGTTAACAGCAGCAGAACAGGAGGAAATTGAGAAAACAGCAAAGTTAAAAATATATTCTAAAACCAGGTATTTAGGAATCTGGCTTACTCCAAAGAACACCAATCTTTTTGAAGACAATTATATGAAAACATGGGGAGAAATTAAAAGAGACATGGAAACATGGAACAGATTACACCTATCATTTTTAGGCCAAATATCAGCGGTTAAATTAAATGTCTTACCTAAGATACTTTTTCAGTTCCAGATTATACCAATTATAAGGAAGTTAGAATGTATAGATAATTGGCAGAAAGAAATCTCTAAATTTATATGGTCAGGGAGAAGACCAAGTATTAAGTATAAGGTGTTAATTGACACCAAGGATAGAGGAGGTTTTGGTCTCCCCAACCTTAAACTATATTACAAGGCTGCATGCCCTTCATGGTTGAGGGAATGGCTCCTTTTAAATACTACTACTACTACTACTACTACTACTACTACTAATAACAACAGGAGTATGGATTTGAGTATGGATGGCTTTATCACTACCTGAAGGAGTCTCAAAGCGGCTAACAATCTCCTGTCCCTTCCTCTCCCACAACAAACACTCTGTGAGGTGAGTGGGGCTGAGAGACTTCAGAGAAGTGGGACTAGCCCAAGGTCACCCAGCAGCTGCATGTGGAGGAGCAGGGAAGCGAACCCGGTTCCCCAGATTACGAGTCTACCGCTCTTAACCATTACACACCACACTGGCTCTCAACACCGACCTGCTTGATTTAGAGGGGCATGACACCCGATTTGGGTGGCATGCGTACCTAAATTATGGGAAAAACAAGGCCCATAAAGGGTTTTCTAATCATATAATACAAAACACCTTGTTTAAAGTATGGGGGAGAGAACAAAAGAGGCCGAGATGGATTTTGCCCCAAGAAGCAATTGCAGTGAAAAAAGAATAAGAATACGAAAGGGAGCTGGATAGCTTATAATAACTTATTGACAGAAGTTGATGGTCAAATAAGAATTACTGTAAAAAATATGAAGAAGTGAGGACCCTTTTTACAAGCTGGTTGGAATACTACCAAACACATGATTTCTTTAAAGAAGATAAGAAAATAGGATTTGAGAAAGAACCATCAAAATTAGAAATTGAATTAATAAATAACAAAACAAAAATAATATCAAGAATATTATTCTTTTTGCTACGGACATACACCTACAGAGTGTCTCCCAAGCTCAGCTCACCTTCTGCTCCCTCTTCAGTTGCTGCACTCCAAGCACTGACTAGCTCCGCCCACAGCTAATCACCTGGCTCCCCTGACTCACCAGAAGGTCACTGCAAGGTCACCAGCCAGAAACAAACACACACACAAGCCTGGACAGTCACCCAAATCCAAGAGGCAGAAGCCCTAGAAAAGCAGCACAAGCACACAAACTAGTACCGTAAGAAAACAAATAAGCACACAAACTTTCTCACACACAGCCCCCAAAAGACAAAGCCACAAAACCTACAGAGTGTCTCCCAAGCTCAGCTCACCTTCTTCTCCCTCTTCAGTTGCTGCACTCCAAGCACTGACTAGCTCTGCCCACAGCTAATCACCTGGCTCACCAGAAGGTCACTGTAAGGTCACTGCAAGGTCACCAGCCAGAAACAACACACACACAAGCCTGGACAGTCACCCAAATCCAAGAGGCAGAAGCCCTTCTGCTCCCTCTTCAGTTGCTGCATTCCACTGTCATGGGAATTCGAACCGCCGACCTTCTGATCTGCAAGCCCTAGGCTCTGTGGTTTAACCCACAGCACCACCTGCGCTGTACATGGGTAGAGAGGTCTAAAAATCCCGGGATACACCTTTTCACCAATTTGTGAACTATATTGGCCTTCTTTTCAGCTCACCCACCCCACTACCAAGGTCACATCCAGTGAGCTTTATGGCCAGGTGGGGCATTTGAAGCCTGGTCTACTCAGCTCGACCCACTAGACCTTCTCCCTCAGGGCATCTGGTGGCCCCTCTGAGAAGAGGACTCTGAACGTGATGGGCCATTGACCTCACCCAGCAGGACTCTTCTTACCTTTCTGATGGCCCTTTTGCCTGGAATGAGCTCTGTGAGGGAAAACAGCAGATTGGGAAGGAGCTGGGGGTGGGCAGGATGGACCAGACCCTGGGAATCTGGATGCTCCAGCTGCAGAGAGGCTTGCCAGATGTGCGCTCTCTTGGTGAAAAGGCTAATGGACACCTCTTGCTTTCTTCCAGGATGGTGCCCACAGTGGCCTTTGGCCTCCTCTGCCTGGCCTTTGGAATTGGCCAGAGGCCACCCGCCTGCAAAGGGGACTACGACTGCCCCACGGCCAACCAGGAAGTCTACACCAAAGTAAGGGACGTAACGGAGATCCCAAAGACCGCCAGCGCCATCATCACGGAAATGATCTTTGTGGAAACCAGCCTAACACAGATCAAGGACGGAGCCTTCCGGAACATGCCCGGCCTGCAGAAAGTCCTCTTCATCGGCAACAAGATCAAAACCCTAGAGGTGGGGGCCTTTGATAACTTGGAGAAACTGGATGAGCTGGAAATCACGGGGGCCGAGCTGGACGACCTCCCTGTGGGCATCTTCCGGTCTCTTCCTCGCTTGCAGAAGCTGAATCTGCGGGACTCTCAGATCAAGGGCCTCCAGAAAGGACTCTTTGAGGATCTTGGGGACCTGGAGGAGATCTACCTGCATTTGAACAAGATCCCTTCTCTCCCTGAAGGCGTCTTCGATGGGCTCTCTAACCTGACCTTTTTGCACCTGGCCAAGAACAAGATCGCTGCCATCCCAGAGGACGTCTTCAAGGAACTTTCTCGGCTGAGGGTCCTTCGGCTGTACGAGAATGAGATTGGAGACCTCCCAGAGGGGAGCTTGGACAGCCAGCAGGACCTGACGGAGCTCAACCTCTACAAGAACAAGATCCGCACACTGCCTCCCAGGTTGCTGTGGAACAAGTCCAACCTGGAGAAGCTTTTCCTGGAGCACAACCTCTTGGAGACCCTCCCAGATGAGGCCTTCTTTGGACTGAGGAAGCTGAAGCAGCTGACCCTGGCTTCCAACCGGCTGAAAGGTCTCCCTGGTCGGCTGTTTGGGGAGATGCCTTTGCTCACCCAGCTGGACCTGAGCAAGAACGCTTTGCAGGCTCTTCCAGTGGGGATCTTTGCCAACCTCACGGGGCTCACAAAGCTCACCTTGTCCCAGAACCAGCTGGCAGGCCTCCCTCTCAGTGTTTTAACAGGCCTCCACAAGCTCTCTGAGCTCAACGTGGAGGCAAACAAGCTCTCGTCTCTGGAGGGTCTCCTGCCACCTTCCCTCCCGGGGCTGAAGACCCCGAGGCTCCGCCAGAACCAGCTGGAGACCCTCCCTCTGGGCCTGTTGGACAGCTTCACAAAGCTCACCTCCGTGTATCTCGGGGAGAATCCGTGGAGGTGCGACTGCCTCCTTCTCTACCTCCACCGATGGATGAGCAGCAATCCCAAAAAAGTGAAGGACGTCGCAAAGGTCACGTGCGGAAGCCCCAAGGATCTGCTGGGCCAAGCGGTCAGCTCCCTGGCAGAAAGTCAGCTGGTTTGCCCAACAACCGTGCCCATTTCAAGCACTGCTCTGCCCACAACCACTTTCCCTCCTCCTGTCACAACAAGGATGAGCACAACACTCCCCCCACCTCCTACCACTGTTGCTGCAAGCACCACCGTTTCCGAGCCTGCCACCACCACAAATGCAGCCACCACCCTCAGAACCACAGAGGCTCTGACCTCAACCCCCCAAATCACCACCCTTGAGAGTCTCACGGAAACCTCACGGATCATGACCACCATTGGGACATCCTCTGAAACCACCAGCACAGAGCTGGGGATGGAGGACACCTCCGGGGAGCCCAGTACCCTCCCTCCGTGTACCTACCAGGATCCGGCAGGTGCCATCCACCTGGCGTGCGACCATGACACTTGCCACCAGCATAGCCAGAGTCACCCACAAGGAGAGAGCCTGCAGGAGGCAGGGCAGCGTTTCAGCAAGGACTGGATCCTGGACTTGGGCTGTGGCACTGTGAGGGTCCGGGTAGCCATGAGCATTGAGCCCTTGCCAGGAGGGGAGGCGGTGGCAGCACCCTCAGATGCCCCCTGAGACCAGCATCCCCTGACCTGCCAGTGTGGCCTGGAGAGCAGGGGAGGGGCCCTGCGGAGAGAGGGGGCTCCAGACCCACCTGAGTCGTGCTGCATCCTCATGGGAGCGAGGGAGGCCTACACTGCAGGGCTGTTGTCATCATCACAGGTATCATCACAGACGCTTTCAGAAACAGAAAGACAAGCCGTTGTGAAGCAAACCAGGCTTTGTCTATATAGATTTATCTGCGGGTCACGCCAGGATCCCAAAGGAGACCCAGTTGGGGATTCCGAAAGCAGGCATCCATTCCTTCCCAGGGTGGGGTGGGGGGTGTCTTGTAGGATTTGCTGCCTGTTTAAATTGTAATTTTGCTGCCTGAAGCAGCATTTATATATCCTGTCGCTTTCATTTCATATAATAAACCAAGCTTTCTTTATTCCTTTGGCGTGGGAACTTCTTGTGGGCATAGGGTAAGGGTAAACAGACATTCATAACTGGGCACAGATTAGAACGCTAGCCAAATATGTTTTTTTTAAAAAAATAAGAAAATCAACAAGGTCCAAAGTAAGAGGAGGAACAAGGAAGTGGAAGATGGAGAAATTCTATTGGGTGACAGAGAAAAGGCGGAAATACCACTCAACTCCTCCTTTGTCTCTGTCTTCTGTGGGAATGTTAAGGACGGTAGGAGAGGATCTGTTGTTTTGATATTATCCCTCCTCACTCACGCTAGAGAGTAAACAGCAGAGTAAACGTTCCCTTTGCCACTTATTCTGAACAATGCAGTCTGGATTGTTCCTGGTAAGTTTCCCCTTTGTTTCCTTCTTAATAATAATAACACAACACAGTCTTCTTGAAAAGTAAGAATAACATTCTAGTCTCATTCAGGGCAGGACCCAGGTGGCACTGTGGGTTAAACCACTGAGCCTAGGGCTTGCTGATCAGAAGGTCGGCGGTTCGAATCCCTGTGACGGGGTGAGCTCCCGTTGCTTGGTCCCAGCTCCTGCCAACCTAGCAGTTCGAAAGCATGTCAAAATGCAAGTAGATAAATAGGAACCGCTACAGCGGGAAGGTAAACGGTGTTTCCGTGTGCTGCTCTGGTTCGCCAGAAGTGGCTTTGTCATACTGGCCACATGACCTGGAAGCTATACGCCGGCTCCCTCGGCCAATAATGCGAGATGAGCGCGCAACCCCAGTCGGTCACGACTGGACCTAATCGTCAGGGGTCCCTTTACCTTTACCTCATTCAGGGCACAGCAATAATCTTGTGGTTACAGTGCAAAGAAGTGTGAGCTACATCAGCCTTTCTGCTTGTGGGCTCCATCCTATGTGAAGGTTGAGCCATGTGCTGGCTAAGAGCCAGGAGAGCCCAAGAGGAAAAGAGGAGGAGCGTAAGGGTCCAAGAGAGAGATGGTTGGGTGGCCAGCCCTTTTATCGGGTTAGCTAGGGACAGGCCCACCTACCTGGTCACATACAGGGGGAGGTCATGCACAAGAAGTCCTCCCTGTCTGGAGCCCCATTCCCCTGGGGGTCCATTCCAGGCAACAAGAAAAGGTTGTACTTGACTGCTATAGTATTAGTAATAATAGATTCCACATCTTCACCCAAAAGGGAAGTGATGCCCAACCTGGTGATAACAGAATAAATGGTGTAAGGAGGGATAGGAAAAGAGAATAAATTACTGTTTTAACAATGGCTCTCAAAGTGAACCATTCACAGTGGGATCAGGTGTTAAACAGGGTTGTGTTATTGCCCCGACTCTATTCATTATTTTCATTGCCATGATCCTACACTTTGTCAATGGGAAACTCCCCACCAGAGTAGAAATCATATATCGAACAGAGATGGAAAGCTCTTCAATCTGAGCAGGCTGAAAGCGAAGAGTAAGGTTACCGTAACTTCCGTCATAGAGCTTCAGTATGCTGACAACGTAGTGTGTGCACGCTCAGAGGATGACCTCCAAACCATCCTAAATATCTTTGCAGAAGATTACGAAAAGCTTGGCCTATCACTCAACATCCAAAAAACCAAAGTGCTGCACCAACAAGTACAAATTAACTCCTCTGCAGCACCACAAATCTAACTCAATGGTGTAACGTTGGAAAATGTCAATCACTTCTCCTACCTAGGCAGTTACCTTGCCACAAGGGCCAACATTGATGCCGAAATCCAGCATCGCCTGAGCTCTGCGAGTGCGGCTTTCTCCCGATTGAAGTGCAGAGTGTTTGAGGACCGGGACATTCGCAGGGAAACCAAAATGCTTGTTTACAAAGCTATTGTACTACCAACCTTACTATATGCTTGTGAAACATGGACCACTTATAAACACCATCTCAAACTCCTCAAAAGATTCCATCAATGGTGTCTCCGAAAATTTTTACACATCACTTGGGAAGACAGGTGAACTAATATCAGTGTGCTGGAAGAAGCAAAGATCACCAGTGTTGAAGCAATGATTCTTCAACCTCAACTTCGTTGGACTGGTCATGTTGTGCGGATGCCTGATGATCGTCTTCCAAAGCAACTACTCTATTCTGAACTTTAAAATGGAAAGCGTAATGCTGGTGGTCAACAAAAGAGGTTCAAAGACTCTTTCAAGGCAAATCTAAAGAAAGGTAGTATAAACACCGACAACTGGGAAACACTGGCCTGCAAGCGCTCCAGTTGGAGAACAGCCTTTACCAAAGGTGTCAGCAAATATAGTCCAGCAAATAAAGAGAAAAAAATAACCCAGGAATGCACTTTAAATAAAAGGACATAATCATAATAAGAAAAACAATAATAACATATTTATTATTTATACCCCACCCATCTGGCTGGGCTTCCCCTGCCATTCTGGGTGGCTTGTTTATCTCTCTGGCCTCTGATGGGAGGGCGTTCCACAGGGCGGGTAGACACATTCTACTCATGTAGACCAGGCATCCCCAAACTTCGGCCCTCCAGATGTTATGGGACTACAATTCCCATCATCCCCGGCCACTGGTCCTGTTAGCTAGGGATCATGGGAGTTGTAGGCCAAAACATCTGGAGGGCCGCAGTTTGGGGATGCCTGATGTAGACACATTCTACTCATGTCAAAACACCAGGCAGGACCCACAAACAACCCAGAGACCATAGCTGCCAAGTTATCCTTTTTTTTTTTTTTTTTTTAGCTAATATGATACCAGGATTGAACCCTAACTGCTGGCACTGTGAACAAGCCAAGGGATGGTTCTCCCATATGTATTGGGAATGCCCAGAGGTAGGGGGATTTTGGAATAAAATCCTTAAGGTTATTAATGAAGTTTTTAAAGTGAAGCTACCTATAGACTTCAATCTTATGACAATGGGTATACTAGGAAACACGGCCATAGAGAAAGGTGACCTGCATACCTTCAAAGCAATGATACTAGCAGGAAAGGCAACAATAGCTCTAGGTTGGAAAGATAGAGAAAAATGGACAGTAGAGGTCTGGACTAATTATCTGTTTGAATTTATTCAGTCAGACATCGTGGCAGTAACGTCACAGGATATGACATGGAAGGCCAAGTCTACTGCGATAAGGACCAGATGGAACCCCTATCTTCAATGGATAACAACTACTGGACCAGAAGACATTCAGTGGAAATTAAAGACATTGTGCCCGTGGCTGAGGACAACTGTTTGAACCCTTCCAATGGATTATGGGTGAGGGAGGGGGTGGGAAGGGAAAGAAAAAATGGTACGGGAAATTAAACATTGGAAGGAGAGAATATAATGTATGCAAAAATTCTCGTACTTCAATAAAAATCTTTAAAAAAAAAAAAAGTTATCCCTTTTTTAAAGGGATTTTCCCTTATGCTGAATAGGCTTCCTCGCGAGAAAAGGGAAAACTTGGCAGCTATGCCAGAGACGCCTTTTAAATCAAAGGACCCGTTCTACTCGTGTCAAAACACGCTGCCCAGGTTAACAACCAGAGGAAGCCCATTGGATATTACCTCTCTCAACTAACTCCTCGACTCCTCAGAACTCTCACAGAAGAGGGCCCCTCCTCCCCAGCTTTCCTAGGCATGAGGTCACAGCAGCATTGTGACATCATCAGGGGGGAAATTGCAGTAAAAACAGCACAGCACAGGCCATTTCATTAAAAGCACATTTTTATTTGATATTCCATGTACTGTATACTTTGGTTACCATTGAATTCTAGCGTCAAAAGGGACCCTGAGGGTCATCCAGTCCAACCCCCTGCAATGCAGGAATCTTTTGCGCAACATGGGGCTCAAACCCATGACCCTGACATTACAAGTCTCGTGCTCTATCAACTGAGCTCGAGTCTTGTTCAAAATTTTAGGCCTTTATAGATCCCCGCAGCCTTACAGCAAAGGCTCCTCAGATTATTGGAATTCTTTTTTTCAATACAGTTATAAAATATTTTGTACTTCTTTGTTTTTATCACCTGAGGGACTGATTTAGGGAAAAAAGACCTTGTGATCTTCAGATGGGCAACAATTCCATTGACCCTGTTTGAGTGGGGGAATCTAGACACATAAAAAACACTGTGAAAATGCTTTCTAAAAGAAGCTTCTTAAAGAATATATTTGCCATAAGCTCACCATTGCCATCTACTGTCACATTTGTATAACACACTTAAAACGTTATACGGTATTTGCGACTTCCGCCTTGGACTGCCTTGGTGTGCAGCCGACCCATGATAGTGGACTCCGACCGTGCAGTTAATTAAGGATAATATGAGAGTAATTGAGAAAGAAGGAGGAGTGGTGTTAATACGTCAAGGATGTGTATACCTGTGAAGAGATCCAGGATTTAAAACTTCAAAGCCATATTGAGAGCATCTGGGTCAAAATTAAGGGAGAGGAAAATAACAGTGATCTCATTGTGGGAGTTTACTATAGATCCCCAAGCCAAACTGAGGACACAGATGATGCCTTCCTGGAACAGATGACCAGGCATTCAAAAGGAAGTGAGATAGTAATAGTGGGGGATTTCAACTATCCTGGTATTTGTTGGATGTCAAACTCAGCCAAGAGCATAAGGTCGAACAGATTCCTCACCGGCCTTGCAGACAATTTCATTGTCCAGAAAGTGGGAGAAGCAAAAAGAGGATCAGCCATTTTAGATCTGGTCCTAACCAAATGTGATGACCTGGTTAGTGGGGTAGAAGTGGCAGGATCATTAGGTGGGAGTGACCATGCTCTTCTGGAGTTTATTGTTCAGCGGAAAGGAGCAAACAAGCATACTATTACTCAAATCCTTGACGAAAGTCGACTTCAGAAAACTTAGGGAAATGCTGGGTGAGATCCCATGGACGGAAATACTAAAAGGGAAGGGAGTTCATGATGGTTGGGAGTTTGTTAAAAGGGAGATATTAAAAGCACAACTTCAGGCAATACCAATGAGACGGAAACATGGAAGGTGCCTAAAGAAGCCAGGGTGGCTATCTAAAGAACTTTTAACTGAGTTAAGATTTAAAAGGGATATGTACAAAAAATGGAAAAGGGGGGAAATCACCAGAGAGGAATTCAAACATATAGCCAGCACGTGTAGAGACAAAGTCAGAAAAGCTAAAGCACAGAATGAACTCAGGCTCGCCAGAGAGGTTAAAAGCAACAAAAAGGGCTTTTATGGGTATGTCCGTAGCAAAAGGAAGAACAAGGAAGCAGTGGGGTCACTTAGAGGAGAAGATGGTGAAATGCAAACAGGGGACAGAGAAAGGGCAGAAATAATTCATCCATTTTCTCTAACTGGCAAGGGCTGCTGAAAGTTGGAAAGAGACTCAACTGGGGCTTGTAAGAACAAAAGAGAGCCTGCTGGATCAGGCCCATGGCCCATCTAGTGCAGCATCCTGTTCTTACAGTGGCCGGTGGAAAACCAGCAAGCAGGATCTGAGCCCAAGAGTCCTCTCCCCTCCTGCGGTTTCCAGCAACTGGGATTCTGAAGTATGGCTGCCTCCAATTGTGGAGGCCCAGCATAGGCATCCTGGCCAGCAGCCACCAATAGCCCTCTCTGCCTCCATGAGTTGGTCTCCTTTTCTTTTAAAGCCATCCCGGTTGGTGGCCATCACTGCCTCCTGTGGGAGGCAGTTCCCCAGGTTAACTCTCCACAGCATGAAGAAGGACTTTCTTTTATCGGTCCTGAATCTTCCAACCTTCGGCTTAACTGGAAGTCCACAAGTTCTAGTGCTAGGAGAGAGGGAGAAAATCTTGCTCTAGCCACTTTCTTTTTTGCCGTGCGTAATTTTATAAACTTCTATCATGTCTCCTAAAATTAGCAGTGTTAAAACAGACATACATTATAAAATCAAATGCCTGGATAGTAAAGGTAAAGGGACCCCTGACCATTAGGTCCAGTCGCAGACGACTCTGGGGTTGCGGCACTCATCTTGCTTTATTGGCCGAGGGAGCTGGCGTACAGCTTCTGGGTCATGTGGCGGGCATGACTAAGCCACTTCTGGCGAACCAGAGCAGCGCACGGAAATGCCGTTTACCTTCCCGCCAGAGCGGTACCTATTTATCTACTTGCAATTTGACGTGCTTTCGAACTGCTAGGTTGGCAGGAACAGGGACCGCTCACCCCGTCGCGGGGATTCGAACCGCCGACCTTCTGGTCGGCAAGCTCTAGGCTCAGTGGTTTAACCCATTTAAGTTTTGCCATTTAAGTCTTGCCTTAAATAAAGTTTTTAGCAGGCACCGAAAACATTCAGTACGGCTAAGCCGGACTGCAACCACACTAGGAATGCAGTGTATAGTTCTGGTCAACTCAACTCAAAAAGGGTACTGGAAAGGGTTCAGGAAAGGGCAATAATAATGAGCAAAGGGATGGAGTGACTCTCCTATGGGGAAAGCATATGGGGCTCTTTAGTTTGGAGCAGGGGTTCCCCAAGGGGCAGGACTGCTCCGGAGGACGGGATCATCTGGGTGTGTGTGTGTGTGTGTGTGTGTGTGTGTGTGTCAAGCAGACAGCAGAAGGGGGAGGCTTTGAAAAACTGATACCACTGGATCAAATTCACCAGTTTGGTTGAATTAATTTCACTGGATAGTTCAAATTGGATTTTGAATGAATATGCTATCAGTTGTCACTGTTTTATTGTTTTATTGTGGTGTTGTCTTCCTTAGTGGGTCCTATAAACCGCTATTCTGAATAATGCTTTTTGCAGAGTAGGGTAGGGGGCCCGCCCTGGGAATGTGTTTGTGGAGCCAAGGGGCTGGTGGCCCCAAATAGTATGGAAACCAGTGGTCTAGAGAACAGGTAAGCAAGAGCTGACATGATAGAAGTGTATGAAATTATTCATGGCATGAAGAAGAAAGCCGGATGTAGGAGGAAAGAGTTGCAAGGGGCTTTCAGGGACATTTATTCCTGGTCGCTCTCACTGATCTTCTCATTGCGGAGCCTCTGACAAGCTTCCAAGGGACGCCCCAGGGGTTCCCAGAACAGAGTTTGAAATTCACTGAACTCATAACACAGCCTGGTGTGCTCTGGTCCATGGGCTCACGAAGAGTCGGACACGACTAAACGACTAAACAACAACAACATAACACAGCAGAATCAAACAAGCTTTGGAAAGGAAATGTGTTCAGACTATTTGCCCAAACCAAGGATAATTTATAATCCCAATGAATTTAGAACCTATGATGTTGGACTTTCAATCAATCAATAACCTTTATTAGGCATGACAAGTTCAGAAGCTTCAGAACAAAATTATGAATAAAACATTCGCATTATAAACTTCATGAAATAAAATACATATTAATTGAATTAATATTTTAGAACAATATATCAATTTTCAATGTTGGACTTTCAATATCAAATCAGGAGAATGTTTGTGAGCAAAGTCCACCAGGAGATGGAATTGGAGGGGGATCCTGCCCATATTGTTTTCAACTCAAACCTCAGCCACATCCTGCTCACTGGCTCCGTAAAGACCCAGAGAAAACTCTGCTCTCATTTTCCATGATGGCCCCACATATAAAGATCAGGCCAAAGTGCCAACCACTTGCAGATGGGAAGCCCCGAGTGCAAAAATCGAAAGCTGTCAGTGTCCACAGTCAACAGTTTGGTATGAAATGCTTTGAAAGTGGGTGCTCTCATCTTCCAGCTGAGCTTGAGTCCGATACAGTGGTACCTCGGTTTACAACCACAATTGGTTCCGGGTGTCTGTACCATTCAGGTGGCAGCCATTTTGGAATGAAGCATTCTGGGAATAATTTGTTTTGTTGCCAAAACACTTTGATATGTGTACACAAACATAACATGTAAAAAAATTATTTAAAAAACTTTTTTAAAATCCCCCCCCCCACATTTTCATGGACTGACCCTTGAAGTGAACTTTCCCATTGAAAGTAATGGAAAGTGGATTAATCCGTTCCAGACGATGAAAAGCACCCCCTAAAACAGCAATTTAACAGGAATTTTACTGTCTAATGAGGCCATTGATCCATAAAATGAAGGCAATAATCAATGTACTGTACTATAAAATAAATCAGACAGTATTTTAGGTGAATTTTTTTTTATTTTAGGTGGGAAAAATTATTTTAGGTGAAAAAAGTAACATTTATTTCTTTCCTGGGCTGATGATAGTCCTTGTTTGGATGGGGGCTTAGGGTCCTCTTCCACAATCACAATGCCTCCCGGAGGACGGGCCTTCACTCCGGGCCTCCATTAAGGCACCACAATGGAGCGTCCGATGCCTTCGCGGAGCCATGGGAGCGCCTCCGCAGCTGCGGCCCAGTCTTCAGGCCTTCGCCTATTTTCAGGGGAGGTCTTATTTTTCTCCTCCTCCTCCTGCCGCGGCTGGCATTGCTGCTGCACCTATCACTATGTCTTATTTTCGGGCTATGGTTTATATTCCTTGAATGCTTAAAAATCCTGCTATGGCTTATTTTATGACTATGTCTTAAAATAGGGGAAACAGGGTAGGAGGAGGCTAGAGGCAACTGCTTCCAGAGTATCTGTTTATTGAAAATTCGCCCTGATTTATCTGTGGGGAGGTTAGATGATGTTGTGCCAAGCAAGTGCTATCTCAGATTTTGCAGTATAATTTTCCCATCGCTTTCCATTTTGCAAAAAGTTTGATTGGGGTGGCGAGTGAGTGGGTTTCCTGTACAAACTGCAAAAGTAGAGCATGAGATTCTTAATCTCAGGGTTGTGGGTTCGTGTTGGGCAAAAGATTCCTGCATCGCGAGGGGGGTTGGACTAGATGACTCTTAGGGGTCCCTTCCAGCTCTACACTTCTGTGATTCTGTGACATTAATTGTGTACCCCAAATCTGCTGGAATGTGATTGAATCCCAGCTGAAAGTAGACACCGGCTGGAAACACCTTTGGTTTTATTAAATGTACTGCAAACAGAGTCCCAAAGAAGGCTTTAAAATAATAATAATAATAATAATAATAATAATAATAATAATAATATATTTATACCCCGCCCATCTGGCTGGGTTTCCCCAGCCACTCTGGGCAGCTTTCAACAGAATTAATATTCTTTTCCCTAAAGAGGGCTGTCTTCAGATGTCTTCTAAAAGCCTGGTAGTTGTTTTTCTCTTAGACATCTGGTGGGAGGCCGTTCCACAGGGCGGGTGCCACTACCGAGAAGGCCCTCTGCCTGGTTCCCTGTAACTTTTTTCCACAAGGCATTCACACATAGCACCAGTGCCAATGGGCATGGTAGGTAGGGCCAATATCTCAGCAGAAACAGAAATATGGGCAACAAATATATGAAGAATCTTAGGAGTCTGACAGATGTAGAGTTATGAGGGAATGATTGCTTCCACCTAATTGTTCTGCGTTTAGGATTAATTTTAAGTGATTGAATGGTTTGTAAAAAAAATGACTATACACTGCTTAGAGCAGGCATCCCCAAACTTGGCCCTCCAGATGTTTTGGGACTACAACTCCCATCATCCCTAACTTACAGGACCAGTGGTCAGGGATGATGGGAATTGTAGTCCCAAAACATCTGGAGGGCCGAGTTTGAGGATGCCTGGCTTAGAGACTTCAGTATTTAACAAGTATGTAAATGAGTATCTAGCCCCACCCACTTTGCCTATGCCCCCACCCACCTCTGTCTTGTGACCCTCCCCAGAACATTGCCTCTGTGGGAATGTAGCAGTTGGTTTATTAAAGGCTCCTGTACCTTGGGAGGCAGGTGGCGCTGTGGGTTAAACCACAGAGCCTAGGGCTTGCCAATCAGAAGGTTGGCGGTTCGAATCTCATTGCTCGGTCCCAACTCCTGCCAACCTAGCAGTTCAAAAACATGTCAAAGAGCAAGTAGATAAATAGGTACTACTACAGCGGGAAGGTAAACGGCGTTGCTCTGGTTCGCCAGAAGCGGCTTTGTCATACTGGCCACATGACCTGGCAGCTGTACGCTGGCTCCCTCGGCCAGTAAAGCGAGAGGAGTGCTGCAACCCCAGAGTCGGTCATGACTGGACCTAATGGTCAGGGGTCCCTTTACCTTAGGCTGCATCTATGCCATGCCTTTAAAGCATATTCCTGCTCCCAGGGAACTGTAGTTTACTCCACAGAGCAACACCTTTAACAAACTACAGTTCCAGAGTTCTTAGGATGTGCACACTTTCAATGTGGTTTTAAAGTATGGTGTGTACACAATCTTGCCCATATATAGCAGTCACTTCTTGCTGTACACAGCAGCCCCGCTCAGTCTCCTTCATTTCCCCAATGTTTATGCTGGTCAGAGCTAGAGTTGCCAACTGACCAAGTAAAACCCTTCATGGTTTGCTCCTGTGCTCTTTGGCAACCGCTGTCTGCAAAAATGACCAAGTGTTCTCATCTGATAAGGCCTGCGGATACCGCAGCTTCTAACAGCACAGGAGCAGGGGTCAATATATTGCTTCGGCAACCAGAGCCAGAGCCTTGTGGCCTGAGGAGCCTTCTGGAATGCAATTTTCATTAATTAAAGCAGCCAAAGGAGCGGGAGCTGCTGGCGGAATCCAGATCTTGGTGAAGCGCATTGAGGTTTTTCCTTTCGTTGCTTCAGCTGCTGGCGCACCATGGCCAGTTGAACCGAGAGGTCTGTTGAGATCGCAGAGCAAAATGAAAGTCATTGCTTGATGATAGGGAAGAGTTCAGCTGCTAAACTTTCTCAGGGGGAACCTCTCCTCCATTCTGAATTTGATCAGACAAGCGGGTCCAGAGAAATGGCAGCAACTCGCATCTCTGGGAGGAGCCTCCTTCTGCGTTTGCACTTGCCTCTCTCGAGCCTCTTCATGCAACTCATCGCTTCTGCCAGAACCGCCAAGCGAGGAGCAGCAACAGACTGCAGGCTCTGCTCTGGCTCGTGGACCATTAGAATGGCTGGAAACTGGGAGAAGATCTCTAGATCAGTGTTTCTCAACCTTTTTTGGGCCACGGCACACTTGTTCTGTGAAAAAAATCACGAGGCACACCACCATTTAAAAAGTTAAAAAAATTAACTCTGTGCCGCCCTATATTATAATTATGACTGTAAGAAACACTTGCCAAATATTGCTTTCCGGCGGGTAAGTGATGTTTATTGGCGGCCGCCAGGCACGTGACAATGCAAATTGCCCTTCTCGTCGCGGCACACCAGCCAGCGTCTCTCGGCACACTAGTGGGTTGAGAAACGCTGCTCTAGATCTCTCCTCCTCCGGGAGGGGAGACTTGGCGGGGGGCGGGACCCGCTCCTCGCGGCAAGCCTATCCCTGCTGCCGCGCCAGGACTCGGGCTGGCCAATAGGGCCGCCCTGAGGGCGGGGCTTACAGCCATTTAAAGCGGCGCGGCAGCATTGGCAGCTTCCTCTCTCTGCTGCATCCCTCCCGCCGGGGCTTCGCTGCTCGCCGGGTCGCCGCAGCTGGCCGCTCCTGCTCGATCCTTCCGAGCGCCGCCGATCGCGCTGCCCTTCCTTTTGTTTCCCATCCAGGTCCTTGGCTGCAGTTTGCGGTGCTTTTCGGGCTCCGAGGGACAGCTGTCCGGGCGCTCCTGCCGCTCCCCCCCCATCAGCTGAGAGGCGGAGGTGCGCGCGCAGCCTTTTTCCGGGCAGGCAGCCTTGAGCGAGTCCGCGCTTCGGAGCCCAACCGGGAGGCGGGTGTGTGCGCAGCTGGAAGGCAGTCAAAAAAAAAAAATCTCTTCCTGTCCATCTCTTTTTAATAATATCCCTGCAGTTTGCCATTGGTTACTGGTATTGTTATGGATCTATGTGTGTTCAGAGGCTATGTGTGTGTAAAGGTAAAGGTAAAGGGACCCCTGACCACTAGGTCCAGTCGTGACCGACTCTGGGGTTGCGCGCTCATCTCACATTATTGGCCGAGGGAGCCGGCGTACAGCTTCCAGGTCATGTGGCCAGCATGACAAAGCCACTTCTGGCAAACCAGAGCAGCACACGGAAATTCCATTTACCTTCCCGCTGTAGCGGTTCCTATTTATCTACTTGCATTTCGATGTGCTTTCGCACTGCTAGGTTGGCAGGAGCTGGGACCGAGCAACGGGAGCTCACCCCGTTGCAGGGATTCGGACCGCCCACCTTCTGATCAGCAAGCCCTAGGCTCAGTGGTTTAACCCACAGCGCCACCTGGGTCCCTAATGTGTGTGTACACAGCCCCAAAAGGGGATGTGTGTGTACACAGCCCCAAAAGAGATGACAAACCACCTGTTGTTGTTAACATTTATATACTGCCCTTGGTTTAAAACACAAAATACATAGCAACAAGTATTGTATTGTATTGTATTGTGTTTTTACTCTTTTTTGTTGAGAGCTAGTTCCCAGAGTGGCTGGGGCAATTGTGTCAGATGGACAGTATATAAACAATTAATTCCTATTACTATATATAAATACAATGTGTTGCCCCCCCCCAACACATTTAATCCTGGGGGAAAGTGGCAAGAGGGGTGCCGCAGGGTTCTGTCCTGGGCCCATTGTTGTTCAATGACTTTATAAACAACTTGGATGAAGGAATTGAGGGGAGACTCATCAAATCTGCAGATGACACCAAACTGGGAGGGATAGGTAATGCTGCAGAAGACAGAATCGGGATTCAAGGTATCCTTAACAGATTGGAGAACTGGGCTGAAATGAACAGATTGCATTTCAATAGGGACAAATGAAAGGATCTGTACTTAGGCAGGAAGAATCAGCTGAACAAATATAAGATGGGAGACACCTGGCTTACTAGAAGTACACGTGAAAAGGATCTCGGGGTCTTGGTGGACCACAAGCTGAACATGAGTCAACAGTGTGATGAAGCAGAAAAAAAGGCTAACGTGATTCTACCTTGGTCAGACCACACCTGGAAAACTGTGTCCAATTCTGGGCACCGCAATTTAAGAAGGATGTTGACAAGCTGGAAGGTGTGCAGAGGAGGCCGACCATGATGATTAAAGGTATGGAAACCAAGCCTTGTGAAGAACGGGTGAAGGAGTTCAGCCAGGGGGAAAGGAGACTGAGAGGAGGCCGGGGATTGAATTTGCACCTTCTGCATGCAGAGCAGATGCTGAAAGCGCTGAGCTATGGCCCTTGCCTGTCACCCACAGCACATTCACCTGCTTGTCTTCCAGTGTGATTTGTGCTCTCCACTGCCAGCAACGCCCTTCTGTGTTCTACATGGGACAGAATAAACGGACCCGAATCTGACATCAGAAAGTGGGAGAATATTTCGACCTCCCAGGAGACTCTGTAACTGGTTTTCAGGTGGCTGTTCTGGCACAAGGAACTTCAAAGGAAGACTAAGAGGGAAAACAGTTGAATTACCATTCACGGACAAGTTAAATGCCAGCAGCTGAGGGTTAAATTGGGAGAAAGCATTTTTTATCACTCTGCAATGGGTTGGTTTGCTTACCAGTGCCTTGATGTCCTGTGCTATCTGTGACTGATTCTTGTGAATGGTTCCCAGACACCCAGAGGCATCCAGGTGTGCCTATTTCATTTACATTTAAACTCTAAATTACCACTGGCTGGAATTTTTACAACTCTCTGCCATTCAGCTACCAACTTCTGCTTTTTTCCTTTGGCAACTTAAATTTCATTTCATGCATCTGTCCAAGTGGGTTTGAGTCTAGGAAAGCATATACCTCAAGGTTTTTTCAGTTTTAATTTTATTGGTCATAAAAAAAACTTTCAAAAGTAGCACATAAAACCATATAACAAAAACCATATTAAAAGGTTTAAATCAGGCATCAATTAACTATTGTGGAAATATGTGTGCTTGATTTCCTGTACAGGCCTGGCGGAAGAGAAAAGTTTTCTGCAGGCGGTTGAAAGTTGAAAAAGTTACTTATTGATCTTTCTTTGTTATTAAAAGAGGATTTGACAAATGAATGGCGAATAAGGCCATCCATGGCTGCTAACCCCGATGGCTATGCTCTGCCTCCACGCAGCAATGCTTTTGGAAGCCTATTGGAAACTATTGGAGGGGAGAGTGTGGTCTTGTGTTCAAATCCTGATTGCGGGTTTCCCACAGGCATCTGGTTGGCCATTGTGAGAACAGGATGCTGGATTAGATGGGCCCCCTTTTGGTCTGACCCAGCAGGCTCTACATGCGTTCATTTGTATGTGTGGCATTTTCAAACTCCCACTGAAGACAACTTCTCCAAGTTTCCTCCCATGGCATCTGCCTTCCTCCTTTGCAATGCCTTGCACGCCAGGAAAATTACTTTTTCCAGCCCATCTAAATTTCATGGCTCAGCAACAGACTTCAAAGGACAAAAGAAAGCACAATAAATGATGGTAGAGACCAGTGTGTACAAAAAGATAAAGGCAATAGCAAGAGAGAGTCAATTTCAGGCAGCCCTGGAGAATGTTTTCCTCTTCTGGCTCCTCCATCGCCAGGTGCTGCAAGGCAGGGAAAGGAGAAAGTCAGCCGCTCAAGTCCATTTGTGGCAATCGTTATGAAAACTAGGCTATTGCTAGAATCCCAAGGTTCCATTTTTTTCTGTTGCCACAGAGCCAGCTCAAGCCTGAGAAGAATCAACCAGGTGCATCTAAGCATATTTTTAATGTGTTTGGGGGGCAGGCAGGTGGGCTATGTGCCTGGGCCCCCCTCTAATTCCTGGAACAGCCAGGGTAGCTTCCTGGTGAGGCAATGGGCCATTGAGGAAACAAAGGCAGCAGCTCTGTGCCCAGAAACCAAATGGGTGGGTCGCCCGCCCTCAACTCGCTGGTAGAGAGGCTAAGGCAGGGGGAGGCAACCTAAGGCCCGTGGGCCGGATGCGGCCCAATCGCCTTCTTAATCCGGCGCGCGGACGGTCCAGGAATCAGCGTGTTTTTACACGAGTAGAATGTGTCCTTTTATTTAAAATGCATCTATGGGTTGTTTGTGGGGCATAGGAATTTGTTCGGGGTTGTGCTGACTGCACATGCGCTAGATTTGGCACTTGCGCAGCCCGCTCGGGGTGCCGCTGGCGTGCAGCGGCTCCACGGAGCGCTGCTTGCAAATGGCGGCCCATTAAGGGGTGCCGTGGGAGAGCAGCACCCCGTAAGGGCCGCCGAGTGCATGCGGAACACCGTGGAGCCCCCGCATGCCAGCGGCCCCCCAGGGGCGGGGCAGGGAGGCAGGCGCCATTACACCCCCAGGGCCAGCGCATCCATTAAGGCGAACTAGGCAGTTGCCTAGGGCGCCAAAATGGAGGGGGCGCTGGTCAGCCTCATCCGGGGCTGCCACGCTTACAATTGTCGGAGATGTTGGAGATGAAGACAGCCGGCATCTTGGTGACAAAGCATAGGCTCCCACGGGCGCTGCTGCTGCCACTGCTGCTGCTACTCGCTCTAAGGACCTTTAGCCTCTGAAGCCACCTCTCCGCCTACGCTGCCGCTGCTCCTGCACGCAAGCGCGGCATTTCGGATCCGTCACCTCCCAGCCCCTGATGGCTGCCAGACGGGGCCTCAAAGCGCCACCTTGTGTGCGGGGCCGGCTCAGCGCAGCCTCAGGCAGAAAGGGCCGGTGGGAGAGGCGCCCCGTGGAAATGGGGGGGGGGCTTTCCCCAAAATTAGCTTGCGTAGGAGGGAGAGATGCCGCACGTAGGTGTTTGCTATCGGGTTGCTGATGCGGACACAATCTCCTGCATGTCTACTCAAAAGTCAGACCCAGCAAACGCTTGTTCAAGTATTTCTATTCAGAAGTAAGTCTCACTGAGTCCAATGGGACTTACTCCCAGGAAAGTGAGAGAAGGGCCGGCTTACAGTGCAATCCTATATATGCCTACTTATATATACCCATGTTTGAAATATGATTGGTCGGGGCAGAAGGTGATCTCGCCTAGGGCGCAAAAAAACCTAGCACCGGCCCTGGACATCCCCCCCCCCCAGGCTTAACGCCCCCCGCTGCTCCGCCCCTGGTGGAGGCAGAACAGAGCCATTGTGGCCAGCAACTGAGCTTTCCCTTGATGCTAGGTATGTTCTTTGCAAAATGCGTGGAATAGGCACACCCTCCCTGCCGAGCAAGCTGGCTTTACGCAGGGGCACAATCTGCCCACGGGGCGGCGTGACGAGCTGCCCATGGAGTCCACCTGGTGGACGCAAGCCCCACGCTGCCACTTTGGGCAGCACGGGCCCCTGAGCCACCGCATCACTCCCAGGAAAGATGCGTGGCTTGGGTGCGCTACAGACCAGGCCCCGCGGTAAGTGCCGCCTCCCACAGTGTGCCATTTGGTCACCCCCTCAGGGATGACACCTGGGGTGGAGCGCACCGCGCGCACCCCCTTCCTATGCCCCTGGCTTTACCTGTCACCGGATTCAGGTCCTGTACTTGCCTACTCACCTACCCACCTGTCTGTCCTGCAGCCTTTCAATCTTTCCCACCCCCTGAAAGGTCTCCTTTCGCAGCCTCCTGAGTGTGCAGCCGAATGATTCTGGAGGCAGGCGCAGCTGAGGCAGCCGAAAAATGCTGACTTGGAAAAAAAGGCCTCCGGCTGCTTCTCGGAACTGTGAACCACCCCATGCGGGAGCTGCAACAGCAGACAAACCACCCGGCTCTCTCGGCACTAGCATGGCTAGGTGTCGCTGTGACGGCCAATAAGCATCCGAGGTATTGGTGGTCGGAAGTGGGGTTGTTCTGTTACGCCACAGGAAATTGGCTGCATTTCCTGCGAAGGGGGGAAGTGTGGCTGCTGGCGTGTCATTAAGCGTGGAGAGCCTGACCATGCAAATGTGGCGTGTGTGGGTGTGTTTTGAGTGGGTGTGGAAATCAGACTTCTTTGTGGGTCAGACGATGGGTTTTGCTTTTAGAAAGCAAGAAGGCATGGAAAGGTGAATCGTACTTCATTTCTGGCTCCAATTCAAGTGGAATCGTAGAGTTGGAAGAGGCCACGAGAGTCATCTAGTCCAGCCCCCTGCAATGCCGGAATCTCAATTAAAGCAACCAGGACAGATGGCCATCTAACCTCTGCTTAAAAAGCTCCAAGGAAGGAGAGTTCACCACCTGAATAGAATTCTCTGGACTGGGCACATTCTCCAGACTGAAAGGGTTTGGGGAGCAGGGATTCAAGCACATGCCCAGGACATGTGGTTTTGCACAATTAAAGAGGAGTAAAGTTCTCTGTCTCCCTAGTGCAACAAAAGCAAAGGAGTATGTAAAAACATAAAAAAGGCCTGCTGGATTTAGAAAATGGGTGCCCCTCTAGCCCAGCATCCTGTTCTCACAGTGGTCCACCAGGTGACCCAATGGGAAACCAGGAGGCAGGACCTGAGCACCCCAGGGGACTCTTTCCTCCTTCAGTTTCCAGGTACTTGTATCCCAAAGCATTCCTTTCTTCAGCTTTTCAAACACACTAACAAGAAAGAATTGAAACCACCAGTGACATACTGCTTGATAAATTTTGGTGGAAGGATCAAGGCAGTTAACAAACAAATTAGAGTTATTGGCTAAAACACAAAATAGTATACAGAGAAGCTTAGAAATGTTACCTTGGCCACTACGGAAGTTCCTTATGTGCCATTGTATTGCAAGTGGAATACAGGGAATAAAAGTTATTGTTGGCTATCCATGCCACCTGGAAACGACAGAAGATGCGTGCCAAAGCACCCGAGCCACAAAGTCGCCAGGAGAACAATAAAAGACAATGGCACAAAGTATTTTGGTTTATGGGTTGAAACAGGCCACAGTTTTATTGGTTACAGATGTGAGTGGTTTGGCTTAGGAATTGGCGTGAAGCCAGGCTATATCTTGACTCCTGCCCATCTGCAGGGAGTCCATGGAAGGGCAAATGGCCTCAAACCACAGATGGGGGGGGGGGTGCCCTGTGGCTGACATGAGATAGCGGCACCACCCAGAGGGGTCCCAATAGGGGCTGTGACATGGCACTAGCCCACGCCCAGGCTTCGGACCGCATTCACACACTAGATCCCTTTAACACAGCGATGGCGAACCTATGACATGCGTGTCAGACATGACACGCAGAGCCCTCACTGCTGGCATGCGTCCCATCGGCCCATTCATGCTGTTGTTGTCCCCCCCCCATTTGTTTTCCCGCTCCTCCTCACGCTAGTCTCCGCTTTTAAAACCCGGATCCTTTTTTGTTGCTGTTGTTGCTGGTAGCCAGAGATTGATATTTAACCCATTCTGTGCTGGTTTTTTTTTGGCACTTTGGCAGACTATGTCGGTGCTGCATGTTAGTTCCAGTGAAGGTATTATTCGTCATTTATTTCACCCCAAAAAAGCGCAGCAGCTTTGGGGCATTCCCCCCCAAAAGCAAAGCAACTTTTGCAACCCTCCCCCCAAAAAACCTCCAAAACTTGGGTCAGCAGCTCCCCCCAAAAAGCGCAACAACTCTGGGCACTTTGTGATAAATAAGGGTTTTTTGGTTTGGTTAGGTTAAATAATTAGTTTTTGGTTTATTAAATACAGTTATGTATTGCAATTACTGTATATATTTTTGTTATTTAAACTATAAATATAGCAAAATTATGGTTTTTTCCCCTCGAAGTGACACACCACCGGAGTTATGCTCGGTTTTTTGGTGAATTTTGACACACCGAGCTCAGAAGGTTGCCCATCAGGAGGGCAATGCCCTCCTCTCCAACCAAACAAAGGCTTACCCAATGCAATGCTGCCCACTGATAAAGAGGTGAGTGGACTTGTCCCAAAGTCCTCACAGTTGACTTTGAACTTCTGATGTTGTTAACTCTTGGCTGAGTTTTGTTTCACAAACATACGGACCGGTCAGCTTGTGAGAGTGAGGAAAGGCAAAGCAGGTAATCAGAAACGGCACCCACTGCATCCCATTTTGGCATCTGCAAAAAAGACCACCATCACCTTTGTCATTAAGCAACACCAAGAAGCATGAATAGGCTCACGATGGATTTTTGGAGACGGGTTTTTAAGAAGCAGATGAATGAGGCGAAGCCAAATGATGTCTGGAGGCTGACTATGGATCGCAAGATTGACTTCCACAGCGTGGAACCCGGGTGGATGGAAACATTTCAGGAGCATGCACATGGAAGGTAAAACAAAACCAAAAAAAGCTTTCCTCTTCATATGGAAAATCCATTAAGTAGAAATAACCCATTATAATCTGGAGTGGAAGCTCATTAGCTCATGGGGGGTGCAGTTTGTCTGATGTGATATGATGTTTTGGTGGATCTATCACAACTCCTTTGCTCTCCTTCTCACCTGATATCAGGTGTGGGGCAAGTGGGTATGGCTGGGGAAGAACCACTGGGAGGGGGAATCGCTGAGTACTTTAAAACCATTGTTCTCTATGGGCAATGAGCTGCATGTTACGATGTACAAAAAGCAAGGACCACGCTTCAGGAGAGCATCAATAGAAGTACTGTACCTAATTCTGCTTGCTCCCCCCCCCCCATTTCTCTCCCTGCTAGGTTTACCTGTTCCGGATGCTCCCACAGCTGGTCCTCGCACCAAGTACTTATCTTGTTCCACATGCAATGGGCGAGTTCTGAGAAGCGAGGGCACGTCAAGATGAAGCCCTTCGGTCAGCGGTGCCACGAATGCTCTCTGGACACGTACGAAGAGCCACAGTTCTCCGAGGATGATGTTGACGACATCTTGAAAGACTTGATCCTCGACATCAGGGAGAATTGCTATGGGGAGCAGGTTGACCGCAGTCAGCTCTCTAAGGTGGTCTCTTACGAGGGTGGTCCACATAAGCGCGAGTTTTGTGAAGGGTGCCAGCTGGGAATCCACAAATGGCAACAAGGGCGGTCGAAGCAAGCAAAGCACCATGGGAAACCCCCAAGCAAAGGGTATCCGGCGGCCATTATACAGATAGAAACACCAAGCCCATCATTCCCCAGGCCCCCAGGCCCATCATTCACATGGTCCTCAGCCCCATCATTCACAGGGTCCTCAGTCCCTATACATAGTTGTAATTGCTGCCTTTGTTTTATAATTCTAATTCTAATTCTATTTTTCATTGTCTGGTTCTGGGGATAGCAGAGCAGGCCGGTATATTTAAACTGCAATGGAAATTCAGGGACCCCCCCTGCTGGCTTGGCCTGCCATGACTTTAGAAGCCCTGCTGCTCCGGTACGAAAGCTGTTGAATTTCTGCAAATGCTTTTCTGTATTCTGAAACTATTACGTCAGTGGCAAATTGTGACGGTTCAGAACATCTCTGGTGGAAGATTCACCTTTTCTTTCCTTTTTTTCTTTGTTATTCAAATAGAATGCCGATCAATCAATCTACCGTTGTGTCATCAGCTGCTCGTTAGAGGCAAATCAGAACACAGCTTTTATAGTAGTTAAAACACAGCAAAACAAGAGTCATAAAACATCTGAACATTTTGAAAACATAGACACCTTTCTACAAACATAAGGAAAGGTTACAGGTCATGAGAAGTAGCCGAGCAGCTGGATGGCAAAACTATTGCAATAGTTTTAATAAATGCTAGGTCCCTCCTGGATACAGGACTTGAATTAATTTCCATGGTTTATTTAGCAAGTGGTCCCTCACCTGGGGAATGAACAAGTTGATGTAGCAGTGAATTCTTTTGCAGGTGGAGTGGATGGTCACCCCCCATATTTTTTTTAATGGCCACCCACGTAATACAGTGTCTGACAGATAGAATGTGAACAGGTGAACTCTCCCCGTATCTGAAGAAGTGTGCATGCACACGAAAGCTCATACCAATGACAAACTTAGTTGGTCTCTAAGGTGCTGCTGGAAGGAATTATTTTATTTTGTTTTGACTACGGCAGACCAACATAGCTACCTACCTGTAACATCAACATCTTTGTACATCTTAACAACTTTCTCCCCCTGCCCCCAGTCCCGATGAGGCCCTGGTCTGGTCGTTGTTGTTGTTTAGTCGTTTAGTCGTGTCCGCCTCTTCGTGACCCCATGGACCAGAGCACGCCAGGCACTCCTGTCTTCCACTGCCTCCCGCAGTTTGGTCAGACTCATGTTCGTAGCTTCAAGAACACTGTCTTCAAGCTTAAACTGCATACAGTATTTAAAAACACTGCAACGCTGTCTCTCCCCCAGGTGAAGACTTCGAGCATTTAGTAATTCCTAACATTTACTAACTTTAACTGTGGGTGTCCCAAAACTGTATAGCATTGTACAGATTGGACAATGGACAGATGGCCATCCAACCTCTGTTTAAAAAAATCCAAGGAAGGAGAGTCCACCCCCGGAATATAATTCTCTGGACACATTCTCTAGACTGAAAGGGTTTGGGGGGAGAGGGATTCAAACACATGCCCAGGACATGTGGTTTTGCACAATTAAAGAGGAGCAAGGTCCTCTGTCTCCCCAGTGCAACAAAAGTGCTTTTTAAAAGAAAGGAGTATATAAAAACATAAAAAAGGCCTGCTGGATTGGGAAAATGGGTGCCCCTCTAGCCCAGCATCCTGTTCTCACAGTGGTCCACCAGGTGACCCAATGGGAAAGCAGGAAGCAGGACCTGAGCACCCCAGGGGACTCTTTCCTCCTTCAGTTTCCAGGTACTTGTATCCCAAAGCATTCCTTTCTTCAGCTTTTAAAACACAATAACAAGAAAGAATTGAAACCACCAGTGACATACTGCTTGATAAATTTTGGAGGAAGGATCAAGGCAGTTATTGGCTAAAACACAAAATAGTATACAGAGAAGCTTAGAAATGTTACTGTGAGGGACAAGGGATACAGGGAAGTCCCTCCCATCTTAAGTTCCAGCCCATCCCCAAGCGCTGGAGAGAGTAAGGAGAGCTCTGCCTCCAGCGGAGAGTCAGGAAGTGGTGTCCGAGGCTCAGGCAAGGTTGTGGAGCCCATGCCTCAGGTGGGACAGGAAGTTGGACGCACGGGGGGGGGGGAGGCCAATCCCCCCCAACTCCCGAATTGCGACGCAAACGTAGGGGGAAGAGGTTGGGTCTGCCAAAGCTTTGGTGCTGGAAGAAAACGCGCCAATCGCCATTCGGAGGTTCTGACACCTCACCTTAAGGATGCATTTTTACTGCTCTGAACACTGTAAATAATCAGCACTTAATAAAAGCCTTAAAAGACCATGCTGGAGTCTTTACTCTAGAGTAGCCATATCAGGCCCTCTGACAGCAACCTCCGAATCTTTTTTTGGCTACTTTGGAGTGCAGCGATGAGCGCTCAAGAGGCTGAGCATTGGAGGCTGGAGGCCGAAGCAGCGAAGCAGGAGCTACGGAACCTCACAGCGCAGGGACAGCAGCAATTGCATGCCGCTCAGGAGGAAGCGCGAGGGGCGCAGGAGGAGCTGAACAAGCTGGTGGACCAGGTGAGGACAAAAGAGGAGACTGAGAAACAGCTAAGGGTGATGGTATTGGACCTGCAGAAAAAGTTGGAAGAGGAGAAAGCCGCTAGAGGTGGGGGGGCGCCCCAGCCGCAGCTAGTCCAAGTGAGAAGGGGACAGAGCCTAGTCACCAAGTTTAGCGGCGACCCTAGGGAGTACCTAGGATTCGAGACAGAAATAAATTATGCGCTGGAATTGCATGCAGCAGAATTCCTAGATGACGCGCACAGAGTCTCCTTTATCATAGAGCATTTGACGGGGGCCGCCCGGGAATGGGTAAGACCGCTCATCGCGCAAAAAAATCCTTGCATGAAGAACGCAAAATTATTTCTAGAAGCTTTAAAAATAATGTACGCTAGCGACAGTGAAATGGAGGCCACTAAACAGGAGCTTCATAACTTAACACAAGGAAAATCGACAGTTAGGGACTACTGGGCGAGATTCACCATGCTGGTGCACAAACTGGGGTGGGATCTGCAAAGTGAGCCAGTGAAATCAGCCTTCTACCTGGGTTTGCACGCAGACGTTAAGGATGAGCTGGCAAGAGGTCCTAGACCGCGGACTATGGATGAGTTAAGCAAAGCGGCGCTAGCGGTGGGGGTGAGACAGGAATCCAGATGGAATGACAAACAAGCAACGCGCGCAGCAAAACCTTGGTTCCCACGCTCCCAGGACAGACCACATCACCAAACCCCACCCCAGGGCCCGCCCCCAGACCCGCCCAGACCAAGCCCAGAGCCGTAACCGATGGAGATCGGTGGAGCGCGCGCGCGGGCTTTTCAAACCCCGGTGGCGCCAAGACGCAAGGAGGGAAGAGGCGGGAATTGCTTTCTCTGCAACTCCCCCCGGCATCGCGTCAGAGACTGCCCTCATCGCAGAGAGTGGCAAGGAAAGGCGGGAACGGTTGTACCTTCCCCCACTGAAGCAGCACCACAGCAGGGAAACGAGACAGCCTGGCTGCAGGAGACAAGGGGCAGCAGCCAGGCACAGTCAGCAGACAACAGCCCCAGCCCGCCCACCCGCACAGAGAGGAGCAGAGCCAGCCCACCCCTCCCAGAGCAGGAGTGGTTCTAGAAGTCACGCTAACGCTCCCAAATGGCTATCCCCTGACAGTCCTCGCCTTAATTGACAGTGGTGCCTCAGCCAACTTCTTCTCGAGAAACTTTGCAGAAGAGCACCAGATCCAGCTTCTGCAGCTGGATTTTCCCCTGCACGTAGCCACCATTGACGGCAGAGAGTTGCTGGGAGGGGCCATCACTCATCAACCCCCCCCCATGAGAATGACGGTGGGAAGGCACTCAGAGACACTGGCTTTCAACGTCACAACCATCTCAGACCCCCCCATCATTTTGGGAATGAGCTGGCTGGCGCGCCACGACCCCTCCATCAGTTGGCACCAGAGATGCATCACGTTTGGATCGGACTTTTGTCTGGAACATTGCATGCAGCACCAACCAGGGGAGGGGCCTCCAATAGCCACGGTGGCCACCATGCATGTCAAAGGGGGTGAGGCGATACCCAAGCAGTACTGGGACCTGCAGGAGGTCTTCAGCGAAGCGGAGTCCGACCACCTACCCCCACACAGGTCTTTCGACTGCCAGATCAACCTGGTGCCAGGGGCAACGATACCCCCAGCCAAGCTGTACGCCATGTCAGATCAGGAACTGGAGGATCTGCGGGCGTTTATAGACAAGAACCTCAAGAGGGGGTTCATCAGAGAAAGCAAGGCAGCAGGGGGCAGCCCGGTCTTCTGGGTGGACAAGAAAGACACGCAACAGCGCCGTCTTGTGGTGGATTTCAGACGGCTCAATTCAGTGACAGAGCCAGTGGCTTTCCCCATGCCCAGAGTGGACGATCTCCTGACAGCGGCACTCAGGGGCAAGATTTTCACCAAGCTAGACCTGAGGGGGGCGTACAACTTGATCAGGATCCGGGAAGGCGATGAGTGGAAAACCACGATGTTCACGCCTCTGGGCTCTTTTGAATATCTGGTGATGCCCTTCGGGTTGCAAGGGGGCTCAGCATGCTTCCAGGCCTTCATGCACCACGTCCTGGGGTCCCTTCTCTTCAAGAACTGCTTGGTCTTCCTGGATGACATCCTTATCTATTCCGCTGACCCAGTGCAACATGTGAAGGATGTCAGGGAGGTGTTGCAACGCCTGAAGGAGAACCACCTGTATGTGAAGCTGGAGAAGTGCAAGTTTCACACCAGGGAAGTGGACTTCCTGGGCTACAAACTGTCAGACAAGGGACTGGCGATGGACAAGGACAAGGTGCAGGCCATCCTGGACTGGCACAGCCCCAGGACGCGCAAAGATGCCCAACGCCTCCTAGGATTCGCCAACTTCTACAGGAAATTCATCAAGAACTTCTCGCGGGTTACGGCTCCCATCACGGACTGCCTGAGAGGCAAGCAGAAGTTCAGGTGGACGCCAGAGGCGCAAGCAGCGTTCGAAAGCCTCAAGAGGGTGTTCGCGTCCGACCAGAACCTGTTCCATGTGGTGCAGGATGCGCCCCTACGCGTGGAGACAGACGCTTCAGACCGGGCGTTGGGAGCGATCCTGTTGCAACTGGACGCCAACAGAGAGTGGAGACCTTGTGCCTTCTTCTCCAGGAAGCTGACACAGCCTGAACGCAACTACACAGTGTTTGATAGGGAACTTCTTGCGATCCACGCTGCTTTCCAGCACTGGCGACACTTCCTGGTGGGCGCCAAGCACCCCATCCAGGTGTGCACAGACCACAAGAACCTGGAGTTCTGGAGAACGGCCAGGGTGCTCAACCAGCGACAGATACGGTGGGCAGAGTTCTTCTCGAACTTCAACTTCTCCATCCACTACATCCCGGGGGAGCAGAATGTCAGGGCGGATGCCCTCTCCCGCAAACCAGAGTACATGGAGCAGGAGTTGCCACCAGCGCCCAGGCACATTTTCCCCCCATCAGCATGGTCCTGCGGAGCAGCAGTGGTGAGCGAGGCAGAACTCACAGCACTGACGGCAGCAGATGAGTTTGCCTCCCGCATCTTCAGAGAGCTGCGAGGGGGGAGGGAGCAGGCTAAAGACTTTGAGGAAAGGAGGGGTTTGCTTTTTTACAGGGGAGCCCTGTACCTGCCCACCAAACAGCTGAGAGGTAAGGTCCTCAAGCAGATGCACGACAACCCAACGGCGGGTCATTTCGGAAGGGACAAAACCACTCACCTAGTCATGAGACACTTCTGGTGGCCAGGGGTGCGGGAGGATGTTCGGCATTATGTAAGGGGATGTGACACCTGCCAGCGAGCAAAGGTGGTCAGAGCGCCACCAGCAGGTTTGCTGGAGCCATTAGCCACACCGCACAGGCCGTGGGAAGTAGTGTCCATGGACTTCATCACAGACCTGCCGTCGTCCAGGGGCAAGACCGCAGTGTTGGTGGTGGTGGACCTCATGTCCAAAATGTGCCACTTTATACCGTGTGCCAGGGCGGTCTCGGCAGAAGAGACGGCCAAACTGTTTGTTGACCACGTATTCAGACTGCATGGATTGCCTTTAAGAGTTATTTCGGATCGTGGCCGCCAATTTGTTTCCAGGTTCTGGCGGCGGCTAATGAACCTCCTGCAGGTGGAGGTCAGTTTGTCTACGGCTCGGCACCCGCAGACCAATGGACAGGCGGAGCGGGTCAACGCCATTCTGCAGCAGTACCTGAGATGCTACGTCAGCCAGAGGCAAACGGACTGGGTGGATCGCCTGCCACTGGCAGAATTTGCCTACAACAATGCGGTGAACGTCTCCACAGGGGTGTCGCCCTTTAAGGCCAACTACGGGCGCGACCTCAGATCTTTCCTGGAGAGGGAGGGGGAGGAGGAGGAAGAGGGCCCACAGGCAGAGGATTGGGCAGAGGACCTGGAGACGGTGCACCAGCAGCTCAGAGAACACTTGGAGAGGGCCAAGGAAGCGTACAAGAAGGGGGCAGATCGCCACAGGCGACCGGGAGAGGTCATCAGGGTGGGGGACAAGGTTTGGTTATCCTCGGAAGGTCTTCCCACCAGGGGGCGATGCAAGAAGTTAGCACCCAGGAGGCTGGGCCCCTTCACGGTCACGCAACAGGTCAACCCGGTAGCCTTCAGGCTAGCACTGCCTGAGGACATGAGAGTGCACCCAGTGTTTCATAGATCGCTGCTGTCGCCGTACAGGGAAAGTACCAGATTCAGGGACAGCGATCAGCCTCCAGAGGGAGGGGGGGAGACGGGAGACGCCCGACAGCTCAATGAGGCAACTGAGATTTTAGACTCAAGGAGAGGGGTGAGAGGGCTGGAGTACCTGATAGCATGGGAGGACACTCCGCCGTCCCACAATGAGTGGATACCGGCCACGGAAGTACCCGAGGAATTTTTAGTGGAAGAGTTCCACGCCCTGTTCCCCCACAGGCCCAAGCCCTGGCACATGGAAAGGGAGGGAGAGGGGGAGGGGCGGGAGGAAGGGATCGCAGGCAGCAGCTCTCCATGGAGATGGGAAGCGGAATTTGAGGATACGGAAGAAGAGGTGTGGGTTTCACCGAGGTCGACTACGTCAGAGGCAGGAGAGGACTGGCAGAACATTTTTACTCCCACCAGCTCTGACGCCACTGACTTCTTGGGATTCCCGTCTTCTCAGGGGGAAGGAGAAAGATCGCAGGATTGGGGGGAAATTTTTACACCCACAGGCTCGGATGCCACAGACTTCTTGGGGTTTCACTCGTCCCCAGCAAGCAGAGAGCCCCTAGGGAGGGGGGGGAGAGGAGCCTGGGAGGGGGGTGGATGTGAGGGACAAGGGATACAGGGAAGTCCCTCCCATCTTAAGTTCCAGCCCATCCCCAAGCGCTGGAGAGAGTAAGGAGAGCTCTGCCTCCAGCGGAGAGTCAGGAAGTGGTGTCCGAGGCTCAGGCAAGGTTGTGGAGCCCATGCCTCAGGTGGGACAGGAAGTTGGACGCACGGGGGGGAGGCCAATCCCCCCAACTCCCGAATTGCGACGCAAACGTAGGGGGAAGAGGTTGGGTCTGCCAAAGCTTTGGTGCTGGAAGAAAACGCGCCAATCGCCATTCGGAGGTTCTGACACCTCACCTTAAGGATGCATTTTTACTGCTCTGAACACTGTAAATAATCAGCACTTAATAAAAGCCTTAAAAGACCATGCTGGAGTCTTTACTCTAGAGTAGCCATATCAGGCCCTCTGACAGTTACCTTGGCCACTACGGATGTACGCTATATACCACTGTACTGCAAGTAAACTAAACGGGGAATAAAAGCTATCGTTGGCTATTCATGCCACCTGGAAACGACAGAAAGAGTTGTCCCAAAGTCCTCACTGTTGACTTTGAACCTCTGATGTTGTTAACTCTTGGCTGAATTTTGTTTCGCTTGTGAGAGTGAGGAAAGGCAAAGCAGGTAATCAGAAACGGCACCCACCTTCTCACTGCATCCCATTCTGGCATCTGCAAAAAAGACCACCATCACCTTTGTCATTAAGCAACACCGATCAGAAAAGAAGCATGAATAGGCTCACGATGGATTTTTGGAGACGGGTTTTTAAGAAGCAGATGAATGAGGCGAAGCCAAATGATATCTGGAGGCTGACAATGGATCACAGGCTTGACTTCCACAGCGTGGAACCCGGGTGGATGGAAACATTTCAGGAGCATGCACATGGAAGGTAAAACAAAAACAAAAAAAGCTTCTACCAGATATGTAATATTTTTGTAATGTGCAGGAACATAGAGAGCTGCCTTTTCCTGAATCAGAGCTTTGGTCCATCCAGCAGAGTGCTGTCTCCGCTGACTGGCTGCGGTTCTCCAGGGTTCCATGTAGGGTTCTCTCTTGGTCCAAAATGGAATCATGGAATTGTAGAGTTGGAAGGGACCCCAAGAGTCATCTAGCCCAACCCCCTGCAATGCCATTGGGGACTGAAATTGGGACTCTCTTCTCCTGATCTAAATCTCACCCCATATTGTGCTCCAGCACACCCACAGAGTGAGGCCAGCCAGGAGTTGATGGTGCTTATGCACACAGGGTTTCTGCAGCATCCGTGCGATGTCAACATCTTCAAAATGCCAGGATCTCTCTCTCTCTCTCTCTCTCTCTCTCTCTCTCTCTCTCTCTCTCTCTCTCTCTCTCTCTCTCTCTCTTATAATCTGGTGTGGAAGCTCATTAGGTCATTGGGGGTGGGGCTGTTTGTCTGATGTGATATGATGTTTTGGTGGATCTATCACAACTCCTTTGCTCTCCTTTCCTTCTCACCTGATATCAGGTGTGGGGCAAGTGGGTATGGCTGGGGAAGAACCACTGGGAGGGGGAATCACTGAGTACTTAAAAACCATTGTTCTCTATGGGCAATGAGCTGCATGTTACGATGTACAAAAAACAAGGACCACGCTTCAGGAGAGCATCAATATTCTGCTTGCTTCCCCCCATCTCTCTTCCTGCTAGATTTACCTGTTCTGGATGCCTCCACAGCTGGTCCTCGCACCAAGTACTTATCTTGTTCCACATGCAATGGGCGAGTTCTGAGAAGCGAGGGCACGTCAAGATGAAGCCCTTCGGTCAACAGTGCCACGAATGCTCTCTGGACACGTACGAAAAGCCACAGTTCTCTGAGGTCGATGTTGGTGACATCTTGAAAGAATTGATCCTCGACATCAGGGAGAATTGCTATGGGGAGCAGGTTGACCGCAGTCAGCTCTCTAAGGTGGTCTCTTACGAGGGTGGTCCACATAAGCGCGAGTTTTGTGAAGGGTGCCAGCTGGGAATCCACAAATGGCAACAAGGGCGGTTGAAGCAAGCAGAGCACCATGGGAAACCCCAAAGCACAGGGTATCCGGCGGCCATTATACAGATAGAAACACCAAGCCCATCATTCCCCAGGCCCCCAGCCCCATCATTCACATGGTCCTCAGCCCCATCATTCACAGGGTCCTCAGCCCCATCATTCACATGGTCCTCAGCCCCATCATTCACAGGGTCCTCAGCCCCATCATTCACAGGGTCCTCAGCCCCATCATTCACAGGGTCCTCAGTCCCAACACAGAGTTGCAATTACTGTCTTTGGTTTATAATTCTAATTATAGCAGTATTTATAATTTCAATTATAATTTTCATCATTGTCTATATGCAGAGAAGGTGGTGGATTTAAACTGCAATGGAAATTCAGGCACCCACCTCTGCTGGCTTGGCCTGCCATGACTTTAGAAGCCCTGCAGATTCCTGTACGAAAGCTGCCGAACGTCTGCAAATGCTTTTCTGTATTCTGAAACTATTATGCCAGTAGCAAATTGTGACGGTGGAAGATTCACCTAAGGTTCTTTTCTTCCCTTTTATTTCTTTGTTACTCGAATAGAATGTCAATCAATCAATCAATCAATCAATCAATCAATCAATCAATGAAGTATATGATCAGCTCCTAGTTAAAGTCATAGAATCATAGAATCATAGAGTTGGAAGAGACCACAAGGGCCATCCAGTCCAACCCCCTGCCGAGCAGGAAAACCATCAAAGCATTCTTGACATATGGCTGTCAAGCCTCTGCTTAAAGACCTCCAAAGAAGGAGACTCCACCACACTCCTTGGTAGCAAATTCCACTGCCGAACAGCTCTTACTGTCAGGAAGTTCTTCCTAATGTTTAGGTGGAATCTTCTTTCTTGTAGCTTAAATCCATTGCTCCGTGTCCGCTTCTCTGGAGTAGCAGAAAACAATCTTTCTCCCTCCTCCATATGACATCCTTTCATATATTTGAACATGGCTATCATATCACCCCTTAACCTTCTCTTCTCCAGGCTAAACATACCCAGCTCCCTAAGCCGTTCCTCATAAGGCATCATTTCCAGGCCTTTGACCATTTTGGTTGCCCTCTTCTGGACACGTTCCAGCTTGTCAGTATCCTTCTTGAACTGTGGTGCCCAGAACTGGTCACAGTACTCCAGGTGAGGTCTGACCAGAGCAGAATACAGTGGTACTATTACTTCCCTAGATTTAGATGCTATACTCCTATTGATGCAGCCCAGAATTGCATTGGCTTTTTTAGCTGCTGCATCACACTGCTGACTCATGTCAAGTTTGTGGTCTACCAAGACTCCTAGATCCTTTTCACATGTACTGCTCTCAAGCCAGGTGTCTCCCATCCTGTATTTGTGCCTTTCATTTTTTTTGCCCAAGTGTAGTACTTTACATTTCTCCTTGTTAAAATTCATCTTGTTTGCTTTGGCCCAGTTGTCTAATCTGTTAAGGTCATTCTGAAGTGTGTTCCTGTCCTCTGGGGTGTTAGCCACCCCTCCCAATTTGGTGTCATCTGCAAACTTGCTCAGGATGCCCTCAAGCCCATCATCCAAGTCATTGATAAAGATGTTGAACAAGACTGGGCCCAAGACAGAACCCTGTGGCACCCCACTAGTCACTACTCTCCAGGATGAGGAGGAGCCATTGATGAGCACCCTTTGGGTTCGGTCAGTAAGCCAGCTACAAATCCACTGAATGGTAGCATTGTCTAGCCCGCATTTTACCAGCTTCTTTACAAGAATATCATGGGGCACCTTGTCAAAGGCCTTGCTGAAATCAAGATAGGCTACATCCACAGCGTTCCCTTCATCTACCAAGCTTGTAATTCTGTCAAAAAATGAGATCAGATTAGTCTGACATGACTTATTTTTCAGAAACCCATGCTGACTTTTAGTGATCACAGAGTTTCTTTCTAGGTGCTCACAGACTGTTTGCTTAATGATCTGCTCTAGAATCTTTCCTGGTATTGAAGTCAGGCTGACTGGGCGGTCAAAGTCAAATCAGAACACAGCTTTTATAGTAGTACAAACAAAGATTCATGAAACATCTGAAGATTCTTAAAACATAAACACCCTTCTACATACATCAGGAAAGGTTACAGGTCATGAGAAGTAGCCAAGCAGCTGGTTGGCAAAGCTGTGCTATTGCAACGATTTTAATAAATGCTGGGTCCCTCCTGAATACGGGACTTGAATTAATTTCCATGGTTTATTTAGCAGGTGGTCCCTCACCTGGGGAATGAACAAGGTGGCATAGAAGTGATTTTTTTTTGTAGATGGAGTGGGTGGTCACCCCCCCCTCAAAAATGAATGGCCACCCACTTAATACAGATAGAATGTCAATAGGTGAACCTTCCCCATAATTGCATTTCAATACTAGAAAAGGCTTAACCTTTGAATTTCAGCAAATTCAAAAGTCTTCCTTCATGTGTTGATCAGTGACCATCAACCACGATGCCCTGGTCTGGCAGACAAGCTAAAGCTGCATTTTTTAAATTTTACACTGCAACACTGTCTCTCCCCTAGGTGAAGACTTCCAGCATGTAGTAATTCCTAACATTTAATAACTCTAACTATGGGTGCCCCAAACCTGTATACCATTATACTGCAAGTTAACTATACAGCGAATTATTAAGGAGTTCCTGGTTTCTACCTCCTAAGTCTCTTTGCAAACTTTTCACGTGTTGCTTTTGCCATTGGGGTGGGGGGAAGCAATGGCAAACTTGTTTTTGTTTTAAGATTTTAAAATAAGAACATATGCAGTAGCATATCTCTGCTACCAGCTGATATTATTATTCATTACCTGTTCTGTTTGATCTTAAAAAGAGAGGTCTGTTGTTATTTCTTTCTGAGATATTACTTGTTCCTGGAAATTTTAAGACGTTGAAAGATTGGGTAGGGGAAAATGTTACAAATGCATAAAATAAATTGCAAAAGAAAAAAACCCTCTCGGATCCTGTGTATTTGTTATGGATACATCCAAAATACCTAATTATAGTAGTGATATCAATGCAAGTTAAATAGGTAACTCCCATCTCCCTGGCAAAAAAAGGTTTGTGCAACAGGATTTATTTATTTCATAAAATTTATAATCTGCTTGATTGAGAAAAAAAAAGCCTCATAGGGGTTTACAAAAAGAATAAAGCAATGAAATTATCAATAAAAGAAATTAACAGCAATAATTTAAGACTTTTGAAAAATTAAAATAGCAATAGACTAAAAACAGATTAAAACTAGCGTAAGCTTTCTAAACATATGGGTATCTAAACAAAATCAACTTTTTATATGCAGATTTGGAACTCAGGACATTTAACTACTTATGGAAATAATCAATATATATAGAAATTCTTGGCTGGTCAAAAATAGAATTTACCTGAGGAATAATAATAATAGCATAATGAGATTGCGATTGAATTAAATTGGTTGTTGGGGTCCCCCCAACCCCATAACTGTGACTGGGAAGAAAAGAGAGGGGAAAAAATAAAGGAAGGCATGTTATCACATCAGAAAAAATCCAAAGTCCATATTAGGGCAATACCTTTATCAGGCTAATGCCCCACCCCAAAGTAGTTGTGCGTGTTTTTTCTAAATGTGCAAGCTTTAGAGTTCTTCAGAATTCTCCATCTAGAGTTCTGTAGAACTCAAAAGCTTGCTTCCTATTTTCTAGCCCAGGCATGCCCTGTGTTAGCCGATGGTCATGAACCCAGCTGCCACCTTTGTGAATGGGAAGAAAACATGAGGGGGAAGGGAGGACAACACATTTTGGTTGCCCTTCTTAAGTTTCCTCATGCTATATAGAGGGAGGATTAGCAAGAGCATGGAAACTGGTTTAGGAAGAGCTTGCCCAAGCATGTCTTGTGTTAGCCGATGGTTTTGAACTCAGCTGCTGCCTTTGTGAACAGGAAACCTAGAGCAGGCATCCCCAAACTGCGGCCCTCCAGATGTTTTAGCTTACAACTCCCATGATCCCTAGCTAACAGGACCAGTGGTCGGGGAAGATGGGAATTGTAGTCCAAAACATCTGGAGGGCCGAAGTCTGGGGGTGCCTGACCTAGAGCCATCGTAGGCATTCACAAACACACAGGCCTGACTTGCTCTCTCTGGCAATTCAAAGCTATGGCATGAGGTCTCTAGGGGAATATCAAAGGAAGAGCAAGATATTCTGGACGGTTAATGAGATTGTGAGATATAAACGCTGGTCCCAAGGACTTGGGTCCCGGACCCCTTTGAAATAATAAAGTCTGGGCAAAGTTGATGAAGCAGCAATATTGTATTGAAAATAAACGCTTGCTAGTGGGTGACCTGAAAAAACATGAATATATCAAAAACATGAATATATAAACTTGTTTCCCAAGCGCAAGTCCCTCCTTCGTTGCCCACTAGGAAGGGGTGTTCAAATTTCACACCTATCGTGTGCGCTTATTGCAATGTAAATTTTAATTTTTCCTGTTCCCCAAAGTCCCTTATTTGGTCACGCCTTTGCTCCCTTAGGGACGCG
This sequence comes from Zootoca vivipara, assembly GCF_965207765.1. NCBI lineage: Eukaryota > Metazoa > Chordata > Lepidosauria > Squamata > Lacertidae > Zootoca > Zootoca vivipara. Next base: position 96,817,768 of record NC_142588.1, on the reverse strand, counting down.
GGTGGTGCTATGGGTTAAACCACAGAGCCTAGGGCTTGCCGATCAGAAGGTTGGTGGTTTGAATCCCCGCGACAGGGTGAGCTCCCGTTGCTCGGTCCCAGCTCCTGCCAACCTAGCAGTTTGAAAGCAAGAAGGTGAACGGTGTTTCCGTGCGCTGCTCTGGTTCACCAGAAGCGGCTTAGTCATGCTAGCGACATGACCCGGAAGCTGTCTGTGGACAAATGCTGGCTCCCTTGGCCAGAAAAGCGAGATGAGTGCAGCAACCCCAGAGTTGTCCGCGACTGGACCTAATGGTCGGGGGCCCTTTACCTTTACCTTGCTCCCTTTCATACAACAACAACAACAACAACAACAATTTATTATTTATACCCCGCCCATCTGGCTGGGTTTCCCCAGCCACTCTGGGCGGCCTCCAACAAAATATTAAAATACAATGGTCTGTTAAACATTAAAAGCTTCCCTAAACAGGGCTGCCTTCAGATGTCTTCTAAAAGTCTGCTAGATGTTTTTCTCTTTGACACCTGGTGGGAGGGCGTTCCAAGCTATGTTCCTTTATTTCACCGAAGCGTGTAACATCCGTTTCGACCACAGTACTTGTTTTGCAAAAAGGCCCTGGGCATGGTTGCTAAAGATACTCTAGCTCTTCAGTATTTTGCAACAACTTGGTTCTCTCAAAAAGTCCCCAGCCTCATGATTTCTAAAGAAACATGATCGCATCATCCAGACCAACCCCCGCTCTTATAACAATATATAGTAGACTATCAGCCGCGTATCCTGGCATTGCTAGGAAATTCCGAGAAATCAGTGCAGTTTTAAAATCAGCGGTTAAATTCAGCACCATTTTGAAATGCTCCACCTGCCATCTTGATTCAAAATGGAGTCCAGTTGTAATTGAGCATAGACAAAGCCTGCTCCTGGATCTCAGGAACCAACGTTTGCTTGCAATATCTCTGCTCCACAAGCTACAGGAAGCCCCAGCATCAAGGTAAGGTGAGCAGACTGCACAGAAAAGGGAAGCAACACCTAGTTGTTTGATTATTTCATTAAAACAGATGAAAAAAGGCACAGTGAGGTCATCATGTGCTAGGAGCCAAATCCTGAAATAACTCAGGAGCCAAATTCTAGGAGTAGGAAATCAGTAGAAACCCAGTGTTCAGCACCGCCCTAAGGGGCTACAGTGAAGTATTGCTACAAAAGGCGTTGGCCAAAAGCCATCAGAGCAGGATTTCAACTTCTGATGTTGTTTGTTGAGGAACTCTTCCTGGCAAGTCTCATTTCAGTTTCGTTTCTCAAAGGTTCCTCAAAGGTTTGGGCTGAGCAGCTTGTGTGAGTGAGGAAATAGAAAGCTGGCAAGGTGGTGAACCACCCACTATTTCACTAGACTCCAGTACTGGCCTCTGAAAAAACAAAAGAGTCTTTAGATTAAGCAGAACCGATCCCAAAATATACACAAAGAAGATGAACATGGACTATTGGAGAGCGGTTTTCGAGGAGCAAATCGAAGCAGTGAAACCGAGAGATTCCTGGAGACTGACAATGGATCGGAGCCTTGACTTCCATAATGTGGAACCTCGGTGGATGAAATCACTGCAGGAACATGCTCATGGAAGGTAAAACATCAGCTGCTACTGCATAGCTAATAATTTTGCAATGCACAGAGTCATAGAAAGCTGCCTTTTGCTGTGTCAGGCCGTTGCCTGCCCTGACTGACAGCGATTCTCCAGGGCCCTCTCCTAGCCCTACCCAGAGATGTCATTGGGGACTGACCCTGATCTCTTCCTTTGAGCTACAGCTCTTCCCACAATGTGCTCCGGCACGCCAGCGGCTTCAACGATCTGTTGGGTTCCCCTCAGATACGGGGTTATCGTGAGATGGATAGCAGCTATGCACACAAACTTTTTGCAGCATCTGCCACCGTCATCAAAATGCCAGAACATATTTCCTTCCCCACCAATGTGTTTGCATTGTTCCTCAGCATGGAAAACTAATTAAGTAAAAATAATTCACAGTCACTGATGGACTGTTTGTCTCATGAGATGATGTTTCAGTGGAGAATCTCTCTTGCCGCACCTTTACTGCACCTGAGTCAAACCTTGCTATTTTGTTTTCGGTTATATAGTATCAAAATATTTTGGTTATATAGTATCAAAATAATTTTAGGGGGATATACAACCAGAAACAGTACCTACGCTTCTCTTCAAGAGCATTGGATATTCTCTTTTACAGTTCTCCATGACATATTGTTTTAAGCAGGGATTTTCAACTCTGACAAATATGCAAGATCAGAAAAGAGAAAGAATTATTTGTGTTGATGAAGAGATGGGAGTGTGTTTGTCTCAAATTTGTTGTTGTCTAGTTGTTTAGTTGTGTCCGACTCTTTGTGACCCAATAGACCAGAGCATGCCAGGCACTCCTGTCTTCAACTGCCTCCCACAGTTTGGTCAGACTCAAGTTGGTAGCTTCGAGAACACTGTCCAACCATCTTGTCCTCTGTCGTCCCCTTCTCCTTGTGCCCTCCATCTTTCCCAACATCAGGGTCTTTTCCAGGGAGTCCTCTCTTCTCATGAGGTGGCCAAAGTATTGGAGCCTCAGCTTCAGGATCTGTCCTTCCAGTGAGCACTCAGGGCTGATTTCCTTCAGAATGGATAGGTTTGATCTTCTTGCAGTCCATGGGACTCTCAAGAGTCTCCTCCAGCAACATAATTCAAAAGCATCAATTCTTCAGTGATCAGCCTTCTTTATGGTCCAGCTCTCACTCTCAAATTAGACCTGATATAAGTGAGATTATATGCCTGTTGTCTTTGTCCATGGAGTTTTCTTGGCAGGGATACTGGAGTGGCTTGCCAGTTCCTTCTCCAGGTGGATCACATTTAGTCAAAACTCTCCACTATGACCTGTCCATCTTGGGTGGCCCTGCACAGCATAGCTCATAGCTTCTCTGAGTTATTCAAGCCCCTTCGCCACGACAAGGCATTGATCCATGAAGGGGAAGAAGGGGATGACAGAGGACAAGATGGTTGGACGGTGTTCTCGAAGCTACGAACATGAGTTTGACCAAACTGCGGGAGGCAGTGGAAGACAGGAGTGCCTGGCGTGCTCTGGTCCATGGGGTCACGAAGAGTCGGACACGACTAAATGACTAAACAACAACAAGTGAGATTACCTGGCAAAAGCAGGTAACCTCTCATTGAGTTTGTAGACATACTTAAGGTACACATGGTAAGAGGCTTGTTTATTTATAATTATATCTGGGAAATGATTCGTGTTCTTCTGCAGCTGCATTGTTTTAAACTTTCTGGGTGTCCCATAGTCATATTATGAAGTAGTTGTGCTTTGTGCTGTAAATCAAGCACTTCTAGAAGTTGCTTCTTTTTGTTTTCTAAAATAAGAATAAAAAATGGGTTTCTTAAGGAAGACTGGACCTTCGGAAAGAGCGCACTTTAAGGCTCAAACAAGTCAGGAAATAAACAGAGACCAGACCAGGATATACTGTACAAAAGCTACGCGTCTATTAAGTCTGATCTTTATTAAAGCTGTTGCAACAGGGTACTCCCCCCACACGAAGGAGGGAGGAGGAGACTCAAGCTGGCAAGGTGTGCAAGCCCTTATATAGACTTTGAAATTGCCCACCCTGTAGCTCAAGACCAACCCCCAATACATTGTACATACATCACAGAAGGGGTGTAGCCCAAAACCACCCCCTAATACATCATACGTACACCAGAGAAGGGGCAGACTACAACAGAAATCTGAGTGTGTTGTTTTTATCCTGTTTGCCAGGTTACCTCATTGGATTACCTGGGCATCTTGGCCACTTTTTTGTTATGATAAGCAGGGCCGTCTTTAGCAGATGCGACGCCGGGGTGCAAATATCCGCCCAGCGTCCCCAAATTACCACGGATGGGGGGGAAGCTGTGCGCCCGCCAGCCATATGGTTGGTGGGGTGCAGTCCTGGCGCGACAAACCACTAAGCCCTATGGTAAAGATGGCTCTGATGATAACTACTCATTTCCTGAATCCAGGTCACAGGTCACAGGCTCACCCTATTCATATCTTAAATGTGAAGGAGGAATGGCATTGCAAAGTGTGTGAATATTTAGAATTGGCCAAACTCACGGATATAAGAAGGCAAAAGCCCAAGAATAGAGTAAAAGAAGAATGGGAATGTTTGAATGAGTATTTTAAGAAACAAAGTATTAAAATGAATATCTGGCTGAGCTTAGACTGAGCCTGTGAAGTTCTGAGAGAGGGGAGGAGAAGATAGATTTAAATAATTTAAGAAGGTTAGTAGTAGATAAGGAATACAGATCGGCAAATTAGTGATTAGAGAAGTGTTGCGTGGATGGTGGAAGTCTTTCTTTTCTTTTTTTCTTTTCTTTTCCTTTTAAAAAATATTTTAAGAACAAGTTTAGATATGAAATTTTTTATAACTGTGTATCATTTAAATTTTATTTTTAGAAATGACGGTGTACTGTAATAATAGATATATTTCTTTTTGTTTATTGCTTTTCCCTTTTTCTTTCTGTACTTTTTTGCAATTCCATCTTTTTTGGAATGTATTTGAGTTCAAGATTTGGCGACTCTTTTGTCTCCCTAAACCTGTTTGGTGTTCTTCTCCGTTCCTCCTGCCTCTCTCTCTCTTTTAGCTTTACATGTTCACGGTGCTACCACAGCTGGTCCTCACATCAAGTTGTCGTCTTGTTCCACATGCACCTGGAGCGATATGATAAACGAGGGTCGGTCAAGATGAGGACCTTCAGGCAGCAATGCCACCGGTGCTCTTCAGACAAGTACGAGGAGCCACAGTTCAGCGAGGAGGATGTTGCCCGTATCGTTGAGTGCTTGATCTTCAGCATCAGAAAGAAATGCTATGGGGAACCCTTAGATGACAGCCGTCTCTTTGAGGTGGTATATGAGAACAGGGGCCCTCATAAGCATGAGCATTGTGAAGCTTGTCACCTGGGAATACACAATGCACATCATAGGTGGCCTAGACGTGGCGGTCACCATAGGGAGCTTCAAAGACCAGCGTCTCTCCCGGTCATTCTGCAGGAGAGTAAGGCAGGCTCAACCACTCCCAGCTCCTTGGTAACACCAAAAGATCAAGCATTTGCAAACCACGTTGACCCCAATTATTGCCAGGCATGTTGCGCTTCTTTTATCCTCATTGCTTTTGTGATTGCCTTCCTTGTCTACTGGCCTGGGAATAAATAGCTGTGATTTATGCACCGCAGGGGGTTGGACTAGATGACTCTAGGGATCCCTTGCAGCTCTACAATTCTATGAAAAACCCAATGGCACATTACCAGAAGGTGTTCTCAAGAAGACCCAGGGCGCCTTTGGCAGGGGAAACAAAGACTTCTACCTGGTGGCAGTGGGAAGATCACAGGAAGGGGAGGGCAAATGCTCTGTGTGGCCTGGTCTCCCTTCCTTAAATGGGCCAGGGGTACCTGGGCCAAATGACAATCTAATCCTAGGATTGTAGAGCTGGAAGGGACTCTGAGAACCATCTTGCATTTTAAACCTGGCTGGATGTGTGCTGGTTCAGCAGGAGCACAGAAAAGTTCCAGAATGTGATGACGGCATGGAGTTTAGCTTGCTTAACAGAAAAAAAAATACTCATAGCCTCTTCCTCCACTTTATGGTTGCAAAGATTTGTCTACAAGTGTGTGGTGGCAGCAGCTGCAATGACCATGTGAAATCTCAAAAGCTACATGCGTGGTTGAATAAAATGGCAACTCTATACACAGGTGGCGCTGTGGTTAAACCACAGAGCCTAGGGCTTGCTGATCAGAAGGTCGGCGGTTCGAATCCCTGTGACGGGGTGAGCTCCCGTTGCTTGGTCCCAGCTCCTGCCAACCTAGCAGTTCGAAAGCACGTCAAAATGCAAGTAGATAAATAGGAACCGCTACAGCGGGAAGGTAAACGGCGTTTCCATGTGCTGCTCTGGTTTGCCAGAAGGGGCTTTGTCATGCTGGCCACATGACCTGGAAGCTGTACGCCGGCTCCCTTGGCCAATAATGCGAGATGAGCGCGCAACCCCAGAGTCGGTCACGACTGGACCTAATGGTCAGGGGTCCCTTTACCTTTACCTTTATACACAATTACTCTACCTGTGCAATTGAATTTAATGGGGTGTGTGTGTGTCTACGATATTGGGAATTCCATTCCACCTTAAGTTACAGACATGTAGCTGTTGTCTGTAACATGTCTGTGAACTTCCTTTGCATGTAGTGACCACGAAGGAGAGCAGACATGTTTCTCTCTCTCCTGAGATATACTGAATAAATGCTTGTAAATATGCCACTACCACTGTCTCTTGCCTATCGTTTCTGCTGCACAGTGGATTCTGCTATTACAGTGTGCCCTGGCTTCTGAAGCCTGGGTCGTTATTGCATGCTGCACCGGAGGGTGGAGATAGCCCAGCAGACGGCCAGGGGGGCAAGCAGCCCTTGCGTCTCCCATGGTGTATGCGAACATACGCCTGAGCAGACGGGCATAGGATTGCAGTGCACCATTTGCAGACGTTGGAGGGTGGGGTGTCGATGCCATGCGGCACTAACAGAAGAAGAACATTATGTGACTCAAGAGGGTGGCAAATCACACATTTTCTCCATCTGCATCATTGGCGGAAGCTGCAGAATTTGGTTTATCTTGTTGCAGAAGTCTTAATTATTTTTTAGGGAGGATTACACAAGTCCTGAGAATGTATGTATTCAATGCAAAAAAAAGAAGAGTGAATCAAAAGTAGGTCTTAACAGGTTTTTTAAAAAAACAAAAACAAAACAGTGGCATTTCCAGCAAGTCCCTGCAGGGGCGTAGCCAGGATGAAAATCAGGGGGGGCAAGGGGGGGCAAGGGGCGGGGGAGGGGCCACAGCGGGGCAAGGAAAGCTCCTTTCTCCCTTGCCAGCTTTCCCTCCTCCCACCCCGGCGATCGCGGAGGGGGAGGAGGGGATCGGAGCAGCCCGATTTCGGGCTGCTCCGACTCCCTCCTCCCCCTCCTCGAACGGCAGGGGCGAAGAGGCACCAGGATCAGCCCAAAATCGGGCTGCTCCGACTCCCTCCTCCCCCTCCGCGATCGGCAGGGGCGAGGGGGAGCCAGGATCAGCCCGAAATCGGGCTGCTCCGACTCCCTCCTTCCCCCTCCGCGATCGGCAGGGGCAAGAGGGAGCCAGGATCAGCCCGAAATCGGGCTGCTCCGACTCCCTCCTTCCCCCTCCGCGATCGGCAGGGGCGAGGGGGAGCCAGGATCAGCCCGAAATCGGGCTGCTCCGACTCCCTCCTTCCCCCTCCGCGATCGGCAGGGGCGAGGGGGCACCAGGATCAGCCCAAAATCGGGCTGCTCCGACTCCCTCCTCCCCCTCCTCGAACGGCAGGGGCGAGGGGGCACCAGGATCAGCCCAAAATCGGGCTGCTCCGACTCCCTCCTCCCCCTCCGCGATCGGCAGGGGCGAGGGGGAGCCAGGATCAGCCCGAAATCGGGCTGCTCCGACTCCCTCCTTCCCCCTCCGCGATCGGCAGGGGCGAGGGGGAGCCAGGATCAGCCCGAAATCGGGCTGCTCCGACTCCCTCCTTCCCCCTCCGCGATCGGCAGGGGCGAGGGGGAGCCAGGATCAGCCCGAAATCGGGCTGCTCCGACTCCCTCCTTCCCCCTCCGCGATCGGCAGGGGCGAGGGGGAGCCAGGATCAGCCCCAAATCGGGCTGCTCCGACTCCCTCCTCCCCCTCCGCGATCGGCAGGGGCGAGGGGGAGCCAGGATCAGCCCCAAATCGGGCTGCTCCGACTCCCTCCTTCCCCCTCCGCGATCGGCAGGGGCGAGGGGGAGCCAGGATCAGCCCCAAATCGGGCTGCTCCGACTCCCTCCTTCCCCCTCCGCGATCGGCAGGGGCGAGGGGGAGCCAGGATCAGCCCGAAATCGGGCTGCTCAGACTCCCTCCTTCCCCCTCCGCGATCGGAAGGGGCGAGGGGGAGCCAGGATCAGCCCGAAATCGGGCTGCTCAGACTCCCTCCTTCCCCCTCCGCGATCGGCAGGGGCGAGGGGGAGCCAGGATCAGCCCGAAATCGGGCTGCTCAGACTCCCTCCTTCCCCCTCCGCGATCGGCAGGGGCGAGGGGGAGCCAGGATCAGCCCGAAATCGGGCTGCTCCGACTCCCTCCTCCCCCTCCGCGATCGGCAGGGGCGAGGGGGAGCCAGGATCAGCCCGAAATCGGGCTGCTCCGACTCCCTCCTCCCCCTCCGCGATCGGCAGGGGCGAGGGGGAGCCAGGATCAGCCCGAAATCGGGCTGCTCCGACTCCCTCCTCCCCCCTCCGCGATCGGCAGGGGCGAGGGGGAGCCAGGATCAGCCCGAAATCGGGCTGCTCCGACTCCCTCCTCCCCCTCTGCAATTGCCGGGGCAGGTGGAGGGAAAGCCCCAGAGCCGCGCAAAGCGGTTGCCTGGCTTTCCCTCCGCCTCCCTTCTCCCTTGCTGGCTGTGGGGAGACGGCACCAGGCGGGCAGCGGGGCAGGCTGGCCAGCAGCCCTGCTTCTAGGGGGGGCAATTGCCCCCTCCTGCCTCCCCTGCCTACGCCCATGAGTCCCTGAGATTTTTGGATGGTGCCTCCTTCTTCTATCTGTTCCAGGCATGGAGAACCTTGCTGGATTCCAGCTTCCAACATCCTTGACTTTTGGCCTTGGTGGCTTGGGCTGATGAGATTTGGAGTTCAACAACATTACAGGTTCTCCACCCCAGATCTGTGACATCATGGATGCCTTCTCTCCGGTTAGGCACTGGGCCAATCTATCCCAGTCTGCTCCAACTCACTGGAGCTCTTTGGGGGTTCAGGTAGAGGAGTCTTCTGCAAACCTGGTACCCAAGGTGCTTTTAGCTAGAAATGATGGGGACTAAATTCAATACCACCTGTGCACAACATGCTCTTTCATTTAGCTGCAATCCCTCCCCAAAACAAATGCGTCTCCAGTTGATACGCCATGCATTTTCCCCCTGAGATTTATTTTGAGTACTAGTTAACAGACTTACTTTCCAAGCACGACTGTGTGTTGCAGAAGACATGCATGATTTTTAAAGGCTTTCACAAACCAAACTGCCTTTAACTGCTTTGATCCAGGATTTTTGGGTCCCTGTAAAGTCAAATCATCATCAAATATCCTAGGGAAGCAGGTCAGCTTCAGCTATTGGAGCAGAGTTCAGTTCAGAGGGATCCAGGCTAGGCCTTTCTCATCCACATGTCCAAGGCAAAAATCAATGGGCAAGCTTCTCCCTGGCCTAAGACGGGGGGCACCCTTGGACAGAGAACTTTTTGGAGACAGCAAGATTCTGAAATGTGGCAGCTGCTCTATTTATTTATTTTGCTTTCGGTTCTTCGTACGGTTGGGAAAACTTCAGTATTGCTCTCCTGTGACCTGCTTAATCCAAGGCAGAGCCAGCAGGACGTTGGAATACACTCCATAGCGGTCATTCAAGCCACATCCATCGCCCCAAGACACTGTCCCTATGAGCTGCCACCGGCCAGTCTGGTTGTTCAGAGTGACCATGGGGCCTCCGGAGTCTCCGCTGCAAGCGTCTTTTCCTCCTGCGTGAGAAAGAGAGAAACAATCATGGCTGGGGGATCTTTCAGACCAGAAAAGTCACCTGTTCTATGTGGAGTTTGCAAAGGTAAGAACAGGACCTAGAATCAGAATAATACAATGGCAGATTTGGTAGGGCCCCTGGGGGTCATGTCAGGAACGATCCACAGGCATAATGCAGGAACGAATCCAGCCCGTCTCTCCCATCAGCGTTCAGCGTTCAGCTCTAGGGAGTTCCGACAGCCCTTGATTTATTATGACCCACGTCTTGGAGACACTGAGCACATATTCAGAGTCCAGCAGAGATAAAACGCAGACGGAGCCAGGCTGAGGTTGTGTACTAAAAGCTACTTTATTAAGCGTAAGGCAGAACAAAAGGAAAAGATGTCTCCTCTCGCTGAGAGTAGTCCGAAGAAGAAAAAACAAACGGAAACAGAATACAGTGGAACCTCGGTTTATGAACACCTCGGTTTATGAATTTTCGGTTTATGAACACTGCGGACCCATCTGGAACGGATTAATTCATTTTCCATTACTTTCAATGGGAAAGTTTGCTTCAGTTTATGAACGCTTCAGTTTATGAACAGACTTCCGGAACCAATTACACCCATGCTTCAGTTTATGAACGCTTCAGTTTAAGTACTCCGTGGACCCGTCTGGAACGGATTAATCCACTTTCCATTACTTTCAATGGGAAAGTTTGCTTCAGTTTATGAACGCTTACTCCGCGGGCCGTCTGGAACGGATTAATTCACTTTCCATTACTTTCAATGGGAAAGTTCGCTTCAGTTTATGAACGCTTCAGTTTATGAACAGACTTCCGGAACCAATTGTGTTCATAAACTGAGGTACCACTGTACAGCAAACATCCGCTCCCGTGATTCCAGCAATCTTTTCTCGAATGCATAACACAGGTATGTGACCTGCACAGTGAGAGGAATAGAAACCTAACAGGTCATCTAGTTCAGCCCCCGGCACTGCAGGAATCTCAACTAAATCATGCATGACAGGTTAGCATCCAACCTGCATCTCGACACTTATCTCCCTGCTCCAAAGAGAACGATTGGCACAGAGATCCTCAACTTCCCTTGGTTCCATGAACTCATCCCCAGGGACCAACAACCCTATGAAGACCCTAGGGCAGGCATCCCCAAACTGTGGCCCTCCAGATGTTTTGGCCTACAACTCCCATGATCCCTAGCTAACAGGACCAGTGGTCGGGGAAGATGGGAATTGTAGTCCAAAACATCTGGAGGGCTGAAGTTTGGGGATGCCTGGCCTAGGGTATAAAGACCCTTGGTGGACTTGTAAAAGGGTAAAGGAGTATTGGGAAATGATCTACAATGAATTGAAAAGAAAATGTTTAAAAGTACTTTTTTGGGGAAAACATAGTCCTTTTTGTTGGGGATAATTCAGATGGAAATTCCCAGGTGTCAAAAAAAAGGCTATTTATGTATGACACTACTTGAAAACATTGGCAGCATTAAGATAAATTCAACAGTGTAAATAAGTTTTGATGGATTTAACAATGGAATACTGAATGGTTTAGTTTATGTAAAATATGCAGGGATTTACAGTATGCAAAATGAACCACGGAAAGAGATGAAGGGAAGTTTAAATGAATATTCTAAAATGTAAAACAGAAAATTTAATGAAAAAAAATATTTTAAAAAAGTATAAAGACCCACTAAGGAATGTAATATCACAATAAAATTCAAAATGGCAACAATTGATTGCACATTTATTCAGAATCACCTTGTCTTTCTCCAGCGCAGATCATGTCTCCTGTCACGACCTTTTGCAGCTTGCGATAGGCTTCCTTGCACACTGCGTGATCTGTCAATGGGATCTCAATCTGCAAAACAGAACAAAAAAAATGACTCCTGGGATAAAGAGGAGTCTGGTCTCATGTGCCTGAATGGTCCTCCTTTGTCAAACACACAAAACTGCCTTCTACCAGGTCAGCCTTGGTCCATTTAGTTCAGTATTGTCTGCACAGACTGGCAGTGGCTGGGCAACGTTTCATGCAGGAATCTCTTCCTGCCCCACCTGGTGATTCTTCTGGGGGTTGAACCTGAGACCTTCTGTGTGCAAAGCAGATATTCTTCCCCTGAGCTACGGACCTTTTTCCAAAGGCTCCATAGATTCACTAATCCCATAATTCATAGGCTTCTGGTCCATAGGATGACTAAGGAACAAGCGGCTCTCTATTCCGCCTTGGCCAAGCCACACCTGGAATCCTGTGCCCAGTTCTGGGCATCACAGTTTGAGAAGGATATTGACAACCTGGAATGGGTGCAGAGGAGGGCGACCAAGATGACCAGGGGTCTGGAAACTGAGCCATATGAGGAATAGTTGAGGAGTTGTGTATATTTAGCCTGGAGGTGACATGATAACCAGCTTCAAATATCTGAAGGGCTGCCATAGGAAAGATGGAGGAAATTTGTGGGATTTTTTTTTTTTTTTGCTGCTCCAGAGGGTAGGGCGCAAACTAATGGACTCAAATGGCTAGAAAGGAGATTCCCACTTAATGTTAAAACTTTCTGATGGTAAATTCACTGTTCAACAGTGAAATGGACTACCTTGGATGGAGGTTTTTCCAGAGGGGTTGGGTTGTCTGGCCATCTGACAGGGAATTTTCAGCTGTGATTCCTGCATTGCAGGCCATTGGACTTGTTGACCATTGGGGCCCCTTCCAACTCTACAATCCTTTGATTCTAAGTGTCAAGCTTGTGCTCCCCTCATCGTACGAAGAAATGGAAAGAGGGGGCAAGGACTGAGACTTCTGCGCCTGCTCCCTAACCAGACTGCAATTCCATTCCAATCTCAGATTCAGGCACGTCCAACAGGTAGATTGTGATCTACCGGTAGATCACTGACACCTGTAGTAGATCACTGGTAGATCACTGGCTCCCCCCAAAGAAGCTCAACAACTATGGCTCTCCTAAAAAAAAAAGCTCAACATTTTCACCCTGCAGCCCATCAAAACGGCGCTTTCCTCCTCCCTAAAAAAACCCACTCAAAACCTTTGACCTAAACCCTAAAAAGGCCCCTCCTCCTCCCTGAAAAAACCCAACAACTTTGACCTGAACCCCAAAAAAGGAGGTAGATCACTGCCAGTTTTTAACTCTGTGAGTAGATCGCAGTCTCTTGGGAGTTGGCCACCCCTTGAATGAACGACAAGGAGAATCACCTCCATCAGCGCATCTGGGAGACGTTGCAGGAACTGCTTCCCCCAACCGCTGACAATGACCATGGTGTCTAGTGGAAGGGAAAAAGAAGAAGACAGACATTGTATTACCTTTTGGGAGGGGACCTGGAGAGGAAGGAGGATGTGTCATTCCTTGCAGTCTGATGAAGCAAACTAGATCTTCCTGAGAGTGATCTTTCCTTCCCACTGCTCAAAAACACCTGTAGTAGGTGTGGGGCACTTTTGGCCCTCCATGTGCACGCCGATGTCCCTTGCGCATGCCGTGTGACATGCTGACATGTCACGCGCATGCTGTAGTGTGCGGCTTGCGTGTGTGACATGGCGAGCATGGCCCATGTTGTGTGCAAGTGAGGTGAGCACATCACACCGTGTGCATGCATGGCTGCCATGGAATTTGGAGGGGGCCCTCACCCCCTGGGCTACCAATAGTTGGCGCCCCCTGGGTGCATTAAAATGATCAATGAAGATCTCTATGTGTTGCCTTTCAGTTAGATCTAGCATTTACTGTGCACCTCTGATGTCTCCTTTGGGAAGGGCTTAAGTTGCGTTTTCCATGAAGTTTGATTGTCCAAAACAGAACTTGCATGCCATTCCCTTGGAGCTGAAGTACCTCATGTTTTCAGGGTTCCTAAGCTTTGCAACATACAGGGGCTAAAAAGTTCATCTTTCATGCTGATTGCGCACCTCCTATGTAATCCACTGGGAGAAGTCAAGTACAACATTCCTTGTTTTCCTAGAGTGGCCATGCAAGGGAATGTTTGGTCCAGCCAGTCAAAACTTCCTGTTCTCCTGGCCTGGAGCATCCTTCCTTGCATGTGACTAGTGGGTGGGCGTGACCTTTCCGGACCTGGTAAAGGGCCAAGCCATGTTGCCACTCTCCCTCTTTTCCATCTTCCTTTCGTCCTGCGAACTTCCTGGAATGAACTGCTGGCTGCCAGCCAAGCAGTCCCCCAGGTCATCTTCCTTATGGGGTAAACCTGTTTTTATACGTCTGTAACTTTAACCTTAAAGCCTGCCTTCAGGGATCACACTGTGCTCTGCCTGATCGTGAGTAAACTTTCTTTTTATTGCTTATGAATAAGACTGTGGTGTCTTTATTCTTTTAGGAGGGATTCAAGGGGTCTTACCAGGAAAATATCAGAACACATTTCAATCTGGACAAGCCAGATGGAATTGCGTATTGTCTTAAGAAACTCGCACGAGTTTGCAAGTAGTTTTCTGCTGTGCGTGAGAAGGGGAATGTAAACTCTGCTAAGTAAAGAAACTTGCTAGTGCAAGTTAGGAAGGATATTAATAATAAATATATCCTCTCCTGCCACCCTGGACATTCCCACAGAGACTGGGACCCTACTGCAGAAGTAGTAATGAATCTTTGACCCCCTGCGACCCCGGACCCCTCCACCCCTGCATATCCATTAGTGTCCTGAGCTACGCAGGACTTTCTTGCATCGCAGGGGTTCGGATTAGGTGACCCTTTGGGTCCTTTCCAACTCGACAGCGCTGTGATTCTATGTCTCCTTGAACTGGGCTCAGGAGCAAACAGGCAGTCAAGCCGATGCGATTCTTTCATGATCCATGGGAATGTAATTCTGTCTTGGTTAAAGTTCTGCCTTAATCGATGCTTCCCAGCCAGCTGAAAGGGTTGGCTGCCTGCTTCTCCAATTGACATTGTCTAGTGAATGGATGGGGCCCCATCATCACCTCTCGGGTAGGCTCTATCTGGAAAGCAAACGGGCATCACGTAATCATTCATCCTGGCCTCTTCAGACAGTTCCACCAGGGCGATGTCATACTCAAAGGTGGGCGCCTTGTAGGATGGGTGGATGGAGATGGTTTGGGGCTGCAGCTGCTGCTCTGTGTCATCTTCCCTTTGGGTTCTGTGTTTCCCTGCAAAAAGATAGAAAGAGAGGCTGGAAGTGAGAGCGAGTGTATCCGGAATGGGAAGCTGCCTTCTACGGAATCAGAACCCTAAGTCTGCTGTGACCACATAACACCGGTCTTGAAATATCTACATTGGCTCCCAGTACGTTTCCGAGCACAATTCAAAGTGTTGGTGCTGACCTTTAAAGCCCTAAACTAGGGGGTCCCAAACTAAGGCCCGGGGGCCGGATGTGGCCCAATCACCTTCTAAATCCGGCCCGCGGACGGTTCGGGAATCAGCATGTTTTTACATGAGTAGAACGTGTCCTTTTATTTAAAATGCATCTCTGGGTTATTTGTGGGGGCATAGGAATTAGTTCATTCCCCCCAAAAAATAAAGTCTGGCCCCCCACAAGGTCTGAGGGACAGTGGACCAGCCCCTTGCTGAAAAAGTTTACTGGCCCCTGCCCTAAACGGCCTTGGCCCAGTAGACCTGAAGGAGCATCTCCACCCCATCGTCCATCCCGGACACTGAGGTCCAGCTCTGAGGGCCTTCTGCCGGTTCCCTCCCTGAGAGAAGTGAGGTTGCAGGGAACCAGACAGAGGGCCTTCTTGGTAGTGGCGCCCTCCTGTGGAACGCCCTCCCATCAGATGTCAAGGAAACAAACAACTATCTGACTTTTAGAAGACATCTGAAGGCAGCCCTATTTAGGCAAGTTTTTAATGTTTGATGTTCTATTGTGTTTTTAATATCCTGTTGGAAGCTGCCCAGAGTGGCTGAGAAGGCCCGGCCAGATGGGCAGGGTATAAGTAATAAATTATTATTATATTAATATTATTCAGTTGAGTTTTGCCAACACAGGCTGGCAGTGGCTCTCCAGAGTTTCAGATGGGGCCAGGGCCGGCGCCTCCATTTATGCAAACTAGGCCATGGCCTAGGGCGCCGAAATGGAGGGGGCGCTGTTGAGCCTGCCTGCCGCCCGCCGCCGACTGCCAGCGCCTCCATGTGCGTTGCCGGAGCCTGGCGGGTGGCTGCTTGGCTCCGCCCCTGAAATGGAGGGGGCGCTGGCGAGCCTGCCCGCCGCCCGCCCGCGCTGCCGCCCGCGCTGCCGCCCGCGCCGGGAACAACGAGCAAGCAGTGGTGGCGGCGGCAGCACCTGTAGCTGAAGCCTTCAGCTATGGGCGCTGTTGCTGCCGACGCCGACGCTCGCTCGCTGCTGCGGCCGCTGAAAAGCTCACAGCGTCCCCTCCATAGGCAGGAGGCGCATGAGCCGAAATGAGAGCTCAGCGCCCTCCTGCCTATGGAGGGGACGCAGCGGCCCTAGCCCCGGCGCTGGATGGGGCAGGTGCTCAGATCCACCTGGAGATGCCAGGGATTGAATCTGGCACCTTCTGCGTGGAAAGCAGAAGCTCCGCCACTGAGCTATTGCAATGCTTCTGAACCTTTCCAGAAACTGCAGGAAGGCAGAACAGCTCTTGTGCTTGGGTCCCGGTTTGAGGTTTCGCACAGCCATCTGATTGGCCACTGTGGATGCCGGATGACTTGGGCCATTGGCCTGATCCAGCAGACTTTTTCATTGTTCCTATAATATAGGATTTCCGAGACACAGGCTGCTCTCCCGAGTAACCGCCTCTCGCTTACCTAGGATCACCTTGAATGACGAAGGGCTGATCACGTCAGAGCTTCGGAGGACAGGATTCTCCAGGTCGAGTTCATGGTGGAGACAGTGAGCGGCCGTCACAACCCACCTGTTCCCTGGGGAACAAGAAAGGGCTAAGATGGCAACATGAGGGTTGTCTTCAAAGAGCTGTTCGGCAGTGGAACAGACTCCCTTGTGAAGTGGTGGACTCTCCTTCGCTGGAGGCTTTTAAGCAGAGGTTGGGTGGGCAACTCTCAGGGATTAAATTTCAAATCAAATCAAAAACCTTTCTTGGCATCACAGTATAAAACATTTCAGGTCACTGGGATAATTAAAAGAACAAGGGTGAAGTTGTCTGGGTCATAAGGTTCATTGGGAACCCTTTCAGGTAAAGGTAAAGGTAAAGGGACCCCTGACCATTAGGTCCAGTCATGACCGACTCTGGGGTTGTGCGCTCATCTCGCATTATTGGCCGAGGGAGCTGGCGTATAGCTTCCAGGTCATGTGGCCAGCATGACAAAGCCGCTTCTGGCGAACCAGAGCAGCACATGGAAACGCCGTTTACCTTCCCGCTGTAGCGGTTCCTATTTATCTACTTGCATTTTGACGTGCTTTCGAACTGCTAGGTTGGCAGGAGCTGGGACTGAGGAATGGGAGCTCACCCCGTCACAGGGATTCGAACCGCTGACCTTCTGATCAGCAAGCCCTAGGCTCAGTGGTTTAACCCACAGCGCCACCTGGGTCCCTCCTTTCGGGTAAAAGTGTGGCTAAAAAGGAAGCTACTAAAGCAGTGATATCTTTGTCCCGATCTGCCAGGAGAAACCTCATTTGACTTCTTCTTGGAGTTATAAGGCCGGAGGTCCAACGTTTTGCTCTCAGGGATTATTTAGCTGCGATTCCTACATTGCACAGGGCTGGTCTAGATGATACCTGCGGCCACTTTCACCTGTACTGTTTCTCCGATTCTATGAATGCCAGTATAGCATTTACATCATAAAATGGATGGACCATTGTTGTGTGATTCTATGATATTATCCCCTCAAGTCCTGGCCCGCCTCCTCCCAAGGAAGAGAACAGTCAGAGTCAGCCATCACCGGAAGACTCAGACCTGGAAGGTGGTTTCTCAATGCCCTTCCAGAGGTCCTTACCTAGGAGAGACCCCCCGCAGAAGGGGCGCCCGTTCCTCTGCAGCATGGCGACCCATGGCGAGATCCCTCTCTGGGCGTAGCGCCCGTTGGCAATGCGAGCAAGCAGGCTCCTGGAGAACCTGGGTTTCCCACACACTGAAAGAGAAGGGAAAGGATGGACTTAGCGAGGAGGAGATCATAGAGTTGGAAGGTCATGGAGTCCAAGCCCTCGCAGCTCAGGTCTTTCTGATCTGTTGGCAGCCCCCCTGCCCCTCTGGGACCTGAGAAAGCGGGCAAGGGTGGGGGAGGACGGCTGAGGTTTAACCCTTGCACAGATGCAAGGAAGTGGAGACCCTCGTTCTAGCTGGTACCCTGAGTTCCAGTTGGGCCACTGTAATGAGAAATGGCTGCACTTACCTTTTTAAATAAATAAATAAATAAATAAACCAACCAACCCCTGGTGTTATCACACCTAATTCTCATCTCCTGATCTTTCAGTGGCCAGTACCTCCCTTAAAAATCACAACCGGAATAGCAAGAGACAGTATGGTGTAATGGTTTGAGTGTTAGACCTTGGGAGATTGGGGTTCTAGTCTCCCCGCAGCCATGAAATTCATTTGGGTGACCTTGGGTCGCCAGTCACTGCCTCTCAGCCTGGCCTACCTCACAGGGTTGTAGGGAGGAGAGAAAACTGTGTACACAATCTTGAGCTCCTTGGGAGGAAAGATGGGATATAATGGCAATAAAAACTATAAGTCCCAGGGCACTGACTTCTCTCTTCCTCCAAGGTGGGTTCCCATGACCTCCCAATTATTGCTCCCCTCACCATTGGGTGGGGGGTTGTTGCTTCTAAGCTTCACCCTCCCTGCCCACCTGCAGAGCACCTGTGATCAACCCCCTTCCGTTTCCCACCCTCTTCCCCCCCAAACCACATTTCTTCCTTAAACTGGGTAATTTCCGGCATTTTGGTAGCAAACCAAGCTCTTTTAAGAAGGAAGTGGCAACAGTTGGGCTGTCAAGTGTTCAAAACGCAGAAGCAAGTGCAACTCAGAGTGGCACCTGTAGCTGCTGGGTGACCCCCCTGGATGTTTCTGAAGGGCCGGTGAGGTAGGAATTCTGCAAAACCCCTTGTCAGTAAGGCCAGTTTCTTTTCACAAGGCTACGGCCTGATCACAAAGCTAGTAAGAACCAGTTTCGGAGGAGCCTAAGGGCTGAAAAAGAATCGGGTGGTGCTGTGGTCTAGGGCTTGCCGATCAGAAGGTCAATGGTTCGAATCCCCGCGATGGGGTGAGCTCCCATTGTTCTGTCCCAGCTCCTGCCCACCTAGCAGTTCGAAAGCACGTCAAAGTGCAAGTAGATAAATAGGTACCGCTCCAGCGGGAAGGTAAATAGCATTTCCGTGTGCTGCTCTGGTTCACCAGAAGCGGCTTAGTCATGCTGGCCACATGACTCGGAAAAAACTGTCTGCGGACAAACGCCGGCTCCCTTGGCCTATAGAGTGAGTTGAGTGCCTCAACCCCAGAGTCGTTCGCAACGGGACCTAATGGTCAGGGGTACCTTTACCTTTACCTTCAAGGGCTGAAAAACAATGCCAGATAAGGTGCAAGGAGGGCTCTGCACACACACACACACACACACACACACACACACACACACACACACACATATATATGGGTTGAGTAAGTGTTTTCAAAGACTCTGGTTGGATGAGAGATAGTGGAGGAGAAGAGGACCCAATCTCCCTAATAATAATAATAATAATAATAATAATAATAATAATAATAATAATATATTATTTATACCCCGCACATCTGGCTTGGTTTCCCCGGCCACTCTGGGCGGCTTCCAACCGAATATTAAAGACAATAAAACATCAAACATTAAAAACTTCCCTAAAATGGGCTGCCTTCAGTTGTCTTTTAAAAGTAAAATAGTTGCTTATTGCCTTGACATCTGCTGGGAGGGTGGGTGCCACCCCCGAAAAGGCCCTCTGTCTGGTTCCCTGTACCCTCACTTCTCGCAATGAGGGAACCGCCAGAAGGCCCTCGGTGCTGGATCTCAGCGTCCGGGCTGAACGATGGGGGTGGAGATGTTCCTTCAGGTATACAGGACCGAGGCCATTTAGGCATTGCTGAATAAAATGTTTGACTAATTGGGGGGTCTGGTTTCAGCCTCCGTATCGAACCCCCCAAAGGGAGTTTCTCCCACATCCTGGCATGTGCGGGGATGGTGAGGGGGTGAGACAATTTGGTGTGCCGTTGGGAGTGCCAGATTGGTTCTGCTGGTGAGACGAACAGCCCCAAGCTCAACATGGGAGACAGTGTGGTGTAATGGTTAGAGTAAACATCAGGAAGAACAGTGGAATGGACTCCCTCGGGAAATGATGGGCTTTTCTTCCTTGGAGGTTTTTGAGCAGAGGATGGATGGCCAACTGTCCTGGATGCTTTAGCTGAGATTCTTGCATTGCACAGGGCTGGACTAGATGTCCCTTGGCCCTCATGCTCCCTTACAGCTCTACAATTTTATGATTCTTTGAAAACTCCATGCATTACTCAGTGGTGCAACACACGGATTTCTGACACAAAGTGCCCCGAATGGAATTCTCGATTTGCAGAGATTGGTATGTAGTACAATAATTTTATTCTCTTTCCTGCTAAGGATTGCAATACAAAATAGTAAAAATGCTACAAAACAGAATACAAAACCCATAGCAAACAGCATAACATCTCTTAAATATGTAACAGAGCCAATAATATTTTTCTAAGCATGTATTATAGTAACATAAAACATGTTTCTTTGGATTATTTTTTTCAGTGTTTCCTCATTGCTTCCACACAGGAGGACTTAGTGAAACTCACATATCCAAGATTTTTGCAGCATCCACATGACATCGTCCTATTCGAAATGCCACCCCATATTATTGCCCCTTTAATCTGGATTTACAATGTACACAGTAATAATAATAATAATAATAATAATAATAATAATAATAATAATAATAATAGTACCCCGCCCATCTGACTGGGTTGCCCCAGGCACTCTGGGCAGCTTCCAACAAATATAAAAGCATAATAAAACATCAAACATTAAAAACTTCCCTATCCGGGAGTAAAACACACCATGGAAATGAGATATCTGGATTAAACGGTGTGTTTTTGATGAGGGTAACGTCATGTAAACCCTTCACAAAACTTGCGTTCAAAGCACTCCCCCCAATGACCCCATGAACTGTAGTTTGCTAAGGGTGCTGGGAATTGTAGCTTTGTGAGGGGCAAACTATGATTCCCAACGTTCCTTCTTTGCTCTACAAATGTGCTTGACACGTAAGCTACATACGCAGCCTTCAATGCAGTGCCACCACTCAGGTAAGTTCCCGAGGGAAGATTGAGTAGTTTGGCCTGGTTCTTTGTACTGAAACAAAGTTTATCAGTCCGAGGAGTGTTTTCAAATTAGGAAAAGACCTTTGACCTTGCAATGCTGAGAAACCCCTAGTGATCCAGAACAGGGCTGGGCACCATCTTTCATTGGAGTGATTGGGAAGCTTTTGAACATATTCAAATTTGCAGTTCCGAATTAAAGCATTGCAGCCGCCTCCTGCTAGCATGCACACAAGCAAGATCCCCTCCTTTCGTTAAAGATGCTCACCTGGATTGAAGGCTAAGGAAAGCCTTTGCCAACCCGGCGCCCTCGGGATGTTTTGGACTATGACTCCCATCAGCTTCTTCTAGCACGGCTGTTGCGGCCCAGAATATCTGGAGAGGCAACAGGTTGCTTGAGGCTGGCTTTGAGCATTAAGCAAGAGCTGACCCCCCCCAAAAGGGACAAACGCAAATGTCTCCTTCTGATCCCAAGATGTCGAAATATATTTCTCTTGGGGACAAGGGGTGGGGCAGGGTGGGGGAGGCAGCAACAACATGACATTGAATCCAGAATTCAAGGAAGTGATGCAGAAACGAGCGATACGGAATACGGAATTCGCCAAATCCCCACAAATCGCTTTCAAACATTCCAGACCGAATTTTGCGAGCCTTGGATTTCGGAAGAAATCTGCAACGTTTCAGAGGATGCCTGACTGTGAAGCCTGACTTTGTGGATACAGAAAACCCATCCCTATCCCAGAGCTGGAGTTTGGGGACAGATTTGAAAGACATGAACTCTGCAATTCAATGTTTTAAACATTCAAGGGGAGGGATTCTCGATAAAGAAAGAAAGAAATACAGAAAGTGACCACCAGAGGGGGCTTCTCTTTCTCTGAGCCACACAATTAAGCAACATACTGGCCAAAGTCGACTACTTAGACGTTGCATTTAAAAGGTGACTTCCTGGGCTTTTAATTTCACGCTTTCATGTTAAACTGGAAGTGGGGGAAACTGTGCATTTTGCAGGGTGGGAAAGGAGACATACCTGGGTGGGTGAGGAGCTCATTTATGTCCAATGCTCAGGGATAGGCCAGATTATTATCCCCTGTGCCCCCTGCGGGGCAAAGTTTGTCTCATTGATGAGTTTGCCTACCTGTCAATCGCCAGACATTGACATCGGGCGACTGTTTTTTTTGGGAATCAAACAGTGATTTGGAATTGGTTCCCTTTTGGACATGTTGAGTTCCTTTTCTTGGAAAATGTGGTATTTGTTGGACAGGAGCGCTGCTTCGAGGAATGGTCCCCACTTCCTTCCAATTAATAACAATTGTACATACTTATTCTCTGTGTGTGTGTGTGTTTGTGTGTGTGTGAAACAACAACTGACGGCCCATAAAGGCTCTCAAAAGGTTCATCTGTTCCTCTCGACCCCCCCGAATGTCCACCTGGTCTTCTCCTGCAGCCAGCCCACGTAGTTGGAGACCTTGGTGTAGACCCCGTACACTTGCTTGCTCCCGCACTCTTCGGGGCCTCCCCACGAGACCAGTCCTTGGGCCACCCATCTCCGGCTCTCGGGGTCTTGGATGACGAAGGCTCCCCCGCTGTCTCCAAGGCAAGTGTCTTTCCCGCCTTCATAGTAGCCGGCACAGAACATGTTCTCGGTGACGCTGTAGTTCCCCGACCGAGATTCGTAGCTCATCTTGCACTCGGCATGAAGGACCACCGGGAGCTTGACATACTGGAGGACGTCAGAGAGGGTCCTCATGCCGGAGCTGATGACCTCATCCACGGTGATGTTGGGGTTGGAGATGCCCCAGCCGGCCACCAGGCCCAACGTGTTGGGCTGAGGTCCTTCCAACTCGTGTTCGTACTGCGGGAGGCAGATGGGCATGACGTGGGGTCCTAGCGTCACCTTCTCCTTCAGCTTCACCAAGGCAATGTCGTGGTTGTAGTTCTGGATGTCAAAGTCCTCATGGAGGACGATCTTCTCCACCGTCCGGTTGACGGCATCCACCTTGTTCCTCACGTCGTGAAGGCCCAGGTAGATGGTGACGTGCTCTTTGGAGACGGGGATGATGGTGTTGTCCCGGCGCTGGGAGCGGAGGACATGGGCGGCGGTCAGCACCCACGATTCGGAGAGCAGGGCCCCACTGCCAAACCACCTGTCATTAGGCACTCGGGACGTGTCCTCCACCACAATCAGGGCTTGCCAAGGGAAGAAACCGGGCTCTGCGTTGCGCCCGCCGATGATGCGCTTGATCAGGGTGGGCAGTGACCGTGTCGGCTGCCCACAGACTGGGGGGAAAACAACAACAGAACAGGTGGTTAGACGACCAGGGCTGAATCTGTCACCCAAAAGTAGCCAAACTGTGACTCCAAGTAGATTATGCCAGGATTCCACCCCCCACATTGGGGGCGGGGTGGCAGAAAAGTTCTTGCCTTGCTTCCAACTTTTGTTTCCTATATTAAGTCCTACAGGGCTACTCTGTAAAGGTGCGCTGGATCGTTGATCATTTTAGAGCTGGGCAGCATTCAGCTGTATCAATTCAAACGATTGAAATTTCAAATTGACCAGCAGAATTTTTATGAAATTATATCTATCTATCTATCTATCTATCTATCTATCTATCTATCTATCTATCTATCTATCTATTGAGTTGCTGTTTGGTAATTACTGGAATTCGACCCTCAATTGCTGCTGCTGGACACCTGCATCTATGTTCTATGTTCTATTGCATGCCCCCCCCCCCATGGAATCCTGGGATCTGTAGTCTGTTGTGGATGCTGAGAGTTGTTAGGAGACTCCATCCCCATCACAGAGCTATCGCCCCCACAGGGATTTAGCAATTAATCCCTGTTCCCAGGGAAGTCCCACAACGGCCATGATCTCTCTGCCTCCGCAGCTTGGAGGCAGCAGTGCTTCTGAATACTTCTGGAAACCGCTGGAGGGGAGAATCATAGAATTGTGGAAGTGTGGAAGGGACCCTGAGGGTCACCCCTGCAATGCAGGCATCTCAACCAGAGTTGTGTTCGAATCCTGCTTGCGGGGGTCCCCTTCATCCAGCAGGCTCTGCATACATACTGGTAGCTCTGTGGCGGGGATTGGGAGTGTCCTAAGAACTCTCAGCATCCTTAACAGATTGCAGTTCCCAGGATTCTCGACCGACTCATAGAATCACAGGATTGTCAGGGACCCAAAGGGTCATCCTGCCCAACCGCCTGCAATGTTTAAAGTGGTACGATGCAGCTTTAAATGCCCGAGGCAGATATGTACAGAAGCTTCCCTCCAGGAGACCCATGGCATAATCTACAGGCAATGATGCAATGGCACCCCCTGGTGCTATCCATCATTGCGCCCTCAGAGACCCGGAATACCTTTGCGGGGCAGGAAAGGAAGCGGCTGAACTCCCCACCAGCATGCACGGTGAAGGGAGGCAGCTGTGCCAGTCGCTAGCTGGGCAGGACAAGCTGCACGCTCTCCGGAGGTGCCTAGGGCTGGCAACGAAACAGGAGGCAGGCCGGTTGGGCAGATGTCGCCAGCGTCTCTTGGGAAAGGAGGAGGGAGGATTCTTTGGGAGCACCAACGCCTTCCGCGATTTCAATGGAGGCCGGTGTGGTCGGCGGGTCAGAGTGCCAGGCGTCATCTCAACATCACACCATGCATAGCCGGGCAGAGCAAGGCAGAACTCTGATTCGCTGCCCATATCTGCCAGGACTGGGAGCCCCACTGCATCAGCCCACATGCTGGGTGGGTGGGAGGAAGGCATCAGAAAGTCCTGAACTGGGGCATTTGGGCAGTGGGACGTGGAGTTGGGCTGGTCCAGTGCAAGAGTGGGCATAAAGGTAAAGGTAAAGGGGCCCCTGGCCATTAGGTCCAGTCGTGGCCGACTCTGGGGTTGCACGCTCATCTCGCGTTATTGGCCGAGGGAGCCGGCGTACAGCTTCCAGGTCATGTGGCCAGCATGACAAAGCCGCTTCTGGCGAACCAGAGCAGCACATGGAAACGCCGTTCCCGCTGTAGCAGTACTTATTTATCTACTTGCACTTTGACGTGCTTTCGAACTGCTAGGCTGGGGCCAAGCAACGGGAGCTCACCCCGTCGCGGGGATTCGAACCGCCAACCTTCTGATCGGCAAGCCCTAGGCTCCGTGGTTTAACCCACAGCACCACCCGCGTCCCAAGAGTGGGCATAGGCAAGTGTAATTTTCTCTGCTCCTCTCTTCTGCCCTGGCTGGCACAATTGGTAGGGCTGTGGGTGTGGAGGTGGCTATAGCCCTCCCGCTGGCTGCCTACCAGGGTTTGGGATTGCCCATTTAGTACCCAAGCATAGTGGAATCCCGTTATTTTTGGGCATAACCATAGTGTCAAGAAAGCATGGGTTCTGTGAGCCCCGAGTTACTTAAATGAGTGCAAACAACAAGCGCTGAATTTCTCAGATGAAAGCTCAAATTGGACGGCAATCGACAAGCTGACTCAGTTAACCGGGGAAAAAACCCCACCCATAGATCCCGGTCTAACAGCAGCATACACTGCAACACTTTAGCAAAACCCGAGAAGTGTAAAGGGCTCGATCTGGAGCTTTGTCTGTTGCAAACACTTGCACATTAAGGGGTGAAACTGTCAAGTGAGATCAACACAATGAGCTCTTTGTTCATCCAGGGCAGCTGCAGAATGGAAAAACACTTCACCTGTGAAATAACTGCTTGTCTTGCAACTGTGAAAAGGCACAGGTGCCCAGCCAGAATAAACCACTGGGTATGCTAGATGAAAATCAAAACAAACGTTTGCATGGAGACAAAAACCTTTGAAGAGTGTGGTGCATTGCCAGCAGAGATCCCTGCAGGTCCCAAGGGAGGACACCCTCACAGCAGAATAGTCACCTCTCCCCCCCCTTCATCCACCCTTCCACGCCCTTTGGAACCAGCAGCACAAGGACACCATCTGGCAGCCTTCCTGCTTTAATTTACATCGCGCTGGAGTTAATTGAACGGCAGCCAAGAGTACTGAAATGCATTAAGTGTGTGTTTATTTGTTTTGCTTAACTGTCAGTAGGCAAAATTAGTGCTCTGCTAAAATGGATACTGATTAAAGGGTTGGCAAGGGCAGAGAAAGCTTGACGGAAGGAGCTCCGCTAAAATGGCAGAGTAAGGGAAATTAATTAGAACATTGCCCCTATATGCTCTTCATCAAGGACCGCCGACTGTTTTTAGGCCTGTGAGCACATGTGGCTTCTTGAGCGAGAGCCATGGGTGTTGCTGCCGCTCCTTCTGCTCACTTCCCCCCTCCCCAGGCCAACCATTCCCCCACCCAAGACACAGAAAGTGCACCCACAAAGAGTTCACTTTTCCAAGATATTTGGCAAAAGCTGGATGCAGTAGAATCCATCTGAGCCTGGAAAGGCGTCTAGAGCAGAAAGGGGAAGTGTAGAAACCTGCCACTCATCCAACTTCCAGCTCAATGGGCCTTTCAAGAGAGAAAAAGGTAACTGCTTTTACCACCTCATGGCCAAGGTGTAGTGTTTTACACATCCCTTGGGAAGACAGGCGAACTAATACCTGTGTACTGGAAGAAGCAAAGATCACCAGTGTTGAAGCAATGATTCTTCAACATCAACCTCGTTGGGCTAGTCATGTTGTGTAAATACCTGATGATCATCTTCCAAAGCAACTACTCTATTCCCAACTTAAAAATGGAAAGCGTAATGCTGGTGGTCAGCAACAGAGGTTTAAAGACTATCTCACGGCAAATCTAAAAAAAGTAGTATAAACACTGACAACTGGGAAACACTGGCCTGCGAGCGCTCCAGTTGGAGAACAGCCTTTGCTGTCATGGGTTTTGAAGACACTCAAACTCAGGAGGCAAGGGAGAAATGTGCTAAGAGGAAGGCATGCTTGGCAAACCCTCACCGGGATCAACTCCCGCCTGGAAACCAATGTCCCCACCGTGGAAGGACGTGTGGATCCAGAATTGGCCTCCACAGTCACTTACAGACTCATTGTTCAAACCGTGTTTATGGAAGACAATCTTACTCGGCTACGAGTGGTTGCCAAAGGAGGAGGAGGAGGAGGAGGAGGAGGAGGAGGAGTTCAAAGGCTTCGTGGGCATCAGGGAAAGCCCTCAAAGGCACCATTGTGTCCACACAGGGGTCACTTGGATGTCTCCTGGTGGCTGTGGGTTTACTCTGATACAATTCCCTACCAGGTTTGCCACTGCAGTGAGCAACCCAGAGATCTGAGCTCCAGGACACCTGGCGGCCAGGGTCTCACATCCTACCTAACTCCAGAGTGCATTGTTGTTGCGGCTGGCATCTGTCTGTTTCGAGAGACAATGGAGTGTGCCTCTGGGGGTGAAGTCAAACCGTTGCATTAGCAGCACCAAAGTGACCTCTCCAGGCCGCAAGCCTGGGCCGTGTGTCTGTAGATCCTGGGCTGCCCAGACGACAAGACCCCTCTCTTGGCCTCACTGATGGGGTCCAAAGGAAAGCAGAGCAAGACGTTTGGCACCAACTTGGCTGCAGGAGTTGCCGGAAGGAGGCGTACAAGGCGCTATCCAACTGCCTTAGGGACTCCACCCCAGATCTGTGTAGGGTCTGCTCCTTAGCCTTTTCTTCTCCTGAAGATGTCCCCCAAAGCAGCAGAGATTTAGGATCAGAGTTTTCTTTCTCCTAGATGGGCTACTTTCCCTGTTCGACGAGCCTCATTTGCCCCTCACTTCCCTTGGCAGCGTGTGCAAATAGTAATTTATATTATTTATACCCTGCCCATCTGGCTGGCTTTCCCCAGCCACTCGAGAAGCTTCCAGCAAAATATAAAAAATAATAAAATGTCAGACATTAAAAACTGAACAGGGCTGCCCTGCCTTCTTGGCTGTTGTATCCAGATAGTTATACTGTAATGGCCTGAAATCTATGCCCACCCCCTGTGAAATGCACCACTCAGCATTGAACTATGTGTGAGATGTGATCCATGAGAAGACATGCGAGGGAATGTTTGGTCCAGCCAGTCGAAACATCCGGTTCCTCCTGGCTAAAGCATCCTTCCTTTTGCATGTGATAGAAAGTGGGCATGACCTAACCTGTCCAGGTAACAAAAGGACAAGTCACGCAGCACACCTTCCTCTTTTTGACTTCCTTCTTTGTTTGACCAGCTTTTAGCTAGGACTGCTAGCTCTCAGCTAGCAGAAGCACTGGGTTTATTCCCCAATTTGGGGTAGATCCACATGTACATATTTGTAACTAAGTCTGCCTTCAGGAATCCAACTGTGAACTGATGTGAGTAAACTTCTTTTATTAACTTTGAATAAGATTGTTGCGTCTTTATTCTTTTAAAGAGGGAATTTACCAGGAATGTACAATTCAAGTGAGGCAGATTGAATTGTATAATAGTAAGAGGCTCACAAGGGAAGCGAGTGGTGCTGTGGTCCAAACCACAGAGCCTAGAGCTTGCCAATCAGATGGTTCGAATCCCCGCAATGGGGTGAGCTCCTGTTGTTCTGTCCCAGCTCCTGCCCACCTAGCAGTTCGAAAGCACGTCAAAGTGCAAGTAGATAAAAAGGTAAATGGCGTTTCCGTGCGCTGCTCTGGTTCGCCAGAAGCAGCTTAGTCATGCCGGCCACATGACCCGGAATAAACTGTCTACGGACAAACGCCGGCTCCCTCGGCCAGTAAAGCAAGATGATCGCCGCAATCCCAGAGTCATCCAGGACTGGATTTAATGGTCAGGGGTTCCTTTACCTTTACCTTTAAGAGGCTCACACAAGCCTGCAACCAGCTATCGACTGTGCATGTAAAAAGGAGAATGTAACTCTGCTAAGTAAAGGAACTTGCTAGCGCAAGTTAGGAAGGATATTAATAAACCATATATCCTCTCCTGCCACCCTGAACATTCCCACACTATGATCTCTTCCCCTTCAAGGGCAAGATTTGTAGTTCATGCTCTGTCTTATGTTGATTTCATCTTAAATCAGTAGTTCCCAAAATGGGTTGTACCCCCTCCGTAGTCAATGGGATTACCTGGTTGGGGGCGGGGGGGTGTGCGCTAAGAGGCAAGGGGGCTGCCAAGGGGCACTGGAGGTGTCAATGGCTACCGAATTTTGAAAAGCCAGTATCACTGGACAAAGCTCATCAGTTTTGTTGAATTACATTAGCTAAGTAGTTTTAACTGGATTATGAATAAATGTGAAATTAATTGTTCCCTTTTTGAATTTTATTGCATTATTATCTTGCCAAATCACTGTTCTGAATAATAATAATAATAATAATAATAATAATAATAATAATAATAATAGGTGGCACTGGGGATGAGTTTATGCAACCAAGTGAGTAGCGGCCCAGAAATGTTTTGGAACCATTTTCTTAAATAGATGGAATGATTTGGGTATTTGGTTTTTTTTTTTAAATGGGAGAAAGCATGGTAAACAAACAGGCTAAAAATAGTGCAGCCCAAGCCAAGGCCTGTTTACCCAGAAGGAAAACCCCGCTTGGTCCAAGTGTGTGCAGGATTGCAGCGGAAGCCATGACAAAGGAACAGGGCACTGCCAGAATGTTTATTCTGGCTGTGTGCAGAAGTCAGTGATCTGCTAGAGAAGAAAGAGGGGTTTCCTAGTGACAAGCAACTGGCTTTCCAAGGAGAGAGGAGCGAAGCGCAGCGATTTCTCAGCTCTCGGCCAACTTGCTCTGACCTCTGGAAAACTTTCCCTGGGACTTGCCAGCCCGCCTGGATTCCATCAGGACCAGGACCAGAAGCAGACGCAGACAGAAAATAGCATGTTTAAAAAACAGCCAGTCTTTTAAAAAAGAGGAAAATGGAAGCTTGTACAATCCAGTTACTATAACACCCTGAAAGCTCAAAAAACACTTTAAAAAGATGTATGTCCCCCAGTTCTTATCTTGGTTGGTATGAAGCTGAGATAGAGGAAACTGACAAATTCAGTTTTTCTCTGTTCCTTGTTTCCCCAGTCTTAAATTCAGCTACAGGTAGGTAGCCGTGTTGGTCTGAGTCGAAGCAAAATAAAAAAATTCCTTCAGTAGCACCTTAAAGACCAACTAAGTTTATATTTTGGTATGAGCTTTCGTGTGCATGCACACTTCTTCAGGTATCTGAAGGTGCTACTTTAAGGTGCTACTGAAGGAATTTTTTTATTTAAATTCAGCTCTCCATGCTTCCACATCAATTTGCAAATTTCTTTGTGAAAAGTCCCCATGAGCCTTTCAGTGCGAATCTCTCCTAATGCTTGTGTGCAATTTTGCCCAATATGCGCATCTTTTTGCAAAACAATTCCCCCCAAAATATGCATTTCTTTGCATGTCATTTTCACTCATATTTGCATTGATGTGGACACTTCACCCCCAGGTTATGCTTTTTTGGACCTGCTAACTTGTCTGGAGAACTCTGTTGCAAAATCCGGAGAAGTGTGTGTTTTGAAAGATGGCAGAGGTTTGCTTCTTTGTTGTTTTGGAAAAAGCAAATTGGGTAATTTGCCTTTGAATGCAAATAGAACAATCCAATTTCTCCCTCCCTCAACAAGCCCTCCCCAACCAACCCTGCCTGGCTGAGCTCTTGCGATCCTGGCTTCTACTAGCCAGAATTTACACCAGCAACTGAGAATCATAGAATCATAGAGTTGGAAGAGACCACAAGGGCCATCCAGTCCAACCCCCTGCCAAGCAGGAAACACCATCAAAGCATTCTTGACATATGGCTGTCAAGCCTCTGCTTAAAGGTAAAGGTAAAGGGACCCCTGACCATTAGGTCCAGTCGTGACCGACTCTGGGGTTGCGCGCTCATCTCGCATTATTGGCTGAGGGAGCCGGCGTATACCGGTAGCTTCCAGGTCATGTGGCCAGCATGACAAAGCCGCTTCTGGCAAACCAGAGCAGCACACGGAAACGCCGTTTACCTTCCCGCTGTAGCGGTTCCTATTTATCTACTTGCACTTTGACGTGCTTTCGAACTGCTAGGTTGGCAGGAGTTGGGACCAAGCAACGGGAGCTCACCCCGTCACAGGGATTCGAACCGCCGACCTTCTGATCAGCAAGCCCTAGGCTCAGTGGTTTAACCACAGCGCCACCTGGGTCCCTGCTTAAAGACCTCCAAAGAAGGAGACTCCACCACACTCCTTGGCAGCAAATTCCACTGCCGAACAGCTCTTACTGTCAGGAAGTTCTTCCTAATGTTTAGGTGGAATCTTCTTTCTTGTAGCTTGAATCCATTGCTCCGTGTACGCTTCTCTGGAGCAGCAGAAAACAATATTTCTCCCTCCTCCCTCCTCCTTATGACATCCTTTCATATATTTGAACATGGCTATCATATCACCCCCCCCCCTTAACCTTCTCTTCTCCAGGCTAAACATACCCAGCTCCCTAAGCCGTTCCTCATAAGGCATCGTTTCCAAGCCTTTGACCATTTTGGTTGCCCTCCTCTGGACACGTTCCAGCTTGTCAGTATCCTTCCTGAACTGTGATGCCCAGAACTGGACACAGTACTCCAGGTGAGGTCTGACCAGAGCAGAATACAGTGGTACTATTACTTCCCTTGATCTAGATGCTATACTCCTCTTGATGCAGCCCAGAATTGCATTGGCTTTTTGAGCTGCTGAATCAAATCTGAGCAGATGCTGCTGGCATAATCAGTGATAGGGGAGCTCATGGATGGGTCTAAGCAGAGATCACGTAGCAGTGGCAGAACACATACTTTCCACATGCAACCTGGTCCCAGGTTCAATTCTTCAGTTGAAAGGAACTTGGCTGGCAGGGCATTGGCCCCAAAACCTGGAGAAGTGATGCTACTAGACAGGGCAGAATGTACCAGTGCCCTGCCCTGGTGCGAATTAGCATCATATGCCATATTTGCAACAAAGGCAGACACCTCTTGTACCGCACCGATTCAGATTTCGCCACACGAGGAGCTCTGCATAGTGTGAAAGGTTTGCATCTAAAACAGGAGGGTGAGAAGCTTAAAGATTTCAGCGCAGTCTAGGTACCTGGTTGGCAAGACGGCAGGCGTGTTCCCAGCTCTGCGCTTCTCCATAGCCCTCTGGCATCACAGGTGTAGGTACCTGGGGAAAATCAAAACACAAGCTCTGGACAGGAATCATACCACTAGGTGGTGCTGTCGCAATGTCTTACCGGTTTCCTTCAGTCTATAAGGACATAAGGAGAGTCTGCTGGATCAGGCCAATAGCCCATCCAGTCCAGCATCCTGTTCTCACAGTTGCCTGTGGAAAACCAGCAAACAGGATCTGAGCACGAGAGCATCTCTCCCCCTCCTGTGGCTCCCAGGAAGCAGCTGGGATTCAGAAGCATCGCTGCCTCCAACCGTGGAGGCAGGGCAGAGCCATCCTGGCTAGCAGACACCTGTGACCCACAGCAGAGCCGGACCAGAGTCTCCCCCTGAAATTCCACCCCAAGGCTGGAACCTCTCTCTGATTGGCTACAAAGTCAGCTGGCCACAAAAGGGGGAGGAGCAGCACTTTGGGAGAGAGAATAAAAGGGGCTGTTTCTGAGGGAGAGAGTTTGATAGGGCTAAGGGATCATAGAATCGTAGAGTTGGAAGAGACCACGAGGGCCATCCAGTCCAACCCCCTGCCAAGCAGGAAACACCATCAAAGCATTCTTGACATATGGCTGTCAAGCCTCTGCTTAAAGACCTCCAAAGAAGGAGACTCCACCACACTCCTTGGTAGCAAATTCCACTGCCGAACAGCTCTTACTGTCAGGAAGTTCTTCCTAATGTTTAGGTGGAATCTTCTTTCTTGAAGTTTGAATCCATTGCTCCGTGTCCGCTTCTCTGGAGCAGCAGAAAACAATCTCTCTCCCTCCTCTATATGACATCCTTTCATATATTTGAACATGGCTATCATATCACGCCTTAACCTTCTCTTCTCCAGGCTAAACATACCCAGCTCCCTAAGCCGTTCCTCATAAGGCATCGTTTCCAGGCCCTTGACCATTTTGGTTGCCCTCTTCTGGACACGTTCCAGCTTATCAGTATCCTTCTTGAACTGTGGTGCCCAGAACTGGACACAGGACTCCAGGTGAAGTCTGACCAGAGCAGAATACAGTGGTACTATTACTTCCCTTGATCTAGATGCTATACTCCTATTGAAGAGATAGGGCTGGATTTGAGAAGATGGATAAGGCTGGATTTGAGAAGAGATAGGGCTGGATTTGAGACGTTAGACAGGGTTTGGGTTGAGAGATAGGGATGGATTTAAGAGGAGAGATAGGGAACAAGATAGGATCTGACTGAGGGAGAAATGGTTCTGAGTTAAGTTAAACACCCACACCAAGGAGACTAACCAGAGCAAGAGGAAAAAGCCTCTCAGATTGGATAGGAAGACTGGGTTGAGGGTCTGGGAAAGGTATACAGAGAGGAGGGTTGTAGGAGGGCTGAGTCTGATCCGGGAGAGGTAGATCCTGTGGGAATTCAGGCTCCCTGGGTCTCATCCTAGCCAGGAGGGGAGAATTCTTCTAGGTACAGAAGAATCCCAAGCCAGTCGCAAGGGGCGAGGGGATCCCCTGGCTCTGTTATACCATTGGGAACCCCTCAGGAGTGGGATTGCTAAGGGAGATGTTTAACTGTCATAACTCAGTAGCAGAAACTGAAGTATAACAACGGATTTTGAGTAAAAAGAGGTGAAGAGAAGCTGTGACTGCAACACCGTGTTCAAGCCTGAGACATACTAGAGTCAGTCAAAGTCAATAAGTTCTACCTGAAAGACTGCATTTCCTAACCCTCTTTGTTTCATTACCTTCTTTTTTGTTTAATAAGCTTTTCCTGTTTGTCTGATCTTTTTCTTTTTCTTTTTTGCCTGAGACTCTAATCATTACGTTTTCCCTCACTAGAATTTCCCATGGTAAATTTGTAAAACTTCGTATTAATTGGCATACAGTGAGGTGTGGGCACTGTATTCAACAGGGAGCAGTTAGCAGGGTGAGTCCGCCAGATATTCCTTGGTGGTAAGAGTTGGATCTCCTCCATGAATTTCTTGAAAGCTCTTTTAAAACCATTCAAGGTGGGGGCCATCACTACCTCCTGTGGGAGGGAGTTCCACACTTTAAATAAGTGTCGTGTGAAGGAGTCCTTTTTAAAAATCTGCCCTAAATCAGACTGGGCAAAATATCCCTGCATTGCAGGGGGGTTGGACTAGATAATACTCATGTTACCTTCCAACTCGACCACTCTAAGGTTCTAAAATTGCATTCCCTCGATTGTTTTGGTTGCTCCCTTCCAAACCTTTCCCCAACCCTATAATCTCCTTTGTGAGGTGAGGCAGGGGCGTACGAAGGGGGGTGCAGGGGGGCGGGCCATCCTGGGTGTCACCCTGATGGGGGGGCGACAAAATGGCGGGCGGCACTCATCACTGCGGGGCCTGCAGTGCGCAGGATCCACTCGTCTCGGCGCCCGCAGGCTCCGCGCTGTCCGCCCACTGCCTCCCCCCCCCAGCTGTAGGACGGCTAAGGCCCCACTGTGCACCCCGTTCCTATGGGTGCCGCACGTCCTATGCTGTCCCTATGGGCGCCACATTCCCTGTGGCACAGCACCTATAGGGACAGCACGGGGTACGCAGTGTCCATAGGGACTAGGACGGGGTACGCCGCGGCGCCCATAAGGACTAAGACGGGGTATGCCAAGCACCCAAAGGGACAGCACGGTGTGACCTTGTTCCTATGGGCGCCGCGCCCCTGCCTGTATGGGTCCTGTGCCCTGTCCTTATGGGCAGTTCACCCCGCCCCTGGGCACGCCGCCCCAGGTACCCGAGAGCCTTCCTCCGCCGCTGAGGTGAGGCAACCAGAACTGTACAAAATATTCCAAATGCGGTCGAAGTCTATAGCCAGCGATGAAGAAGACTGCTGAGGGAGGAGAGGAATAGAGATGGGTTGGAAACTGGGGTGAACCTCTGCTTGAAAAAGAGGGCTTTGCATGCAGCCATCCCCACTAGTAGCCACTGGTCGCCTTATCGTCCATGACACAAGAGATGTCTTAGGAGCGCAAGGAAGCAGCCCCAGGCAACAGGCATGCCACAGGATATTGCTAGACGGAGACAAAATCAAGACTTTTGCAGCGCTGCTGTCAGAAGGGGAGGCTGGAATGCAACTAAGTCTTTCAGGCCCTGAAGGGGAAGGAAGGTGATTTCCTAAGAATGCAATGCATGTCCTGCCTCTCTTCACAGGAAGACCGAAGACAGGAGGAGAATTCTCAATGGTGGTTACAGTGGCTTCTGAGCCAGGGCCTGGATCCTGCCTGGCAGCCACATACTTATAAGCAAATCGAATGTGAGATTAGCCTTCTGCTCAGTGGAACAGGAGCCATTTTTGAAAACAATTGGAAAACTGCACTGAGGGTTTGGGTGTTGGTGACTACACTGGCGCTGACCAGTACATGCCCACAGAAGCCAGCTCAAAGTGAACTACTACACCATAATGCTGCCGGATTCCCCCTCCTAGAGCTCCTCTCAGAATATAATGCATCTGCTTAACATGCTCTTACATCCCCACCCTATGTTTGCCAATGACTATGAGCCACAACAGCTAGTGGAGCCTCCATGTACAGGGGCACCATACCTGCAAATATTGGATAACTTAATGTGGACAAATAGCCATCGTGCTCTGCTTGCGGGATTCCTACCCTGGTAGCAGCCTTTAGAAGGCAACTCTTGAGCACAGGCTCCTGAACCAGCTACATTTCTTGACCCGGCCCATCTTACTAGCTCTTTGTGGTCTTCTGTGAATGCAGCCTATCCCTTGTCCAGTCGCTGCTGCCACCCAGCATGCAAACCGGACCCCCCCCCCCCGCACGGCAGCCGCTCTCACCTGTGACGTTGGGGATTATCTCGTAGTACGGTTGCTGGCAGGAATACTGGATCGCCGACTGGTACGTAGTCAGGTTGTCTCGTGTAGAGAAGGTGACAAAGCCGTGGTCCAGCTCTCGTGGCGCCTTGCAGTCTGCAACTGGAAAGCCGAGCAGAAGGGAGGGTTTGGGGGGGAAAAGCCTCTTGAGAATTAATTTGGAGTCTTGTGGCTCTCCAGCGATCCCCTGTTTTGCTAAGCCTCACTGCCCCCTTCCAAAAAGTCCAGGGTCCACCTCTGTAATGCCAGTCGGTCAAGGAGGGAAATTGCAGCTACTAGTCAGATTGCAGATGGAGGCTGGTTATAGAGAGCAGACAATTTGCTTGCTACAATAGCACAACTCTACTGGCTGTGCCCATCTGTTTCCACTGGCGGAGGAAGGGGGTGCGGCCCGCCCTGGGTGTCATCCCTGAGGGGGGTGGCATCGCTGTGTCACCCCCGCCATGCTCACCATGCGGGTGGCACCCCCCCCGGACGCTTGCCATTGCAGGCGGCTATGCCCGCTCACGCGCGCCGGCTAGCCCCCCCCCTGCACCGCTGCGGGTGCCAGAGCAGGTAGCTCTATCTCTGCCTGTTTCTGGGCACAATTCAAAATGCTAGTTACAGCTTACAAAACCCTCCACGACTTAGGTCCAGGCTATCTGAAGGACTGCATCCCCTTACATGAACTTGCCCAGGTTTTGAGATCTTCAGTGCAAGCCCTTCTCTTGGTCCCAGGAGAGGGCCTTCTTGGTGGTGGCTGCTCCCAGGCAACTTTGGAACTCCCTGCCTAGAGAAGTTAGCATGGTTCCCTCCTTGCTATGCTTTCAGCTGGCAGACGAAGGCTTTCTTGTTCCAACAGGCTTTGGGAAACGTACTGCTTTTAATGAAAGAGCTGGTGCTGTGCTGTTTTATCCTAATTTCCTGTGTCTTAGGTATTGGCCCAGTGGGTGCCGGATTTACATATATAAGCTAAATAAGCTATAGCTTAGGGCCCCACTCTCTCGGGCCCTCCAAAAAAATTTTAAGGGAAAAACCCACTGGATGTACATTTCCAAAATATAAGATAAAAACAAATAAAATAAAACCTACATTCAGCAACAGTGTGTATTTCACTATTTATATACTTCTTCTTAATTGTATTTCAGTTCAACAATTACTTTGATAAAATACATATTTTGTGATTTGCAAATGGCTTGAGATACCTATTGGGTCCATAAATCACCATCTAGCATCTATTCAACACAAGAAACAGTGACAAGTTTGTTGTTGACAAAGGACAGCTGGACATAGAAAGGGCCCCATTACCTTCAGGAGCTGAGGGCCTCCTCAAAGCTAAATCTGGCCCTGAGTGGATGACATGCAACAAAGCCGAGTGGTGGGAGAATCAGGGCAACACAAAAGGAAGGGCTGCTTCACACAGCACAGAGTTGAACTGCGGAACTCATTGCTGCAGCATGCGGTGATGGTCATCAACTCGCACGACTTTAAAAGGGACAATAAGACTAGCCCAGAGGTACAGCTCTGAATGCTGCTTGCTGGGAAGCATGAATGGGAACTGGCAACTTCACCGAAGGCCTGCTTGTGGGCTCCCCAGAGGCACCTTATTGACATGGGCCTGATCCAGCCCCAGGGCTCTTCTTCCTATGGTCTGATGCTTAAGGGTGGGAGCTGTGATGGAAGAAAATCCACGCCAGGATGCAATGCAGTCCTCAGGCTTGCACTGGGACGGGGAGGGAGCCAGTTATAAAGTCGCATGTTCCTTGCAGCTTACTGGATAGGAAAAAACGATGGGCTGACTTTTTGCAGTCTGGAATGATTGCACTTTGTACGGATGGCAATTTGCATACTACTGCATTCTTGAGTGACAGATGACTGCTTCTGAGCCTCCGTGCAGAGGAAAGTCTGTTTGCGTAGAAGAAAGTCTGAAGCTCCCCAGGCCCCACTCCCCAGAGAGGCCGGGGCTGTGCTTTGAAAGGGTTGCACAATTTGTTCTTATTTAACACCGACAGGTTTAATTTAATTGGTTTAACTTGCATCCCTGATTCCAGTTACACAAGAGTGTACACACTCTCTGTTTGAGTGTCGATGTGCTTCCTCCCCCCCCCCCCGGAAGCAAGTAATTTGTTCTATATTGGCTGCACAACATTTCCCCACCTTTTTTTTGCAGGATCTAGAATCATTGTCTGGGAACACAGGGGGGCCTGAAAGAGGGCCAACTCCCCTACCAACTGTGTCCAGTTCTGGGCACCACAGTTCAAGAAGGATACTGACAAGCTGGAACGTGTCCAGAAGAGGGCAACCAAAATGGTCAAAGGCCTGGAAACGATGCCTTATGAGGAACGACTTGGGGAGCTGGGTATGTTTAGCCTGGAGAAGAGAAGGTTGAGGGGTGATATGATAGCCATGTTCAAATATATGAAAGGATGTCATATGGAGGAGGGAGAAAGATTATTTTCTGCTGCTCCAGAGAAGCAGACACGGAGCTATGGATTCAAGCTACAAGAAAGAAGATTCCACCTAAACATTAGGAAGAACTTCCTGACAGTAAGAGCTGTTCGACAGTGGAATTTGCTGCCAAGGAGTGTGGTGGAGTCTCCTTCTTTGGAGGTCTTTAAGCAGAGGCTTGACAGGCATATGTCAAGAATGCTTTGATGGTGTTTCCTGCTTGGCAGGGGGTTGGACTGGATGGCCCTTGTGGTCTCTTCCAACTCTATGATTCTATGAGGAAACCCAACCGGAAGACGAACTGTATATAGAGGAGGCAGTGATTCTAACATGGTGACCCTTCCTGCCTTTGTTCCTTCTCCTTCCCTGGCAACCTTCTCTGGTATCCTAATCAGTTGGGGGGAGGTGAAGGCACCCCCCCCCCACCCCCCACAGCTGCCTTAATCAGTCTGAGAGATTAGTGCTGGGAACCTTCTTTAATGTTAGAAATGGTTATTGGAGGGTGGGGCATTGAAAGGAGGTGGCTGTCTATAAAATCAACTGCAGTGGTACCTCGACGTACGAATGACTCGACAACCGAATTTTTCGACTTACGAATGGGGCAAATGGCCGCACGCTTACAAATTTCTTGACATCCGAACGGAAACCGCGGCGGTTTTAGATAGGGTTTTTTCGACTTACGGATTTTTCCGTTTCCAATGCATTCCTATGGGAAACCGCGTTTCCAATGGCGCTTTTCGACTTACGAATTTTGCGACCTATGAAGGTGCCTTCGGAACGGATTAAATTCGTAAGTCGAGGCACCACTGTGGTTTGGAGAGCTGATTTAGAAGCTTGTGCAGAGCAGTGCAATCTAGGCTACCAGGGGGAGTCACTTCGCCACTTCTTCAGGACTTCCAAGTGGCAGGTAGAAGTGCACGTCCTGGTATGTATATATATCGCTTGCTGGGGGCGTGGGTGACGCTGTGGTCTAAACCACGGAGCCTCTTGGGCTTGCCAATTGGAAGGTTGGTGGTTTGAATCCCCGCAATGGAGTGAGCTCCCGTTGCTCTGTCCCAGCTCCTGCCAACCTAGCAGTTCGAAAGCACGCCAGTGCAAGTAGATAAATAGGTACTGCTGTGGCAGGAAGGTAAACAGTGCTTCCGTGCGCTCTGGTTTCCGTCACAGGGTCCCGTTGCGCCAGAAGTGGTTTAGTCATGCTGGACACATGACCTGGAAAGCTGTCTGCAGACAAACACCGGCTCCCTCGGCCTGAAAGTGAGATGAGCACCGCAACCCCATAGTCGCCTTTGACTGGACTTAACCCTCCAGGGGTCCTTTACCTTTTTCCTTACCTTATATATTGCTTGCTATTTAGGAATAAAATCTTCTCCTCACTCACTTGTGTTCTGTATTGCTTCTGAATTTCAAACAAAAGAACCGTCTTGCATTTGGGAAGACACCAACTTTCTTCAGGGTCATCAGAGGTGATAAAATATACCCTCCTCGGACGGGTTGCATGCACACAACCTGAGACTTCTTTTGCATATCTTCCTTTTTCAGGAGATAGCAGCCTGGCAGGGATTTGCCCCTCCTCCCTTGCCTGACCAGTCTCTGCTTCCACCTCTGACAGGTCCTGTGCCCCCCCTCCTATCTGTCCTTGGCAGCTCTGCACCTTTCTTCCCTCCCTCCCCCCCCCCCCCGCCCTGGCTCCTGGATGGCACTGAACTCCATAAATCGCTGCCCCTCCCCTCTCCTGACTCAGTCTCCAGCCCACTTGCCTCTGCACCAGAGCCCTGCCAGTCCCTGACATTGGGTCCCTCTGGGGTCGTGGTGCCAAAGGCTGGGCCATACCACCTGGCACTAGCCCCAGGTGGCAGAGCAGCTGGAAGGAAAAAAGGCATGGCCCACGTGCCATTTGAATTCAGCATTTGCCGTCCTGAAAGCATC
The DNA here is from genome assembly GCF_965207765.1 of Zootoca vivipara. Lineage (NCBI taxonomy): Eukaryota > Metazoa > Chordata > Lepidosauria > Squamata > Lacertidae > Zootoca > Zootoca vivipara. The sequence goes on along the minus strand of NC_142588.1, from coordinate 96,777,800 downwards.
CAATTTTCTCTCAGTGGCGTCCTACCCTTCAGAATTGAGGTCAACGAGGAACAGAGAACTCTATGCAGCAAAAAAGCTTCCCTGAAACTGAAAACTTTGAATAGTAGGATTTTAATCACCGGGAAATGGGGGGGGCGGCGAAGGAAGGAAGGAAGGTGCAAGGAACTCAGTAAACTTGTGAGAGAAGAAATTTGCAAGGGAAGAGGTGAGATGCAAAGAACTATGTTAATTAATGGGAAATGAACGCCCACGGTAAGAAGCTCGACCTATTTTTAGTTGGTTGGAGTTGCATATTTAAATCCGGCATTGGAGGAGAAATTGCAAGGGGGAATTTCTGCATAAGGAATGGAGAGCACAGGTGAGTTGATCCACAGATGGACCCATTTCTGGCTGAGCAGCTAATGCACATAGGAAGATGTGTCATACTACGTTTCCGAGCACAAGTGTTGGTGCTGACCTCGGTCCAGTATACCTGAAGGAGCGTCTCCACCCCTATCGTTCTGCCCGGACACTGAGGTCCAGCTCCGAGGGCCTTCTGGCAGTTCCCTCACTGCGAGAAGCAAAGATACAAAGAACCAAGCAGAGGGCCTTCTCGGTAGTGGCACCCGCCCTGTGGAACACCCTCCCATCGGATGTCAAAGAGATAAACAACTACCTGACATTTAGAAAACACCTAAAGGCAGCCCGGTTTAGGGAAGTTTTTAATCTGTGATATTTGATGTATTTTAATGTTTGTTGGAAGCTGCCCAGAGTGGCAGGGGAAGAATAAATTATTATTATTACTATTATTATTATTATTACTACTACTACCGTGTTTCTCATATTTTAAGTCATCCCTACAAAATAAGCCATGGCAGGATTTTCCTGAGTTGAAGAAATATAAGACATACCCCAAAAATAAGCCGTAGTGGTGGGAGCAGGTCTGGATGGCGCCATGGAAGAGGAAGATGCCTGTAAGCGCCCGGAATCGGCTGCTGCTGCCCCTCCAAAATGTCCAGCAGCATGCACCGTGCCAAGCGCTGACCCGGCGGCGGGACGCAGCAAGAGCCGCAGCGCGCGCTGCTCCGAGCCCCGACCCGGCGGCGAGACCCGGCAAGAGCCTCAGCGCGCGCCGCGTGGAGCCCCGACCCGGCGGGACCCAGCAGCGTGCCCTGCTGAAGCGCCGACAACGCGCGCAGCAGCCGCCAGTTCCGGGCGCCGAGCCGCGACAGGAAGAGGAGGGACGCAGCGGGACACAGCTACAACGACAAAAAACACCCGGCCGAGCCTTCATTGGCCGCCGCGGCTGCCACTCACTGGTCCCTCCTCTTCCTGTCGCGCGCGCTGCAGGTCCCCGCCGGTCTCGCTGCTGGGTTGGCGCTTGGCGCTGGCGCTGCGGGACGCAGCAAGAGCCGCAGCGCGCGCTGCTCCGAGCCGGGATCCGGCAAGAGCCTCAGCGCGCGCCGCGTGAAGCCCCGACCCGGCGGGACCCAGCAGCGTGCCCTGCTGAAGCGCCGGCAACGCGCCCAGCAGCGCAGCAGCAGCCAGTTCCGGGCGCCGGACAGGGGAGGTACCATACTGTATTTTTTTAAAAAATAATAATAAGACACCCCCCGAAAATAAGCCATAGGCTTATTTTCTTGAGAAAAAAAGATTATAAGACATGACTTATAATATGAGAAACACGGTACTACTACTACTATTGGCCCAACTAGGGCAGTATCATCTACTCTGACTTGCAGCAGCTCTCCAGGGTTTCAGACTGGGCTCCTTCCCAACCCCGACCAGAGATGCAACGTTCGGGGACCTCCTGCATGCAAAGTGGATGCTCTGCCACTGAACTATGCCCTTGGTCCACTGGGGGGTGGACTAGATGGTCCTTGGGGGTCCCTTCCAACTCCACAGTTCAGTTTTTCATTGGCTCACACAGAATTCTGGTTTCAGGGCGTGTTTATTCATCTGCAGGCAACTATTGGCGACTGTTCTGGCCAAACCCCCTATAGGGTCCAGCACATGGCACCACCGGGATCTCCCACATAGCATAGTTGGGAAAAAATGGAAGGGGAACGGACTCATAAAAATAAAATACTGTACGGAATTTATTCCAGCACCTATTTCCTCAGCTTATATGGATCTTTCTCACGCTTCTGAGAGGCTTCGAGTAAGCGCATTTGAGCCAGGGAGGAAGGAATTTGGTCTCTTTGACGTTAGCCAACTGTTTAGTCTTGTCTTTCCCACCAACAAGCGCATTTTGGGAAGAAACGATAGCAAAGGCTGAGGAAGGCCAGGCCAGGGTATATCACATGGATTTCTCAAAGCAGAGAATGTCCGTTGCATAAGAGAGATTGCCAGAGACAGGAATCACTGTTTGCCTTTCTAAGATTTGGGTACTGGTGATTGGGAAGCAATGAGTAGGGAGAACGAGCTAAAATGGTTCCCCCCCCCTTCTCGGATTGCGCCATAGAGTTGATGACCTGTAGGCTGGAGAGACCCAGCGTACTTCTTGGAATGGGCTCATAAACAACTCCCCCAAACTTCAGCAAAGAAAGATAAATTTGAACCATCCCATCATGGAAAAAATTAATTCACCTAAGTGCAGATCTAGCCACATCTCCCGACACATGGAGAGAGTAGCTCTGTGCTGTTTGGCAGGATTTTATCTTATATACAACACATACAGACACCCAGGACTCGCTCTCCATGGTACAATGTGAAATTTGGCTTTCCTAATTATAGAATCATAGAATTGTAGAGTTGGAAGGGACCCGAGGGCCATCTAGTCCGACCCCTTTGCAATGCAGGAATCCCTGACAGGTGGTCACCCAACCTCTGCTTAAAAGTCTCTAAGGAAGGAGAAGTGTCCACCTCTCAAGGGAGTCCGTTCCACTTTCCAACAGCTCTTACACCAGAAAGTCCTTCCTGATGTTGAGTCAGAATCTCCTTTCTTGCAACTTGAAGCCATGGGTTCGAGTCCTACCCTCCAGAGCAGGAGAAAACAAGCTTGCTCTCATGTGACAGCCCTTCAGATATTTGAAGATGGCTCTCATATCACCTTGTACTCTACCAGCATAATGTGACACCTCTTCTCAATATGCCGCACTGCTGTTTTTGTACGTTTATTATTTTCATTGTATCCATCTGTTTGATTTACTTCATTTTTTTTTTTAAAAGGAAAGAAATTGAGCATAAAATGGCAGTGGTGGGTGGCCACGCAAACAAGCAAAGGGACCAGAAATTCCCCCACGTATGTCCTGCATACTTATGAGACAGCCGATTCCACCCCTTTTCTTGAGCAGAGATCCTGTCATTGAGTAATCTCAGTTTCTCTGCATTCCTCTACGCAAAGGGCTGCTCTCATCACACTCAGCCAGGAGAAACAGATGGGCTGCTATGTGCCATGCTGAAGGCTGGGGGTGGGGGGTGGGGAGGCAATGTTTCCCTCTCTGAGTTGTCCCCAAAGTATTCTCCCAGGGACGGATTTGCTTTGCCAACGTGGAGGCGACAGATTTTCACAGTGGGCCAAGCAGATGGCCTGTGCTTCCTCCTCCTCTGCCGCCACCTCCAGATGTCTGGTGGAAAATATGAAGGCTGAAATCACATGTGCGCTTACAACTGCCCTGAGCATCATTTGGGAACCTTCCCCTGCGTTTCTTGAGGCACATTGCTGACGTTGCCAAAGGCGATGCTTTACCCATTTCAGGTGACAGCTCACCTGGTGAAGGAGAAAAGCCTTGTGGCATGAGGCTAGTCTAGTCCACTTGGGAAGACGGGCAAACTAAAACCAGTGTACTGGAAGAAGCAAAGATCGCCAGTGTCGAAGCAATGATTCTTCAACATCAACTTCATTGGACTGGACATGTTGTGCAGATGCCTGATGATCGTCTTCCAAAGCAACTACTCTATTCCCAACTTAAAAATGGAAAGCGTAATGCGGGTGGTCAGCAACAGAGGTTTAAAGACCATCTCACGGCAAATCTAAAAAAAAAAAGTATCATAAACATTGACAACTGGGAAACACTGGCCTGCTAGCGCTCCAATTGGAGAGCAGCCTCTACCAAAGGTGTCATGGGCTTTGAAGACACTTGAACTCAGGACGCAAGGGAGAAACGTGCTAAGAGGAGGAAGGAATGCTTGGCAAATCCACACCGTGATCAACTCCCACCTGGAAACCAATGTCTCCACTATGGAAGGACGTGTGGATCCAGAATTGGCCTCCACAGTTACTTACAGACCAACTGTTAAAACCGTGTTTATGGAAGACAATCTTACTCGGCTACAAATGATCGCCAAAGAAGAAGAAGAAGAGTGATGCATTTAAAGAATTTTATTCCTGTGGGGTTTTTAGGTTTTAGCAGTGTGTTCCCCAGTTTCTTTTCTTTTAACTCTCTTTACTGTCTGCTTGTATTTCTTTTTGTCCATGTTTGTATTCCATTTTGCTCTCCTAATTTGGTCAAATGTTTCCATTTCTCTGAAGAAAGCCTTCTTGTCTCTAATGGCTTCTTTGATTCTACTCATTAATCAAACTGGCACCCTCTTTGCCCTCGTGGCACCTTTCTCAATCTCCAGTAGACATCTAGCTGAATTTGTCCTATTTTGGCTTTAAATACCGCCCCCACCCCACAGCATTTTGAAGAGATTTGACCCTCTCCAAGCGGTGTTGGACAAAGGACACATATTGCCCCCGAGACTGTCAGTATTTTGCAGGATAAATTCATGGGCATACCACGCTTTTAAGTCCATGCAATGAAAGTGGATTAAAACCCTCTGCCACCTTGTGCAAAAGTCCACTAAAAAGGCCTACAACCCCTGGCTGGAAAGTGCTTTGGAAAGCGTGGGGTGCATTTTCTTAAGCTGATTATGTATCATTTCCCAGAAAATGTTTAAAAATACATTTGTTAAAAAACCAGAAGCCTTTTTACTAGGTGAAGAGTTACCAAGAGAAGACCAAAGACTTTTAATGTATGTAACAACAGCAGCGAGAACGCTGCTAGCCCAGAGATGGAAGGAAGGAGAAATACCAGTAAAAGAATGGCAGATGAAACGGAAGGAGTATGCGGAGATGGTGAAACTGACGGGGAAGATTCGAAACCAGGAAGATCGAGTATTTTCTAAAGACTGGAGCAAATTTGTAATTTCTCTAAAAGACCACTGTAAACAGTTAAAATCACTGGCAGGGGTGTAATGAGACTTGTAAGGTGGAATTTTGTATGCTATTTAATAGATGGATAATGGTAAAAGGTGCAGCAAACTTAATCTTAAACAGGGAACCCATGGAGGGAGGGAAGGAGGTCCGAAGGTTCAAAGGAACGTTGTACTTTAATGTTCGAAATGGTTGTGTTAAAATGTATCAAATTGTGAAAAAACCAATAAAAAAATTATTCTTTTTTAAAAAAAGGGTGGGATGAACGAATGAGTAACAGGAAAATGCGTGAGTGCTATGCATGCAAAACAAGGTGAATTGCAAAAGCTCCCCACCAACAAAACAGCACAAATACAACATCTTCCAAGTGGTTCTTTCCATTTCTTAATCATACTCCTTGTGAAAATCCATCAACATTTTTAGTGCAAATTTCACCTGATATACACATTTTCCCCCGTGTGATTGTGCATCATATACACATATTTTTTTGTAAAGCCAGTTTCTTCTAATACAATGCATTCTTGTGTGTTATTTTAACAAACGTATGCATTGCCGTGTCCTCTTTACCCTGGTATATGCATTTATGTCTGCATTATTTGGCTGGAGACCTGCACTGCAAAATTAGGAGAAGCGTGAATTTTGAAGGATGGCTGCGTCAACGGCTCTCGCATCGCTTCTGAAAGTGTGAATTAGTTAGGTTCACCTTTAAATGTGAACTGAACTGAGTTTATCCCCCACCCATAATTCATAGTGCACCCCTCCAAATACACCATAGAAGTGGCAGACCTGGAGTGTTGCACACAACTGGCTTAACAAATTAAACACATCACTGAACGTTCGCATTGCTTTTGCTCTTATGACTCAATACATACCCAGGAGCAGGGAGAGTCAAAGTGATGCCCTCCAGATTCTATTGAACTTCAACTACCATCAGCCCCAGCCACCCCAACCAGCTGCCAAGGATGATGGGAGTTGTAGTTCAGCAACATCGAAAGGGCACCGAAAGGCCGAACGGCATAGAATCACAGAATTGTAGAGTTTGAAGGGACCCCCAAGGGTCCTCTAGTCCAACCCCCTGCAATGCAGGAACCACAGCTAATGTGTGAATCAGCCCAATGCCGGCAAAGACATTTGCTTGTGAACTGGCTCTTTCATTACTATGGTTGCTAACAAACCTAAAATGCCTAACTTCCAGATGAGCAGAGTTACCTTGCCTTAATCAATGCATCTCAACTAGGAATTGTAGCTAGGCCACCTTGCAATGTATGCTGATGTGTTCAACCTTCCGGAATTGGAGTGTGATTCGTGGCGAGAGGGTGTGTCCCCTCTGAAATTTAATCTCCTTTTTTAAAATTTGGATGCAGGCCTCATGACAATGGAGAGCGATCTTGGGACTTTACTCCTTTCCCCTCATGCTTCTATTTGAGTGAGAGGAGCTGGATCTTTTGAGTGGGAGCCCTCTGCTTGAGTCTCTAAGCTAGGGGAGTAATAATTGGACCTGCTCTTTATCTGCCGTTTTGTGTACACTGTTTTGCTATGGCTGCATGGGTGGATTTTTGCTGAATTGGAAAAATGTCTGTGAAAACTCAGACGTAGGGCAAGTAGGGCTTTTTTTTAGGCTTTAAAAATCCCCCCAAAGCACCTAAACTCAACAACTTGCCCCCCTCCCCCCCAAAACCACATATGCAGATAAAATTGTTGCCCGAGAGACAGAAATCGGGGAGGTTCCGCTTTCCCCAACGCTGCGTTTTCATGCTAGGAAAAGCTTCGCCTGCTGGATTTCTGCTTGTCAGGCACAGGAGCACCATGGGAAAGAAAAGCTGCCAGCCTTTCAGTCAGCATAATTTTGCATATTAGCAAAAAGCAAAATGAAACTAGTTTTAAAAGGGGGCAGCGCACTTCGGCGATACACAGATCTTTGCAAGGAAGAGTCTTGGGAGCTGTAGTTTCTTAAGGGCGCCAGAGTTCCCTGGAAGGCAGATTGATTGTTAAACTGCTCTAGAAATTGCAGCTCTGCACCCTTAACACATTACACTTCCCAGGATTCTCTGGGGGAAATCGTGACTGTTTAACGTGGCATCACAGTGCTTTAAGCGCATAGGGCAGGTGGGGCCATAGTCTAACTTCTGCATAAGCTTTCTGCAACCAAATCAAGATGACTGCTCAACAAACAGGACCTCTGGAGGACCCACTTTGGCTTCCATGAGTTGATCTGTAGCTGCACAAGTTTGCACCAGCGCATGGAAGTCAGAGGCGGGGCCTGCCACTACGATCCTGATCGCCCCATGCGTTTACTGATGCTTGCTGGATTTGAAGCATCTGACCAGGGCTGCCGCTCAACCCAGACTTGCTTTTCAGCCGGTTGAATTCGGGAACGATGGAAGTACAGTAACACCATGTTAAAAGAGAGGCACTTGGACCCTCCACCTCAGTGCTGGGATAAAAGCCCGGAAATGAGTTAACATTGAGCAAAGGGGGGGGGGAACAGCCCATCACCAAGAGAAGCAGAGTTAGCTCAGCCAGTCCTTGGAAAAAGCAACGTTTTCATTCATGTGGAGGTATGGCGTGTCCCAAAGCAGAGAGGCAAGCAGCGTCTGAGGAGCAGCACACCTGTGGAAGCCATCACTGGAGTTACTCGCTGCCCCCTTATGGAGAGCATTTTTGTTTCACACCGTGCATTGATGTCTCTGTTCTGCCTTCTCTCGCCAATCGCAGAGTCAAGAGCATGTCCGAGCAGGAAGAGGATCCCAGGCCCGCAATGAATGCAGAAACAGGGGAGCTGGGCGCCTCCCCTAAAATCGTGAAAGGTGACTGGGGTGGTGGCAGAAGTGGCCCCCAGGTAAGGTCTTTGGACCACCCGCTCTGTGAACGGTGCCATGCGCAAGGCACCTCGGTCAGTCTGCCACGGGCTCCACCTCCTCTTTGATCTCCGTCCTGTTGTCTGTTGTTTCAGCGCCAGCGACTGTTCCGAAGGCAGAAGAAGAAGAAGAAGGGAGGGAGGAAAGGCCAGAGGGGGGGGCCAGGAAGGGCAGGAAGCGGAGAAAGAGAAAGCAGGAATTAGTAGTCAGGCAGCGAGAGGGAGAGCATGCAGGAGGCAGCCAGTAACACCAGGAGCCATTCATAAAAGAATGCGCAGCCTCAATTCCCCAAGCAAGGAGGGCAGGTGCTAAGTTATGGATCACATTCAGTCATGCCAAACAGTACCCTGGGGGAGGGGGGGTGAGTCTTGTGTGTTCATTAGTCCGGAATCATTAATCTGGAGTGAGCACCTCACTGAGGCTTCCGAATGCGCAGTTCATGCGCAGTTCATACTGCAAGATCGCCTTGTCCCCATGAGGCCTCTTGCCCAGTTCAATCTGTTGCATACGTAAAACCCGCTCTGCATTTGTAAGAAATTGATTGCTTAGCGTGGCAGCACCTAAACTCTGGAACTCCCCGCCTATTGACACCAGGCAGGCGCCTTCTCTGAGTTCTTTCCGGCACTGGCTAAAGCCATCTGTTGTTTAGAAAACCCCGCCCAGACATGAAGGATGTTGGTGGATGTTTTGATCTCATCCGAGGAACACCCCTTTACGCCAGCGCTTAGGAAAGGATGGAATGAGGGGCTTACTTTGGCAGACGGGGACCCGGTTGCTCCACAAGCCATCCTTCATGCACTCGATCTGGAACGTCTCGCTCTCCACGCCATCCTGCAAAGAAGCAACGGGGGAGCGTTGTGGAAGAGGGGTGGGTAAAAGGCAACAGCGGCCCTGCTGTGAAGGCTTCCAGGCCACACCTCTGGAGGGAGCACCCTCAAGAAACTAAGCCTGATGAGGAACGGTTGAAGGATCTGGGGATGTTTAGCCTGGAAAAGAGGGGACTGAAAGGAGATAGGAAAGCCATCTTCAGATCTCTAAATGGCTGTCCCATGGAAGACGGAACAAGCTTGTTTTCTCCTGCTCCAGACCAGAAGATAGGACTCGAACCAAGGGCTTCAGGTTACAAGAAAGGAGATTCCAACTAAATATCAGGAAGAACTTTCCGACAATAAGAGCTGTTTGACAGTGGAACAGGCTCTCTTGGGAGGTTGTGGACTCTCCTTCCTTGGAGGTTTTTAAGCAGAGGGTGCATGGCCAACTGTCATGGATGCTTTAGCTGAGATTTTTGCATTGCACAGGGTTGGACTAGATGTCCCTTGGGTGTCCCTTCCAACGCTAAGATTCTATGATTCTGTGAAATCTAAACATCCTGTTAAAAATCAGGATGAATTAAGAGCGAATGCTCCTTGTCTGTTATTTCCCAGCTGTGATTCAAAATAGATAGTAATAAAAATGAACTAGTCAAAAGCAATAATTAAAATATATGAGAAAAAATCAGAAGCTGTAATTAAAAATTGTTGTATAACTGCCCTGTAAACAAATGCTCAAGAAAGGCTGGATATAATCTGATCTCCATGCAGGCTTTGTGCAAACTAATCAGGGTGAATGGTCAATAAACAGGTCCTCTAGACCAGTGCTCCCCAACCTTTTTATCGCCGCGGACCACTCACCGTTTGATAATTTTACTGCGGCCCGCTGAGGGGGGGGGCATTGATTGTTTATATTTTATTTAGATTGTTTTGATTTAATAATTTTAATTTAATTGTATTTAATGTTCCTTGGGCGGCCCAGTACCAATTGATCCACGGACCAGTACCGGTCCGTGGCCCGGGGGTTGAGGACCACTGTTCTAGACGACCCCTCTAGGTGTTTGTGTTTTTTAAAAAAACTGCCTTTCCTCCAGTTAATAGTCCAAAGAGGCTAATGGCAAAAAAATGCAAAACAAGATGTTTTAAGCAAGAAGGTATAGCATTGAAAGTGAAACAATGGAAGTTTCCATATGCTGAGTGAGGCCATTGGTCCAGCTAACTGATACTGTCTGCACCGACTGGCAGCAGTTCTTCAGGGCGGGTCTTTCCAGCTACAGGGAGGTAGCTGTGTTGGTCTGACGTAGTCAAAATAAAAAGTGTGCATGCACACGAAAGCTCATACCAATGACAAACTCTCTAAGGTGCTACTGGAAGGTCTTTCCAGCCTTACTGAAGACACTAGGAATTGAACCCGAGACATTTAAAGCCCTAAATGGCCTAGTATACCTGCATACCTGAAGGAGCGTCTCCACCCCTATCATTCAGCCTGGACACTGAGTTCCAGCTCCGAGGGCCTTCTGGCGGTTCCCTCCCTGGAAGAAGTGAGGTTACAGGGAACCAGGCAGAGGGCCTTCTCGGTGGTGGCACCCACCCTGTGGAACGCCCTCCCATCAGATGTCAAGGAAATAAGCAACTATCCGACTTTTAGAAGACACCTGAAGGCAGCCCTGTTTAGGGAAGCTTTTAATGTTTGATGTTTGATCGTGTTTTTCATATTCTATTTGGAGCAGTCCATAGTGGCTGGGGAAACCCAGCCAGATGGGCGGGGTATAAATAAATAATAGTAATAAGAAGAGTTAGCATCATAGTAATAATTATAATAATAATAATAATAATTAGTAATAAGAAGAATTAGCATCATAGTACCACTGCAAGCTCATCCTCCTCCCTGAGCTCAGCGGTGCTGGAAGGGGGAAACGGAACATTCCAAGATCGAATCAGAAGCCAGAATGCCTTCTTTATTTCTAGGATGTGCAAGGGAACTCAGGACACCTACCTTTAGGATGTTGTATCCGGTGTTGCAGCTGACGACCACCTGATCCTTGAAGGTGTACGTGGCCTGGGAGGGCTCGATCTTGCCGTGGGGAGGAGGCTCCACAAGTGGGCAGGGGTCCCCTTTGGGGCGCATGCAGGCAGAGAGAAAGAAAAGGGAGGAACCCCCAGGTGATGATCGACACAACAGCATCCGTAGCATTTTGAAAACAAAATAAAATATGCAACTTAAGACCATTTAGCTGCCCGTATGTGCCCACCCGAACCACTTCAATTGGAGGAACTGTCCCTACTGCAAGTGTCAAGTATTGCCTGTTTGGCATTGGTAAGAACTCAAGTCGTTTAGTCACTGAAGCAGTGCCTACACTTTGGAACTCCCTGCCGATGGATACCAAGCAGGTGCCTTCATATTCGGCGCCTTGTCAAAAATATTTTTATTTTTGGCCTATTCAGATGTTCAGAAAGGTCCTGTGAGTCTTAACCTCCTTTTAGCCTGTTGCTATTTTAACTTTGGAAAATTATTGTCGTTACTTTTTCTATGTGAGAACTTTATCTTTTTTTTGTAAATCGCCTTGAGTTGTTTTTTTAAGGTTAAGTGGTGTATAATTCTTATGCAATGAATAAATAAAATAAATAAATACTTGGCAGGGAGGGGAGAGAATGCAGGGTTTTTTGCACGGACATTTTCTCACCAGGCATTTATATGCCAATGGCTGCCACATTTCGATGGACCAAAGGCCCTTTGGGAATAATCTCCAGAGCAGCCTTCTCCAACCTTGTGCCCTCCAGATGCTGCTGCCCTGCAATTCTGATCGTTTCTGACTCATGGCCTGATGGGAGTTGAAGTCCAGAAACATCTGGGGTATTTATATACAGTACATAAATTCCCCAGATTGCAATTCCACCTACTTTTATATGCAGTTTTATTGGTTTCAGGTTGTTTTAATGGATATTATTTTCATATTGTATACTGCTTAAGATTTATTTTAGCTGTTATTTCCCTATTTCTTTCAAACACACCCTCTTTTTCTGTTTTTCTTGTATCTAGATAAAAGTCTTGGTTTGGTTAAAAAGAAGGGGGACGATATTAAGTTTTGTATTTTTCTCTTTAAACCTTAATAAAATTTATTTTTAAAAAGCAAAAAAAAAAGGTATTAAGCGATTTAGAAATAAATAATGAAATAAATCTAGAGGGCATCATTCTCCCACAGGAGGCCACCAACTCAGATGGCTTAAAAAGAGCATTAGACAGCCCAGAGATGGAAAGAAGATAAAGTCCCGACCAGAGAAGAATGGCAGATTAAATTGATGGATTATGCCGAAATGGCTAAAATGACTGGAAGAATCAGAAGTCAGAAAGACCAAATTTTGAATAAGGAGTGGGGAATTTTTTAAAAAAGAATTTCTCTTAAAAACCATTGTAAGCAGTTAAAATCGTTAGTAGTATTGGAACAACACTTGTAGTTTAATGGTGGGTTTTGGATAAAATGGAGATGTAAAAGATTTGGATTGTTATAAAAGATGCAGGAGGAAATGACTAACATTAGGACCAGGGCCGTCTTAAGCGCCCCTGGCACCGTGGAGCGACGGATCCCTCTGGCGCTCCCCCGCCCCGTTTCCCCTCCGGCGCCCCCCGCCCCGTTTCCCCGCGTGGTGGGCGAGCGGGCAGGCGCAGCGCGGCTGCCACAGGCGCTGCTGCGTGCCGAGCGGGCAGGCACAGCACAGTTGCCATGGGCGCAGCTGCGCGGTGGGCCAGCGCCGTGGTGCCCTGCGCCACCCAGCCTGGTTAGGACCCACAATGAGTGTGCTCTGCCTCCACAGACAGAGGCAGCCATGCTTCTGAGTCCCAGTTGCTGGGAACCCCGGGAGGAGGAGAGGGCTCCTGTGCTTGGATCCTGCTTGTGGGTTTTCCAAGAGGTATCTGGTTGGCCCCTGTGAGAGCAGGATGCTTCTTATAGGCTTAAAGGGCAGCAGGCTGCTCTAGAAGATTCAGCTGCAATGTTAAGCTGCTTTAGAACAGGCATCAGCAACGTTTTCCGGCTGTGGGCCAGATCATTCCCACGGACAATTGTCCATGGGCCGGACATGCGCAGAAGCGATTTTCGGCGCCACGCTGCCCATGTCTGGGGCACCGGAAATAGCTTCTGCACATGCCCGGAAGCTAAAAATCGCGGCTGCGCAGAAGTGATTTTCGGCATCTGGGCATGCGCAGATGCGGTTTCTGGCATCTACGTGTGCACCACTTGGCAAGTCCCTGCGTCGCGCTGTGCCGGTTTAGTGCAGCACACAGGGGATTTGCCGAGCGGGCGACTCGGTGTCCGGGCGGCTCATGGGCTGGATAAACGGCCTCCAAGGGCCAGATCCGGCCCATGGGCCAGAGGTTGCCGACCTCTGCTCTAGAAGATTCAGCTGCAATGTTAAGCACTGTAGAGGGAGCAACTGTGGTTCCTGCACTGCAAGGGGTTGGACAACGAACCCTGCAATTCTATGAAAGTGCGCAAATGTTTCTGGAGAGGAAAAGAACGACTCCTGCCCCCTTGGACTGAAAACGTAGAGTTCTGTGCCCTTTTCACTGGCGCATCCAAACCACTCTCTGTGACTCAGCTCAAGGAGGAAATGGAATAATTGCTTCTTGATTTCTCGGCATGGAAAAGCTGAGAGGTGCAGCAGCGACCATCTGCCAAAGGATCAATGGGCAGGAACCAGAACAGAAGTGTGGTGATTCTAAGCTGCCGGGAGCAAGCCCAGCTGAACAGAGAGGGGCTTGCTTTGGAGGAAAGGTACCCAAGACAGGCACTGTTGCAGCGGAACTCAAGTTGTCGTGCTTTGAAAAGACAGATGCAGAGCTAATTCCATTTCCCTGACATTTCCTCGTTACTCTCCACATTTTATTTGACCTCTCACACGACACGGAAGCCACTTCTGGAAATATAACGGAATATAACACCAGTTTAGCACTTACCGTGTTTCTCATATTATAAGACATGTCTTATATTAATTTTTTTCTCAAAAAAACACACCATGTCTTATTTTCAAGGGATGTCTTATTTTTTAATTAAGTATGGTAAAGCAAACTACCGGTAGGCATTGTATGCATGCAGCATCATAGAGTCGTCACTCTGGGGCACAGTGCCATTCTGAAGATTTCAATACCCTGCCACTGTTGTGTACTCTTACTCACTCTCTCTTTGCAAATAACCTCAATTTGTTAAGGAAGTTACTCAAAAGAGCAAAACTCATCTGAAAGCATTTGCATAGCCAGCCTTATAGAAAATGAAGCTTTGCTTTTGAGAATGTGTGTGGTGTTTTTTTAAGAGGTTGCTTTTAAAAAAAGAAAGAAGCAGAATAGCATCAAGATGGATTATGAGATAATCCCTTGTACTGCTGATGTTGCAGAACAATTTATGATTTGCAGCTAAGTTAAAACAAGAAGGGGAGAATCTGTTCCAAAGGCAGCGTAGCTGCAATATTACTGGGTTATGTTCTCTGTTTCTTGCATCTTTAAAAACACCACAGCAATTAAATTTGGCAAACGTCTTCATGAAAGTTCATTCTTAAACCAGAATCACAAACCAACAGTTTTGATCTTAAGGAGAAATGTTGCTTACATTGTCCCCCCCCCAAAAAAAACCCACCTGGTATGCTAGGCTGAGAGTGTGGTGTGATTGTGTTCTGATTTATAGCTATTCTAGAAGCAAGAAGTGTGCATGCACACGAAAGCTCATACCAAAATAAAAACTTAGTTGGTCTTTAAGGTGCTACTGAAGGAATTTTTTTATTTTACTTCGATCCAGACCAACACGGCTACCTACCTGTAACTAGAAGCAACAGTTGGACACCCAGATTTTGACAGCAGTCATTAGCTGCTAATGATCTAGAATGTGTAATATGTGTGTGTGAGAGAGAGTTCATTGTATGTCTAGCATGTCTTAAGCAGAAATATCCATAAGGCAGTTTAGAAAGGAAAAAAACCCACACACACAACCGTGTTAGAGTTAGTAATTAAAGAGAATTGTAGAGCAGATCAAATTGCAAAAACTGCCGGGGCTTATCAGATCGCGCGCTTTGAGCTGCGGCTCCAGCCAGCTCCCGGGCTTCGCGCGCTGCCCGCTAAGGCTCCTGCTGGCTGCCGGGGCTTATCAGATCGCGCGCTTTGAGCTGCGGCTGCAGCCAGCTCCCGGGCTTCGCGCGCTGCCCGCTAAGGCTCCTGCTGGCTGCTGGGGCTTACCGATCGCGCGCTTTGAGCTGCGCCTCCAGCCAGCTCCCGGGCTTCGCGCGCTGCGCACTAAGGCTCCTGCCGGCTGCTTAGCAGGGTCCCGATCCTTTCTTCTTTGCCCGCCGCGGCTCCTGCTGAGCCTTCGCTGAGGCTCTACCTTAGCCGGGCTTCGCACTGAGGCTCCTGCTGCAGCTCTTGCTGTGCGTGCTGCAGCTCTTGCTGGCTCCCACTCGGACGGAGCTCCACGTGGCAGCGGCATCCGGTTCCGAGGAGGCATCTTCCTTTTCTTACGGTACCATATTTTGCACAGACCTGCTCCCACCACAACCTGGTACTGGTACGTCTTATTTTCGGGGTATGCCTTATATTTCTCCAGGTCATGAAAATACTGCCATGCCTTATTTTTTAGGGATGCCTTAAAATATGAGAAACACGGTATTTCTGTGTTATTTGCAAACAGCCCACACACACCCCGCGCCCCCGGAAGCAAACAACACAGAAATGAACACTAGACCTGCGCTGGGGAAATGGAATAAACTTCTGTGTGAATGCGGCTGAAGGGAAACTGGAAGCAAAGGTTCAGAGAAGCCTGGATTGTGTGTCTCCAGAATGTATAAATTCCAGAATGTATACTTTCCAGAATGTATAAATTGTTGCTGGAGTGGCATACGAAAGATGAACAAACAAAAAAAGTTATGATTTTGTGGGCAAAGGATGTTGGTCATAATATCATGATTGAAGAATGGGAAAAACTGTGGAAAGATAATATTAAATTTACTGCGTGTAGTTTATTAAAAGAAAACATAATGAAAATGATGTATAGGTGGTATCTTACACCAGTAAAACTAGCAAAGATTTACCACAAACATGATAATAAATGTTGGAGATGTAAGAAAGAAGAAGGTTCCTTTTACCACATGTGGTGGACATGTCCACTAGTAAGTGACTTCTGGAATAAGATTTATAATGAACTCAAGAAAGTGTTGAAAAACACATTTGTTAAGAAACCAGAAGCATTTCTAGTGGGCATTGTCGGGAAGGAGATCCTAAAGAAAAATGTATCTTTTTTTCTGTATGCAACGGCGGCTAGACTTTTGATTGCTAAGAACTGGAAACTACAAACACTACCAACGATTGACGACTGGCAGATGAAGATGATGGAATTCATGGAATTGGCTGAGATGACTGGAAGAATCCGCAACCGAGGGGAAGAAGCGACAGAAGAAGAATGGAAAGATTTCAAACTGTATTTTAAAAAATATGCTAAAGTAATTTATTAGATCAGACATTAAGTAGTAAATAAACTGTGGAATTTGTGAATATGTTATGTTAGAGGAAGAAAATAAGATTTTATAAGGAGATTAAACTGGTATAGAACAGCGTTTCTCAACCGCTGTTCCGCGGCACACTAGTGTGCCGCGAGATGCTGGCTGGTGTGCCGCGACGTGCGGCGACGAGAAGGGCGATTTGCATTGTCACGTGCCTGGCGGGCGCCAATATACAGCGCTTACCCGCTGGAAAGCAAGATTTGGCAAGTGTTTCTTACAGTCATAATTATAATATAGGGCGGCACAGAGTTAAATTTTAAAACTTTTTTAATGGTGGTGTGCCTCGTGATTTTTTTCACGGAACAAGTGTGCCGTGGCCCAAAAAAGGTTGAGAAACACTGGTATAGAATTTGCTAAACATAAATGTATTTAAGAACCACAGGGAGGGGAACCCGAGGAGGTCCCAATATACAATGTGAAATGATATAAGATTTTATGCTTTATATGTATTTGTTTTTCTTCTGTTCTTGTTTTTTCTGTTTTTTGTCTCTATTGTTTTATATTGTTGTATTTTTTGAAAATTTTAATAAATCATTATATATAAAAAATAAAAATAAAAAAATGTGTGTCTCCAATCTCTCCTGGTTGCCATTTCAACATGGCGGGAAATGGACTGGGAGCTGTAAGCTGCAGAAAGGTGGGATGTGGGAGACCTTGTGGTGGTGCCATTCGAGAAGGAATATGGGGCCTCAGGTGGCAAAATTGTGCTCCTCTTGGAGTGAAATGCCTGGCTTGGCTTCTCACCAAGAAATCGATGTCTCAGTCAGATATAGGTTATAAAAGATCAGGATCCACACAACATGCAATTATTCACATAAAGCAATTAATTTAATGATTTTGAGACACAATTATAACATGCGGCATATATATATATATATAGCAGTGTTGCTTATTCATAACAGGGAATTTATCCATTTATCTCCTTTTTTCAACACACATTATGCATCTTATTATTCTATTTAGAAGCCATTTTTCCTAATTGTTAAGCAATTGAATTGCATGTTTGAGTTAAGCTGTCAAGCTGCATGTTTTTTATAGAGCTGTGCCCAGTAGCTATTATATGATTGGGTTCTTTTTGCAAATAATTGCATGTTGTGTAAAATTTACACTTTCCTTGGTGGTCCTGACATTTTACAATCTGTGCTGGTGGTGAGTGGTCGGGAATTATTCCTCTGTGTTTGATTCAGGCAACTGATGCTCAGCCAGACCATAATTTGATGCAGATTTGAGTGGGCAAACGCAGCAGAAGGATGAGGCTGATGAGCAACCAACATCTTGATTTTAGTGGGCATGCAGTTTAATGAACTTCAAATAAAATAAAATAAAATATAAAATAAATGCATTTTCATTTGGAAAGATGGGCCCCCATCTGCAAGTGTGGCCCAGAGAAAAAAGCTTGAGAGCTACAGCTCTTGGCGGCACCCAAGGAATCCTGGGAACTATAGTTTGTGGAGGGTGCTGAGAGTTGCTCGGAGACCCCTGTTCCCTTCCCAGAGCAACGGAGTTCCCTGGAAAGAGGGATTGACGTTAAACCACTTTAGGAATAAAGAACAAAAGAAAAGCCTACTGGATCAGGCCAGTGGTCCATCCAGTCCAGCATCACAGTGGCCAACCAGATTCCTGTGGGAAACCCAGAGGCAGGATCTGAGCACATGAGCCCTCTCTTCTCTGGTAGAGTCTGGTCTGTGTGGGGGCTAGGAGCCTCTCAGCACCCTGAACAGACTACAGTACCCATGATTCCTTGGAAGTGGGATACTGCTGGTCTAAATGTATAGAACAGGTGGGGGCTAAGAAGAAGCATCACCTCGGGGAAGATTACCTATTGCTGTGTAGGACAGCTTCCAGCCTCCATTCTCTCCAGAGTTGTCACTGTGGAACAATATTTGAATGCTGTTGCTCCTCGTTTCGATGCGTCCTGGCGATTTCTCTCCACAAAAAGGCCCAAACTCCTGATGCCCGGCTTTGATCTGTCAGAAGAAAAACAATCAAAGGAGGAGCAGAGAAAAGGTGAGAGTTGGTCACGTTTATTCATGTCTGGTTGAAATCAGACAAGTCGAATGCAACCGTACTGTACTTAAAATGCAATGGGAAGTGTGTGTGTGTGTGTGTGTGTGTGTGTGTGTGTGTGTGTGTGTGGAATTTCTCCCTGGCCTCCTGGTATTTTCCAGTCGTGTGGAACTCGAGCCAGATCAGCTTGCTGTGCTCACCTTGACGTAGTCATACGGGCAGGTGACCTCCGGATGGTCTTCAATGTCAAAGTTGTCGTTGAATTCCAGTGTAATGAAGAAGCCCTCTTCCAGCTCAATGCGGTACAAGCAATCGGAGCTCTTGGGGTAGGAATTGGGGAAGTCTGGGCTGTTGATCACCCCATTCCTCTGAGTGAAGAGGTTGTCGCTGCACTCCACTGCAAGAGAGACACGGGTGAACACAGAACGCCTTGGCTACGTTGTGTCTGCCAGGGTCATTATCGCCATGGCCAACGGTCTGACTCCACAGAAGGCCACTTCCCATGTTTCTTGGGGACGAGCAGTAATAGCTCAGGGGCTGAGAGCATGCAGGAGAGATCCTGGTTCAACCTTGGGACACAAGGTCCTGGCAGCAAGGCTGGTGGGGAACCAATACGAGTTGGGGTAGAAATCTGTGGTGAGGGAGCAGCTTCGGTGGCAGAGGTGGGACGGGCAGAGGATTCAGATGTGGGTGAACCCGCATCGGTAGCCGCAAGCCCATGGGTCTAATTGCACCTGCCAAGCCTCTGCAATTGGCTTGTAAGGCCACTTTGGCCAAACCACACCAACTGTCAGGGAGCGTGCTGAGGAGGAATGGTGGGAGCCTCCCCCCTCCCTATGCTCATGATCAGGATCCTGAATCTTCCCAGGAGCAGTGGGACAGTATAGATTTGGAACAGTGGTTTGCAGAGGGACATACCGTGTTTCTCCCAAAATAAGACACCGGCTTATATTTATTTTTCCTCAAAAAACACACGTGGCTTATTTTCAGGGGATGTCCTTTTTTATTTATTAAGTATGGTACCGTTTAACCCACAAGGTTAAACTGCCTATCACTATGGCTTATTTTGGGGTATGGCTTATTTTTGGGGTATGGCTTATTTTTGGGGTATGGCTTATTTTAGGAGAAACACGGTAGTTCAGAAGGCAGAAGTTGGGAAGAACTGAGTGTTGAACAGCTAGAAAAAGAAGAACAGGGAGAGAGAGAGAGAGAGAGAGAGAGAGAGAGAGAGAGAGAGAGAGAGAGAGAGAGAGCGTTAACAGACTCACTTTCGCTGGAAAGCGTCCATCCGCTCAGCCCAAGGTCAAGGAGAGCAGATAAGGTGGCAGAACAGAAAGCAAAGTGGTTGCAGGATCAGGTTGCAAGACCCGGAAGTGACGGGGGTGACAGGGGGTGGGGGGTGGGTGGAATCCTTAATTGGGAGCATCTTCATCCTAGGAATGGATGCTTTGTTCTCCCCCTGTGATCATTAAAATTTCTAACTGGTAAGAGAGACTCCTTTCACTTTGTTCTGCTTATCTACTGCCAAGGGGGGGCGGGGGGCGGGAAGGAAGCCGAGTCCTTGAAGCCTGAAACCAACCTGACAGTCACCCGAATTAATATGATCTATTATTTTGAATCCATGCACTAAGTGCTGAGCTTTGAACCAAAGCACCCATTCCCCACTCCTGCTCTCGAGTTTCAGAGCATCCAGCTCAGTTCACTCCCAGCCCTGTGATACGGGCCATACCTTTGCAAGTCCTGTTGTCAGAGTGGAGGATGTAGCCAAACCGGCAGGAGCAGTAGTAACCGCCAATATAGTTGTGGCAGTGGTGGTCACAGGCCAGCTCTTCGTCGCTCTTCTCCAGACACTCATCGATATCTGTTATTAGAACAGGAGGGGACGGCAGACTCATAAAGCAAACACTTTAGGATTCGGTGGCTTTCAAACTCGTCGCCATCGCCAGGCAAAAGATCTATATTGACCCCAGGTTGTGCTTCCTTTCCAAGTTTGCGGGAGGTAACTTCAGTTGACCAAGGTACGAATACCTCATTTGCTAACAGCTTCCCGCTCAGTCGCGTCTCAAGGCTAGAAGGATGCCTCTGTGTGCTCTACAACAAACTGGTTTTAAAAAGCTCTGGAGCCGTCGGCTGCTTCCCAGGTATGTCTCTCCTGCTGTGTGCACTGTATGGTTACCTCCTCCTACCTGGCCAACCCCCCCCCCCTGCCCCAGCAACACCTCCCACAGCTGGATTGGACGCATAGCTGCCAAGTTTTCCCTTTTCTCGCGAGGAAGCCTATTCAGCATAAGGGAAAATCCCTTTAAAAAAGGGATAACTTGGCAGCTATGATTGGACGGCTGGCTGTGTGGGCGGAGACCACAGGTATCCAGCCCAGGAAGGTAGTGCCAGCCTCTGAACTGCTGAGTGCTGTCCTGGGGATCCCAGGAGGCTGCGCACGACAGCGCAAAATGCGCACCCCTTTGATATGGGGAATGGTCATTGTAGCCAAACCAGAGAAACTGGCCCACCAACTCTGGGTTCTCAGAGGGGAAGTGGACCTGTTGGAATTTGCATCTACATGGTGGTTTATTGTAGCTAATTTAACGACACGGTTGCACAGATGGCAAATTCCATCCAAATATTATTTAATATGGCGCCGTTTTTTATTATATGATTTTTTTTGGATCAGCTGCTTATTCCTTATCTTGGAATGATGCCATAATCCTTGGAATGATTCCTTCGAACGATCCTCTTTGGTACAAGTTTATCTTCCCATTTTATTTATTAAATTTGTATACCATCCATAGATCTCTCACACACAAATCTATGGATTGTGTACAAATTTGTATACCATCCATAGATCTCTCACACACAAAAATTACAACATAAAAACACAAAATACATGATGAACACAAGAACAAAAAAAAAAAAAACCCAAACCAATAACCTCCCCCAACACACACACGTTGTCTTAAACCTCTTTACTTTATACCTGACCATGCTAATTCTTTTCTCTCTCTCGTTGAATTATTGGAATGCTATGGGAGTCTTGTTTGCTGCACATTTACTCAAGCAGACACTCAGCTTCCCTCCCATTTTCACCTGGCTGCTATCCTTTATGATGTGGCTTCTGCAACATCAAGGCTTGACTACTGCAACATACTTTATTGGTGACTGCCCCCGGAGACTGTCCAGAGGCTTCAGCAATTGCGTAAGTCACTGAAACAAATACATTTATACGGCAATTTCATTTTTTTTTAAAAAAAACCAACCCACCCAAGTGCAACAAATACTGTTTACTGGGGACAAACAAACCTTTCCATTAGAATAAAAAAATTCCTTCAGTAGGTATTCCTTCAGTAGCACCTTGGTATCTGAAGAAGTGTGCATGCACACGAAAGCTCATACCGAAATAAAAACTTAGTTGGTCTTTAAGGTGCTACTGAAGGAATTTTTTTATTTTACTTCGACCCAGACCAACACGGCTACCTACCTGTAACCAGAACTTTCCATTAGAGTTTGTTTAGCACCACCCTTTTTTGCCAGCATATAGTCCACTGGGCTTTAGACTGCTTTGTTTTAGTTGCGTAGTATTTCTTAAAAACACACTTTTGATGTATTTTAGCTGTGGGCAACCCACATTGTGGCCAAGCGGCTACTCACCCACGGCTGTGTAATGGGCGTCAAACCCTGTGAAACGTTCCTCGTTGGAGAAGTCCGATCGGAAACTGAGGCTCATGAAAGAACTCGGGGAGACAATGGCCTGCTGTCCTGGGGTCTGTTCTGTGTCTGTGGCCTCCCTCCCGCAGAAATTTGCCAGGACTTGGTCCTCAGACTCCACCTGTTCCAAGCCCAACAGGAAAGGAAAAGAATGATCAGCTCGAAGGTGGAAATATATTGTTGCAGCAACACCAGCAGATACAGATCTGGGCTTTGCAGAGAAAGAAGAGGAAATAAGGGTAATATATTGTTCTTTCACTGCCTGTTGCAGCAACACGCCTTTCCAGCATAGCTGCCAAGTTTTCCCTTTTCTCGCGAGGAAGCCTATTCAGCATAAGGGAAAATCCCTGTAAAAAAGGGATAACTTGGCAGCTATGCTTTCCAGACCTGGGTTTTCCACAAGAAGGGGGGAAAGGGTTATGTTGCTGCAATTGATGCCTCTGGTAAGGTTCACAGCCAAAACCAAGTAGTTTGTGGAGGAAGAAGAAGGGTAAAATATAATAATAATAATAATAATAATAATAATAATAATAATAATAATAATTTGTTGTTTTCCAGGAAAAAGATGTCTCAAAGTGTCTTACAAATCCACAAAACACAAAATAAACATGATTATCAATTAAAAACAAATTGATAGAAAAAAATATATTATTATTTATTGAGTTTATATACCACCAGTCTCAGGGCGGTTCACAGAAAAGATCACAACATATACAATCAGAATAAAAACAGCAACTCAATAACACCCCCCCCCTCAAAGAGCCACATTTTAAAAGGGTATAGGATGTCCATCAGGTCAACCCAAGGCCTGGTTAAAAAGGAATGTTTTTGCCTGGTGCCTAAAGGTATATAATGAAGGTGCCAGGCAAATTTCCCTGGGGAGATCATCCCACAGATGGGGAGCCACTGCAGAGAAGGCCCTGTTCTTGTGTTGCCACCTTCCAGAGCTCTCGAGGAGGAGGCATACGAAGGAGGGCCTCGGAAGATGACCTCAGGTCTGGGGAGGTTCATATGGAAAGAGGCGGTCCTCGAGGTATTGTAGTCCCAAGCCATACAGTACACAATACAGTACAAATACAATACAGTAAAACAAATACAAGCACAGGCTGCATGTGATAAAAGAAAGTGCATCTTCGCACAGCTCATAAATTGTGGAACTCGCCCCGACAGGAAGCAACAGTGGCCAGCTTGGATGGGTTTAAAACAGGATTGGGCAAATTCCCAGAGGAGGAAAGGGCTATCGATGGCTAATAGCCACAATGGCTCTGCTCTGACTCCACAGCTGAAAGCAGCAATGCTTCTAAACACCAGTTTCTGGAAATGGCAGCAGGAGGAGAGCGGACTCTCGTGCTCGGATCCTGCTTGCTGTTTTCCCATCAGGGCATCTGGTTGGCTCATTGGACTGATCCAACAGGCTCAGGGCCGTCTCGAGCAGGTCTGGCGCCCTGGCACTGAGGCGTGGAGATCGCTCCGGCGCCCCCGCCCTCGCAGCGTGCAGCACGGTTTCTGCGCGGCTTTGCCATGCAGTGCCCCCCCTGCTGGCCCCGCGCCCTGGCGCCCTGCGCCACCGGGACTGCACCTAGAGCCAGGCCTGAACAGGCTCTTCTGACATTCTTAAGTCTGTGTGTCCAGGTGTCATGCACGACATAGCAAGGTTAAAACACGATTATAAACCCACCTTCCTGAACAGATTTCCCCCCCCCCAAAAAATTAAATTGCATTTCTGCATTTTACACCCACATCCACCAGCAGTGGAACAGAGGCTCACGATTGCCCCAGATGGTGTGTGATGTGTGCAATGGAGCCTGAAACTTTCCCCAAAAGCAGGCAGGCCTTTTCCAAATGGAACATATCCATTATCAAACCAATGTAGGGCTGCTGTCGCCGTTTTTTCTCCTCTGATCTTCTACCCAACCCTCTTCCTGGAGTCTGAACATCGTTTGGAAACCAGGCTGGTCTGTAAGTCATGACAGAAGAGGGGCGGAACCTCCTTTGCATTTTCGGGATGGCTTACAAATCCTGCTTTCATACACAGCGATCGTTTTCAAAGCATTGCCAGCCACCCCGAACCCACAAGGCAAAGCGTGCCCCAAGTCCAGCTAATCAATCACAGTCGGACCCTGCAGTTTCCTGGAAGGAAACGATCCTCTCCGGGTAAGTTAAACAGCACCAAGGCCAATAACATGTGGGTGATCTGAAGCGTAGCTTTTCCAAAAAGCAGGCCCGTATTCTGAGACGCGCCAAGCCCACAGCTTTCCAAGGCTCTCTGCCACACCCTGCCCCTCCAGAAAGTATGTAAACCTTTTTGCCACAAGACTGGGAGAGTCAAATCCAAGTGTTTTGTGGCACCAAAAGACCATGAAGTCAGGCAGCCGCTGGGAACTTTCCATCAGGTTGTCTTAATTATCACAGCTTAGGAACAGATGAAGACCAACGCGCTCAGGACGTAGGCAAAAATTGTTTCCACTCTATTGGAATATTATCTTTAAAAATAGCTGCACGGCAAGGAGCCGAGGGCTTGAGAAATAGTCGACGAAGACAATTTGGGTGGGGTGGGGGAGGTGTACATTGGAGGGCTCTTTATTACTGGGGAGAAGACACAGCTCATATTTCCCAGCTCAGCCCCCTACCCTGGCATCTCCTCTTGAAAGGGCCACAGGTAGATGAGCTGAGATCGGAAAGGTATATGCTTAAGGGCCAGGAGAACAGTTGTCAGTTAACTCCAGATGGGGCTGCCCCTGGGGGTCAGTCTGGAGGCTGCGGCTGGTGCAGAAGGGGTCAGCGAGTTCGTGTGCGTGGTCAAACTACTGCCAACACACAACACCTTGCTTGCAAAATTTGATCTTGCTGCTAATTTGCTAGCGGGTCAACAGAAAAAGGGTCTGGAACACCAAGCCTGACGGGGATCGGATGAGGGAGTTGGGCATCTTTAGCCCGGAGAAGAGAAATCTCAAAGGTGATATGAGAGCTGTATTCAAATATCTAAAGGGCTGTCATATGGAAGACGGAGCAAGCTTGTTTTGTGCTGTTCCGGAGGGCAGGACCTGAACCAAGGGATTCAAATGACAAGGAAAGGGATTCCGGCAAAACATTAGGGAGGACTTTCTGACAGTAAAAGCTGTTCAACAATGGAATGGACTACCTAGGAAAGTGGTGGACTCTCTTTCCTTGGAGGATTTTAATAGGAGGTTGGATAGCCATCTGCTAGAGATTATTTGTCCATGGAGTTTTCTTGGCAGGGATACTGGAGTGGCTTGCCAGTTCCTGCTCCAGGTGGATCACGTTTAGTCAAAACTCTCCACGTTGACCTGTCCATCTTGGGTGGCCCTGCATGGCATAGCTCATAGCTTCTCTGAGTTATTCAAGCCCCTTTGCCACGACAAGGCAGTGATCCATGAAAGGATCCAACAAAGGTCCGTATAGTTCAAGCTATGGTTTTCCCAGTAGTGATGTATGGAAGTGAGAGATGGACCATAAAGAAGGCTGATCGCCGAAGAATTGATGCTTTTGAATTATGGTGCTGGAGGAGACTCTTGAGAGTCCCATGGACTGCAAGAAGATCAAACCTATCCATTCTGAAGGAAATCAGTCCTGAGTGCTCACTGGAAGGACAGATCCTGAAGCTGAGGCTCCAATACTTTGGCCACCTCATGAGAAGAGAAGCCTCCCTGGAAAAGATCCTGATGTTGGAAAAGATGGAAGGCACAAGGAGAAGGGGACGACAGACGATGAGATGGTTGGACAGTGTTCTCGAAGCTACCAACATGAGTCTGACCAAACTGCGGGAGGCAGTGGAAGACAGGAGTGCTTGGCGTGCTCTGCTCCATGGGGTCATGAAGAGTCGGACACGACTAAACGACAACAACAGGGATTATTTAGCTGAGATTCCCGCATTGCAGGGGGTTGGACTGGATGACCCTTGGTATTCCTTCCAGCTCCACAAATATATGGTTCCATCTGTTCTGAGGTACAGACAGAAAGCCAGAGACACACTCTTTCTTGGCCCCAGTCTGAGGCTCTCCAGCCCTGCTCTAACCATTGCACCACACACTGGGTTCCCAATACTGTATGCATTTCCCTTTCTCACTTCATACTACCATGTCTGCAATTACAGCTTTACAATCCCAGCCATGTAAAGTGTGACCCAGACTTGACAATTTCTCCTCCACATGCACATCATCCTTCTGCATCTCTCCTTCTAACACCACGATGTGTGAGAAGATGCACTCTCATAGCTTTTTCCCACTTGCTCCAAACTTTCACATCTCAACCCACAAATGCTTTCATTTTCACAAAGTCCCCTTCTGGTGCTGTCTCCGTCTCGTTCTGTCATCCGTCACATGAAATGTCATGCCAAAAAGACATTAAAAAAAGAAAAAGAAACAAACCATACGCCAGAGAATTCCCACACTCTTTGCAAAAACAAAACACGACTATGCTCAGCAATACTCCTTGTTATTTGATTTTACCTCTGACTCACAAAACCAATGTGTGATATCAGATGATTAGAGAACCTCATGGAGGAAAAGGCTTTTGATGGGTACTGGCTATAATGGATGAGTCTTAAATCTGGTATCGGAGAAAGTACTTATTTACAGAGCTCATAGGGTTCTGTCCTGGGCCTGTTGTTCAACATCTTTATAAACAACTGAAGAAGAGGAGGAGTAGGAGTAGGAGTAGTAGTAGTAGTAGTTTGGATTTGATATCCCACTTTATCACTACCTTAAGGAGTCTCAAAGCGGCTAAGGTTCTCCTTTCCCTTCCTCCCCCACAACAAACACTCTGTGAGGTGAGTGGGGCTGAGAGACTTCAAAGAAGTGTGACTAGCCCAAGGTCACCCAGCAGCTGCATGTGGAGGAGTGGGGAAGCGAACCTGGTTCACCAGATTACGAGTCCATTGATCCTGGGGAAGCTTGTCAAATTTGCAGGTGACACCAAATTGGGAGGCATAGCTAATGCTGCAGAAGACCAAATCAGGATTTAAGATGACCATAACCAGTTGGAGAACTGGGCCCCTGCTAACAAAATGAATTTCAGTAGGGGCAAATGTAAGGTTCTGCACTTTGGCAGGAAGAACCAGCTGCACAAATACCGGTATAAGATGGGAGACATCTGGCGTACATGTGAAAAGGATCTAGGGGTCTTAGTGGACCACAAGCTTAACATGAGTCAACAGGGTGATGCAGCAGCAAAACAAGCTAATGCAATTCTAGGCTGCATCAACAGAAGCATAGTGTCCAGATCAAGGGAATTTATAGTACCACTCTATTCTGCTTTGGTCAGACCACGTCTGGGATACTGTGCCCAGTTCTGGACATCACAATTTAAGAAGGATATGGACAGGCTGGAAGGTGTAGAGGAGGGTGACCAAGATGATCAAGGGTCTGGAAACCAAGCCGAATGAGGAATGGTTGAGGAAACTGGGGGTGTTGAGCCTGGATAAGAGGAGACTGAAAAGAGATGTGATAGCCATCTTTAGAAAGCTAAAGGGCTGTCACACAGAAGATGGAGCAAGCCTGTTTTCTCCTGCTCCAGAGAGCAGGTCCCTAACTAATGGATTCAAGTTAAAAGAAAGGAGATTCCAACCAAACATTTATATCCCACCTATTTCTCCAAGTAGCTCAAGGTGCCGTATATTGTTCCTGTCAGGTAGTTTAGACTGATAGGCAGTGATTGGCCCAAGGTCACCCAGTGAGCTACATTGCCAAGCGGGGATTTGAACCCTGGTCTCCCAGGTCTGGCACTCTAACCCAGGGGTCAGCAAAGTTTTTCAGCCATGGGCCCTTGTAGGGGGCCGGACTATATTTTGAAAAAATAATAGTGAATGAATTCCTATGCCCACAAATTCCTATGCCCACAGTAAGAGCTGTTCGGCAGTGGAATTTGCTGCCAAGGAGTGTGGTGGAGTCTCCTTCTTTGGAGGTCTTTAAGCAGAGGCTTGACAGGCATATGTCAAGAATGCTTTGATGGTGTTTCCTGCTTGGCAGGGGGTTGGACTAGATGGCCCTTGTGGTCTCTTCCAACTCTATGATTCTATGATTCTATGAAATAACCCAGAGATGCATTTTAAATAAATGCACACATTCTACTCATGTAAAAATATGCCGATTCCCGGACTGTCCGCAGGCCAGATTTAGAAGGCGATTGGCCAGGATCCGGCCCCCGGGCCTGAGTTTGCTTACCCATGTTGTAACCACTAGTCCTGCTAGTGGGGAAAGAGCACTGTTGCACTCTGGTCCTGCTTATGGGCTTCTCAGAGGCATCTAGTAGCAGGACTGGATGGGCTATTGCCCCAATCCAGCAAACGTTTCTTACGTTCTCCCTACCAATCTCACTTTAAAGTCTCATTCCTTTTTTCTGGGGATTGTCAGCACAGGCAGAACTAAAGAGCAGGTGAGGTGAAGCTTCTCTCCCAGGCAGACCAGATGCCAAAGATCTTGCAGAAACCCAAAGTCCAATGTTGCAACAATTCTGAACCTTTAGCCAGTTAGAGGCATAGGGCAACGGTCTCCTCCTTGCTTCTACAAACTGTTCCCTGGCATGTTTGCACAAATTGCTTTCCTGGATTAGACCAAGGTTCATCCTGTCCTGACCTAAATGGGCAATGATTGGCTAGATTGGGATGTGAGAAATACACATGGCGGCTGCAAGGCAAGAAAGGATAAAGGAGAAGGTGTTGGAAGGAGCAGGCAGAAATATGATTCCCGGAGCAAGAAACATCCCCTCCTGTAGGGCTGCCAGCTCTTGCATTTGAAACGTCTTCTAGTTCCTGATGATAGGGCTGGGAGAGAACGAGCTGAACCTGCCTAATTCACACTTTCCGAAACAACCATCAAACCAAAATTCAGACCTTTCAGAATTCTGCAGTGCCGTTCCCCATCCCAAATAATGTGTAGAAAATAAATATGGAATCACAACAGGGTACAAGACACCTAACTAATGTAATCAGCTCTAAACTATCTCCAAATTTACTTAATTTTGACTGTGTCAAAATTTGCGCTCTAAAAGCAATGACGAACCTAGACAGCATCTTAAAAAGCAGAGACATCACCTTGCCTACAAAGGTCCGTATAGTTCAAGCTATGGTTTTCCCAGTAGTGATGTATGGAAGCGAGAGCTGGACCATAAAGAAGGCTGATCGCCGAAGAATTGATGCTTTTGAATTATGGTGCTGGAGGAGACTCTTGAGAGTCCCATGGACTGCAAGAAGATCAAACCTATCCATTCTGAAGGAAATCAGCCCTGAGTGCTCACTGGAAGGACAGATCCTGAAGCTGAGGCTCCAAGACTTTGGCCACCTCATGAGAAGGGAAGAATCCTTGGAAAAGACCTTGATGTTGGGAAAGATGGAGGGCACTAGGAGAAGGGGACGACAGAGGACGAGATGGTTGGACAGTGTTCTCGAAGCTACGAACATGAGTTTGACCAAATTACGGGAGGCAGTGCAAGGCAGGAGTGCCTGGTGTGCTATGGTCCATGGGGTCACGAAGAGTCGGACACGACTAAACGACTAAACAACAACAAATGTGCACGGACTGTTTCTTGGGGATATATGGGGATTTGTGTGTGTGTTGGGTGCCTTTTTAGAAACTGAAATATAAAGTTAAGATTTTAAATAAATAATAATAATAATTACAGGTAGGTAGCCGTGTTGGTCTGAGTCGAAACAAAATAAAAAAATTCCTTCAGTAGCACCTTAAAGACCAAGTAAGTTTTTATTTTGGTATGAGCTTTCGTGTGCATGCACGCTTCATCAGAACTTTTGACTTTATTATTATTATTATTATTATTATTATTATTATTATTATTATTATTATTATTACCCTGCCCATCTGGCTAGGTTTCCCCAGCCACTCTGGGCGGCTTAAAGCACATGGCAGCATTTTAAAACGTCCCCAACCTCAAAGTGATGCAGCAATCTCTTTGGGTTCTGTACAGTCACAAAGCGTATTGTAAATAAAAAGTTAAGTAGCTGGTTGCAGCCACAGCAGAGTGAGGACAAAGCACCCCTTGTTGGCTGGGTCCTCCCCCCTCTCCCCTGAAGCCCTTTAAAAAGAAAGCAATGGGGATTTCCTGAGACAAATGCAGAGGGGGCCAGTCTTCCGCCTGCTCTCCTGGCATCCCGGGTGCAAATTCTTTCTCTTTCTGGCTTGGTGCCATCGTCTGCCCCCCCACCCCCCCACCAGTGTCCCTATATTAGTCCAATGCCTTCCCAGTGCTTAGAGACTCCACTCCCTCTAAGGTCTGGTCTGGACGGGGTAACCTCTCCCAGACAGGGACCCTTATCTGCATTTCTAATGGAATGATTTGAATATGAATATGTCCTTTCCCTTTGGGGTGGGGGTGGGGGGTCGTGAGAGAGGCGAGGGAGGCCCCTTTCATTCCAGAAATGCGAGCACCTCACACTCTCTCATGGCAAACAAGGGAGATTAGATGGGTGGGTCTCCGAGCGGTCCTCCTTCAGAGAAAAGGGATATCAAGTTTGTTTCGTAGTATTTCATTGCATTTATTGTTTATTATTTCACTGCATTTCTGTCTAAGTTTTTTCTCCAGGGAGCTGAAGGTGGTTCTCTCCCTCTTCGTTTAATTAATCCCTACAAGAACCCTCTCAGGGTGAGAGGCAGCGACTAGTCTCCAAGGTCACCCAGTGGGCTTCATGGCCAGCGGGGGATTTGAACCCTGGTCTCTCCAGGTCCAATACCCTAACCACTACACCACACTGGATCTCCAAGCTGAGAATCTAAAGACTCCAAGGTAACCTTCCACAACTGGGTGTGACCACCGGGTGTTCGGTGATCTACAACCTCCACCAGTCGCAGACCACAAGCTGGTTGGGGCTGACAAGACTTGTGAGCATAAGAACATAGAATCATAGAGTTGGAAGAGACCACAAGGGCCATCCAGTCCAACCCCCTGCCGAGCAGGAAACACCATCAAAGCATTCTTGACATATGCCTGTCAAGCCTCTGCTTAAAGACCTCCAAAGAAGGAGACTCCACCACACTCCTTGGCAGCAAATTCCACTGCCGAACAGCTCTTACTGTCAGGAAGTTCTTCCTAATGTTTAGGTGGAATCTTCTTTCTTGAAGTTTGAATCCATTGCTCCGTGTCCGCTTCTCTGGAGCAGCAGAAAACAATCTTTCTCCCTCCTCCATATGACATTCTTTCATATATTTGAACATGGCTATCATATCACCCCTCAACCTTCTCTTCTCCAACATAGGGTGGGGCTTGCTGGATCAGGCCAATGACCCATTGACTCCAACATCCTGTTCTCACGGTGACCAGCCAGATGCCTGTGGGAAACCAACAAGCAGAATTCGAACACAAGAGCAGCTCTCCCCTCCAGCAACTGAGATTCAGAAGCATGGCTGTCTCTGACCAGGAAGGCAGAGCATAGCCATAATATCTAGTTGCCACCAATAACTCTCTCCTCCACGAATTTGTTTGGTCCTCTTTTAAAGCCATTCAAGTTGTGGACATCACTGCCTCCTGTGGGAGGGAGTTCCATAGTTTAACTAGCCACTGCTTGAAGTACTTACTGTTCCCTGTCCTAAAATGTCTAATAATAATAATAATAATAATAATAATAATAATAATAATAATAATATTTATACCCCGTCCATCTGGCTGGATTTCCTCAGCCACTCTGGGAGGCTCTCAACAGAAAACTAAAAGCACAATAAAACTTCAAACATTAAAAACTTCCCTGAAGGATTGCCTTCAAATGCCTTCTAAAAGTCAGATAGTTGTTTATTTCCTTGACATCTGACGGGAGGGCCTTCCACAGGGCGGGCGCCACCACCAAGAAGGCCCAACATTCAGCTTGGATTGGATATGCATCAATTCTAGTATCAGGAGAGGAGAGAAATCTTTCCTCCGGATACTTTCCCCATGCCATGCATAACTTTTATAAACTTCCATGCTGTTGCCTCTTACTCGCTTTTTCTTGAAACTAAAAAGTTTGGCCCCCAATTGCACAAGGCTTTCCCTAAATCCTTATTGGCAGGCTGTGGCACCATCATGTGGGATAGTTTTAATTTCTCTCCTTCTCCTGCCCTCACTGCCCTTTTAAGAATTGTTTCACAGGACACAGAACACTGCAAAGTCCAGGATAGAGACCTCAGGATAGAGACCTCAGGGGTAGCAAGTGTGTGAGAAGCTACAATAGGATGCTCCCAGCTTGGGAGCTTACCGTGGGATTTTTGCTGCTCGTGCCTCAGAATGGCCCACTTGCAGAGTTAAGCCCCCTGGGGTTCATTGCCCCCCCAATCCCTTCAATGCTCTTGCCCCTCTATAGCAATGTGTCTTCTGGGTGGTGAGAAAATGGGGAGCAAGGGCAGGAAGGCAACAGGGAGATTAAACAGAAGCTTCTCTTCATTCCTAATAATTAGAAACATTCTTTTTTTCCCAAAAGAAAAAGGGAAAATTATGTGCAAGTAGCAACCCACATTCATTTGCTGGTGGGTTTGTTCGTTTGGGTAATATATTATCCTCTGTCAAGTTTCACTTCATTTGGTCATGTTGAATAATCTCTTGTATTTCTCTCTCTCTCAAACAGGGTGCTGTATTCAAACACGACTCTCGTATGTCATTCATGTACCACGCTTATTGTACACAGGAAATATTCACGGACACAGCTAAGCATCTGGCAAGCACTTTGCGAATGTGGATTGCTACCTTCTTTTTACCCTTAGCATAAATACCCCAAGTCCTTCATGCAGACCACTTTTTAAAAAAAACAAACCAAAAACTTCTGAGTTAGAATTTTCATAGACGTTCCACAATCTCTCGGCAGCTGAGCTGATGGTTGGACAGAGCTCATGTCCATCAACTGAAGCAGAGCTCCTACAGCCAATAGAGTGCCAAGGGTTTTTAAAGACCGCAGCAGGTATTTCAATCCAGAGGCGTAGGAAGCTCAAGTGGTACCCAGTGCGGGAAATTTATTGTCAAGCCCCCCCCCCAATTGTTTTTTTCTTTTGCCTGCAAAAATGGTTTTATGTTATTTCATATTTTCTTACACAGTAATAATAATAATAATAATAATAATAATAATAATAATCAACTTTTATTTATATCTCGCCCTCCCCGGCCGAAGCCGGGCTCAGGGAGGCTAACATCAGATACATAACATTGGTATAAAATCAAACAATAATTAAATTGCCTCCTAAAAACATGTCAAAATCAAATTAAAGTCTAATTAGACGGCTTTCCTCAGGGTTAGGGTTGGGAATAGGAAGTGCTCCACTGAATTGAAATTTCAGCTTTCACGACAGAGGAAAACGGCCAAGTAAACAGCTATTTTCGTGGAGGAGGGTCAAGATATTAACTGATATGCATGAAATTTCATATATAGCTATATAATCCCTAGTGTAGTAAGATAAGACCTTTGGAGCAGGCATTTTATATAAAAAAAGTTTTTTTATGAACTGCCCTAGTAGGGCAGTAATTGTTCCATGATAATTTGTCACCCCCCTCCATGATGGAACCTGGTGCGGACCGCCCCCCTTCCCCCCGCCCCCCTTCCTATGCCCCTGTTTCTATTAGGATTTTTCAGTCATATTTACTTGCTCACAAGGGACAAATGGACAAAAGCACACCACCACCCCCGGCCGCAAACTGATAAGGTCTAAGGTTTAATTTGAAACAACACTCATTTCTCCATGGCCTAGTAAGTACTTGAATAATGTCTCTGGCTTTGATTTCACAATATAGATAGAAGGGTCAGGTAGGAAGACAGATGGCAAGATCCCTTGTGGATGCAGAGTGCAGTCAAGCAAGTTGTTTGACATAGGAGAAAGAAAGTAAGAAAGGAAGGAAGGAAGGAAGGAAGGAAGGAAGGAAGGAAGGAAGGAAGGAAGGAAGGAAGGAAGGAAGGGTCTTCTTGAAGCACATAGTTTAACAATGGAACTCACTCCCATGGTGATGCCCTATTAAGAAAAGTTACAGTGCGATAGCTCAGTCGGTAGAGCATGAGACTCTTAATCTCCAGGTCATGGGTTCAAGCCCCACATTAGGTGAAAAGATTCTTGGTTTCCAAAGGGTTGGACTAGATGACCCACGTGGTCCCTTCCAAGTCTACAATTCTATTACTCTTTGAGTTACTTTTTAGTTTAGGGGGGAAATGAGTGAGAGGAAACAGGATAGAGGTTTATAACGCATGGTGTGGTGAAATGGATAGTCCTCCCCACCAAAAACATATTAGGACTCAGGGTCATCCAGTGATGCTGAATATTCTGAGATTCAGGACAGATTAAATAAAGGGCTTCATCACACAGCTCATGATTAAATTGTGGGATTCCCTGCCATCAGACGTGGCAATGGCTACCAAAGTGATGGCTTTAAGAATGTAACAGGAGCCTCCTGGATGAGGCCAAGGGCCCCTCTAGTCCAGCATCCTGTTCTCAAGGCGGCCAACTAGGAGGATAAAGGCTACCCATGGCTATTAGTCATGATGGCCAAATGCCACCTCCAAGCGCAGAGGCCTTTGAATACCAGCCCTTGGGAAAGAACTGTGAGAGATAGGCCTTCGGTCCAATTCAGTAGATTCCTGCATCACAGGGGGGTTGGGCTAGCTGACCCTTTGGGTCCCTTCCAACTCTACAGTTCTGTGATTCTATGTTCTTAACTAAAGGATGCGCTCAACTCTTCCCCTGAAGACAATGTGAATGAAAATGCCGACAACCGCTAGGATTCTGGTAGCGCAGAGTTGGAAAGACGACAAGGTCCCCTGCCAGGGGGGAATGGCAGAACAAATAGCTGGACCATGCAGAAATGGCAACAATGAGCAGGAAAACCAGAAATCGGGAAGATCAAAACTTTCATAAAGATTGGGAGAAATTTATATTATATTTGAAGGACCACTGTAAACACTTGAACACTTTAGCAGGTTTAAAAGAACTCTAGTAAGTCGTGCTATGGTCCATGGGGTCACGAAGAGTCGGACACGACTAAACGACTAAACAACAACAACAAGGTAACAAAGACTTTGGACAAAATTGATATCTGGAAAAACTGGAGTGACATATGATATGCAGTAGAAAAGGGTAAATAAAGAATATGATATGCAGTAGAAAAGGGTAAATAAAGAATCCATGGAGGGGTGGAGGGAAGTCAAAAAATTCAGAGGAATCTTGTTTAATTTTTATTATTATTTTTTGAGTGGGAATGTAAATATTAATTTGTAAAATCCAATATTTTTTTATATAAAAAAAGAAAAAGAAAATGCCGAACTTTTGCTGGATCAGGACCTTTGCATTTCGGTTTCCTGCTGTTTCACATTGATTTCAGCCACCCATCCTCACAGCGGCGATCCCCCCTCAGTCCTCCAGCATTGCCACAAATATCTTGGCCGCCTGCCTGCTCTCTTGACACTACATTTCCGAGAATGCTTTCACTCCTGCAAATGGAATTTTGCTGCTTTAATGAGGAGTTTATATATACGTTGCAAGGGATGGATTATATCCTCCCCTCATCAACCCAATTAGCGCATTCCAGGCCAGGCCAGGGAGAGGTTGACGGCCTCGGCAGTTGACTGCCTGCCGCAGGGGTAGCAATGAAGGACACTGGCATCGAGAGGCTTCCCATGACATTGTAGGAACCACTTTTGAAAACAGATCCTTACACTGTTTCCTTGCATTCCAGCTGGGAATGGAGGAGAAATCGAATTATCTCTGAAGTGAAAGGCGGACCTACCCGATTCACACTACCCGAAGCAATACAGGGGCCAAAATGCAGTCACTGAATTTTGCGATGCCATTCTCCTGCCAACTAACATGCATTTACTAGGACAAAGTGGGTATGAAATGCACATACATGTGAAAATAACAGCAAAAAATGCACCATATCAGGGGAAATTGCTTGCAAAAGTGTAGGCAAAATTTCATAGCAATGCGAAATTAGGGAAAAGTTGCTGGCGAATTTTCATGAGTCCCTTTGTAAAAAATCTCAAACTGGTGTGGAAATATTTGGAGCTAAATTCAAGACTGGAAAAATGAGAAACTAAAGATTGACAGATTCACCCACCCCAAAACCTCTGCTACCTTGCGGGATATCCGGGAGAAGAAAAGGCTACACAAATCTGGAGAGCACCTTGTACGCCTCCTTCCGGCAACTCTTGCAGCCCAGGACCTCCACACACACTGCCCAGGATTGCACCCTGTCCAGGTGCTGCTAATGCAATGGTTTGACTTCACCCCCAGAGGTGTACTCCATTGCTTCTTGAGACAGACAGATGCCAACCACAACAGCAATGCAGTCTGGAGTTAGGATGTGAGACGCT